>NC_138761.1:78941758-79306508 GCF_965113315.1 Podarcis vaucheri
TCTAGAGTTCAATATATCTGCTTTGGATAAACTCCAAAACTCTCCCCACCCCACCACAAGCCTGGAACATGAGAGAATGACAAGAGCTTGTCACTACAGTAATTCCGAGTTCTGGAGGCACTCCAAAGCTCAGCCTGACTTTAGAGACAAACTTGGGAGAAGAAGAGATTCATCTAGGCTGAGCTTTAGAGGCATTTGTCAGTGGTTTACTCATTGTTTTGAAGTACCTCAGAAGCCTAGCACAGGTGAGAGAGATGAGCCCCTGTATATATGGGCCTACATGCTTAACACTGGTGAGTAAATTTGTGAACCTCATTTATAGCATTTATGCTGAATGGGGCATTGTATTCAAAATTCCCAGTGTTCTCTCCATCACTGGGAACCACTCTAAATTAACCCAAACTTTATAATATATATAAAAGGCTTTGAATAGTTTATTCAGCCATCCAAGCACCTGGACCATGATAGGTCAGGATGTAATTGCTTACACATATTATATGTAAATTCCACCTAGTAAATTCAAAGAATGGCATGCAGCCCTTGTAATTTCATTTCTTTGAGACTGCAGATTAAACATTCCACACAGTTATCCTTCTAGTGTTCTTCATCTGATCTGGTTCACGCACGCATGTTCATCACAGATCACTGAAACCTTATATGTGTGAATAGGCTACAACATGTGAAACTATATATATGTTTCCATGGAAAATACTGATCTAGATATCATATCTAACTGATGTACAAAATAAAGTGAAGCTATTGCTAAGATTGTAAAACAATTTGTCCTCATAGTAACTCTTTGAATGATTAGTGTAATGATGGATTCTGAGCCAAAATAAATAAAGAACATTTGGAGATCCATATTGTTACATTTGCCGTGTATGCAAATGGGGGCCTTAGTTTGGTCCTCCGAACTGTATCCATCACAATAAATTAACACAAGACATTATGGGTGCAAGACACTTTGCAATATAAACTTCTTATCTCCTCCTGTGCAACCATACCAATGTGTGTGTGTGTGTGTGTTTTGTTTTGTTTTAAAAGCAGACATCTCTCCTGTTTATTTCATCTTCCTACTAAATATTCTGGATAATCCCCAAACCTTTCAGATAATACTACTGTACTAGATTCAGATCCTGGTCATGAGCACCACAGGGTCTATGGGTGTTCAATTGTGTATTAAATTTAAAAGCAAATAAGATCTACTCTCAGTATTTGACTGTTAAATTATAAGAAAATAGTCTCAATAACTCTTTTCTATTAGTCCTGCTTCTCCTGAGCCAATCATATTCATTCATCACCTTATGTGAATAACTGAAGTGTCTCATGAGAAATGGAGAAAGTTCTAAGACCTTTTTATGTGGTTACTGTTGCTAGGGAAACCACAGCCTTGATATCCATGTATCCAGCATGTCAGTCTCATTTTGCATCTAGCTATCCAAGAACCAAGGCTGAAGAAAGGCAATTGGGAGAGGGGGAGAGAGAGTACATTTGCATAGGTGTTGCTCTTAACTCTTGTTCTGCCTATATTGCAAATGTCTTGAGGATCTGCCATAAAACGGTTTTCTCACTAAAGACAGCTGTTTGCTGTGTTCATCTCTGAGAGTAAGTGATTCCAAATAGGAAAGGGGACAATGTTTTGTTTTGTTTCTGAAGTGACTCAAAATATCTGCATTTCTAACCAACGTTTTCTATGTGTTGCTAAGAATTAGTTATCATTGCATTACTTCTGAAGATTACTTTGCAATTGCAAAGCTTGCCTGTGCTGATGTAATTCCATCCATTAGGGTATATAAGCTTCCTGATTTTGCACACCTTAAAAGAGTTATTCATATCAGCATCTTTGCATTTCTAAAAATAACATTGTTAAATAAAAACTATGTCACAGAGTCAAACCAAATCTGTGCCTGAACCATAAACCTTGTTCAGAAAGGCAGAACAAGAACTGAAGAAAGAGAGTTCACTGCAAATATCAATTATTTCCATGGGTCCAACTCCCATATAGTAAGGATTGAATAGGATTTCAACCTTGGTTGCTTTGAACATGAACCAGAAGAGAATCCCAGGGGGAAGAGGGAAGGGAAGTAACTCATTCTGATCATTAAAATCAGAAGTCCAGAAGGGTCTTTTGTGGGCAATGAGGACTGCCCTCATTACCTCCAACCCTAGAGAGGCTATATCTTCGTTAGTAGGGATTGTAAATTATACTGTAAAGCACATTATATGAATTCCAAGTCCAATCCCTGGTATCTCCAGTTGCAATGATCTCAACACATAGAATGGCTAGAAAAGGATCTCACTGTCTGAAACCATGGGGAAGCTCCTGTCAGTGTAGATAATAATGGATTAGGTAGACCAATGGTTTGATGCAAGGTGTATTCAGACATGAGGAAAATTGCATTAGTTTTCCTGGTTATAATGTTGGTGCTTCTGTTGCATTTTCTAATGTTCCATTTGCACTGCAGTGCCTGTTGGGTTATGGAATTGGGGTTTTTGGACCACTGGCATGTTGCACTAAATTTCATTTGCATGAATAGGCATAGTGTCTCACAACAATGAATGTAATTGGACAATGTCACTACTTCCCATCCTTTCTGCACATGTATGCTTCTGTTCTCCCATGAGACCACCACAAAAACAGCAGGAAAGAACTGTACGCCAGTTTACTGCCCCAAATTTGATCACTTTACTCCTTTAATTTTCCAGGTTAAGGAGGCTGTAAATGGATTTTTTTTTCTAGATCAAATAATATGGAAATGAGTGCTAAACATGAGTCATATTCCATTATTTTTCTAGAAGTGGATTTTATGTTGTGTGGAAGCTCAAATATAATGAAGGAATTAACAGTCAGGGAAATGTCAGGGAAATGGAATAAACTGCTGTTTGAATGCAGCCTAAGTATTAGGCAGTTTAGCATGTATACAGAGATTTGGACAAACCATATTTCTTAAGAAGCCATTACAGAAAATGATAGAGTGAAGAGAAAGCAAAAATCTTTAGGACTGGCAATCCTCCTGTATTAGTTTGGACTTCTTTGCCCACATTAAGGCAAATAAATAGTTACTGTAATTAAATGCTGAACTAATTTGGAATTTCCAAAAACACATTCAAAATGAATAACTGAATGTGACTAGGGGTTGCAGTCAACACAGCACTACAGAGATCATTCCCTCAGCACAGGCATTTTTGCTTGCCAATGGAAAAATCTCCCATCTTCCCCCCCTCCACATATTGTTCTAAGGGTTCTCCTAACCCTCTGGAGCAAATTGAGTGGGCACAGGGTCAGGGAGAGAAGAAAGTCCCATTGATGTATGGAAAGTCTTTGCATTGTCCTCTGCCAGCACAACAATTTAGTTGACTAGGGCCCTAGTTTTTAAAAACAAAATGTGTGAATTAGATTCTACTACTTCCTCAGAGATTAAGACTTCCAAAAAGCAAGGGGGCAAGAGAGCCTTGGTCAAAGCAAGACCCATCCATTCATATGTGGAATTATTTGTTGTTATGCAAAGCCATCCCATTACTCAGAAATAAGTATTTCTGGGCCAAATTCAACTTGTGCTAGCAGAATCCAGTGCAACAATCCGGCTAATACAACAGGACTTTCGCCTTTCTTCTCCCCCCCACATGGCCCCTGCACTTTCCCTAAGCCTGTTTGGGAGGGTTAGAAAAACCCACAGAACATGGTGAAGGGTGTCAAGAGACATGATCTAGCAAGCAAAAACACTTGTGCTGACAGAACTATCATTTTAGGTTGACCTTGAATTCAGTGTTCAGTGAGGCTTGCTTCTAGGTAAGCATGCATAAGATTCTATACACATTTACAGCGGTACCTCGGGTTAAGTACTTAATTCATTCCGGAGGTCCGTTCTTAACCTGAAACTGTTCTTAACCTGAAGCACCACTTTAGATAATGGGGCCTCCTGCTGCCGCTGCGCCGCCGGAGCACGATTTCTGTTCTTATCCTGAAGCAAAGTTCTTAACCTGAAGCACTATTTCTGCGTTAGCGGAGTCTGTAACCTGAAGTGTATGTAACCTGAAGTGTATGTAACCCGAGATACCACTGTACTGACATCAGTGAGACTTCACTTACAGTGGTGCCTCGCAAGACGAAATTAATTCGTTCCGCGAGTTTTTTCGTCTAGCGAATTTTTCGTCTTGCGAAGCACGGTGTCGGAAAAGTTTTGGAAAAGCTTCAAAAATCACCAAAAACCTCAAAAAAGGCTACCACACCGCATTCTATGAGTTGCTCCTCGAAGTCAAGTCGCAACTGTATTAACGGTGTTAAGAAAAAGGAAACAAACTTGCAAGACGTTTTCGTATTGCGAAGCAAGCCCATAGGGAAATTCGTCTTGCGAAGCAGCTCAAAAACCGCAAAACCCTTTTGTCTAGCGAATTTTTCGTCTTGCGAGGCATTCGTCTTGCGGGGCACCACTGTACTTCTGAATAACTATGCATAGGATTTGACCATTTGCTAGTTGTCTCTGTATGGCTGCAACCATTTACTCACTTGCCTGAACTCAGTGGGGCTTACTTCTAAGTCGACATCCACAGGAATGCACTGCATATTTGTTATCATAATTGTGTGTAGATGCACCACAAATTTTACATAACAGAATCAGAACTGTAGAGTTGGAAGGGACCCCGAGGGTCATCTACTCCAACTTCCTGAAATACGGGAATCTCAACTAAAGCATCCAGGACAGATGGCCATCCAAATTCTGCTTATAAACCTCCAAGTAACCACTTTCTGAGGGAGTCCGTTCCACTGTCAAACAGCTCTTACCATCACAAAGTTCTCCCTAATGTTTAGCTAGAATCTCCTTGTAACTTGAAGCCATTGGTTCAGACCCTACTCTCCAGAGCATGAGAAAAAAAGCTTGCTTCATCATCCATGTGACAGCCCTTTAGATATCGGAAGATGACTATTATATCTCCTCTCAGTCTCCTCTTTTCCAGGCTAAACATACTGAACTCCCTCAAACATTTCTCATAAGGCTTGGTTTCCAGGCTCTTGATCATCTGTGCACATTCCAGCTTGTCAATGTTCTTCTGAAATTGTGGCACACATAATTGGACACAGCACTCCACATGTAGTCTGACCAGGCAGACTATAACATCCCTTGATCTGGACACTAGATTTCTGCATTAGCTTTACTTCCTGCTGCATCACACTGTTGACTGCTGTTAAGCTTGTGGTCTACTAAGTCCCCTAGATCCTTTCCCCATGTATTACTCACAAGCATGTTGGCCCCCATCTTATATTTGTGCTGCTGGTTATTCCTGCCTAAGTGTAGAACCTTGCATTTGTCCCTATTGAAATTTATTTTGTTAGTTTTGGCTCAGTTCTCCAATCTGTTAAGGTAATTTTGAATTCCACTTCTGTCTTCTGAAGCACTAGCTACCTCTCCTTGTTTGGTGTCATCTGCAAACTTGATGAGCATGCCCTCAATTCCTTCATCCAAGTCTTCTATAAAGATATTGAACAACAACAGGCCCAGGACAGAACCCTATAGCACCCAACTTGTCATTTTTCCAGAATGCTAGGGAACCACTAATGAACACACGTTGGACTGGGCCAGTCAACCAACCACAAACCCACCTAACAATAACCTAATCCTGCCCACATTTTACCAGCTTCTCCACAGGAAAATCATGGGGGGCTTTGTCAAAAGCCTTACTGAAATGTCCGATTTTATCAAATGTATTCATTTGTGGAGAAGAGAGAGATTTGTTGTATTGATTTTTTTGTCCAAAGTACATAAGATATAGTTTTTGTATTAAAAAAACTTAGCAAACAACATTTTTTGACAGCACTACTGTCAGAATACTTTTCGCTTATGCAATCTCCTGTATGCTCTGGGTTGTTGATTTCCCCCTCCTCCTCCGTCAAGAAGTCCTCCTGTCCCAAGGGTTGTTTGCAACTTTATTTTCTCTCTTCAGCATGTATTTATGAGGAACCTTTCTGTATCTTACTTTATGCAGAGGTCATACGCAGAATGAATGATTTCAGCATATTATGTGCTTTAGCATAACCTTCAGCTTATAACAGGAGCAAATGCTTAGCCCCAAGTTCCTTCCAGGGTTTGTGCTACAAAAAAAGATTGTAGTGAACTCAAGTTGTTGAATATGGAGTGGGGGAAAGGGCTTAGGTGTCAGAGAAATGCTAATACGTGGCCAAATGGTCAAAAAGTGAATTACATTATGGCAACAACAGAGAATGTCTTCAGTCCTACAGACATACACAAAAAAGAGGAAGACTGGACTCACTGTGATGGATTTTTAAAATGTAGGAAAGAGAGGGTTTTTTATACTATTGTCCTGAGGCTGACAGCTGAGAAACTAGATGAATCTGAAAATATGTTTCCTCCAGCCCAATCACTGGAAGGTGACTCTAACCTGAACCTACCATGATTTTATCTAATCTACTATACCTGAATCACAGTTGGACACAAGCATTGGTTAATACTTTGCTTCCTTTTTTATATCATAGAACTGTTGATTAATGACCCTTTAATGCCAACACTATGGGACGTCCTCTGGGATTTTAAAAATGTTTAGAAACATTGTTTTGTTTTTAGATTTTTGTGGTGTTTGTGGCCTTAAGTTCTATTAGCTGTATGCTCTTCATGTGGCTCATAAACAGCTTTTGTGGGGGGATTGACATTGAAAAGCAGTATGTAAATTGATTACATAAACAAACAAACTTGAAAGGCACCTTGAAGTCAGCTGGCAAGGCAGGTTTCAATCTCTACAAGAACATAGTTTCAGATAAGGCGTATATTCTAAGAATGCCTATAGTTGCACCCCCATTGATTGCTCAAGCATCTTGCCCAAGAAGAGGACAAGCAGATAACAGTGACACTCAGTAACAACACAGTGATGATTACCCAGAAGAGTGGGAAAGGACTGTGTCTTAGAACTGGAAGCAAAGCTTGTTTCTGAATGTGGTTTCAAACTCAACTGGGAAGTGCTGACAGAGGAAGCACAGCAGTTCGTGATGCATCCTTATTTTGTGAATTCCAGTTAATATACAAGAAGAGCTCATCCCTGTAGAACAGTGGTTCTCAACCCAGATGTTGTTGGACTACAACTCCCATCATCCCTGACCACTGGTCATGCTGGCTAGGAATGATGAGAGTTGTAGTCCAACAACATCTGGGGACCTACAGGTTGAGAACCACTGCTGTAGAATGATAATGGGCTGCAGCAGGATAATCAGGAGGAAGTGCATAATTTTTTTCTGTTTCTACATTGTCCCAGAAGTACAATCCATTTTCGGACAGTTTCCAGAAAATGCAACAAGATAAACATTGCCCATTTTTTTAATATGGTGAACAAGAGCGAAGGTAAGGATGGAACTGGATGCGACTGAAGATACTAATGCAGCATCATGGTGCATCCTCTTCACTGCCTCGTGATATGTTGTGAAACAAAGTATATCACAACTCACGCTTTGATTTGCCTCACCCTTCAAAGCAAGCACCAACCAAGGGAATGGGACGGAGAGGGAGATTAAGCTCTGTTGCCTTTGGTACCAGGTGTCATGTAAAAATGAGTGCCATGACTTACTTTTCCTCCTCCATTTCTTTTGCCTTTTGTATGCTTCCTGATTGCGAGCCTGAGGGCAGGGATTGTCTTCTTCTCATTGATACTGGAAGCCTGAAGAGTGGAATAAAGTAGCCAGTCAAAACAATCATGGTGCAGTAATATTATTTCATCTCAACCACCTCATGGGCTTGGAGGATGACATGGAGGGGGAGGAAGTATGACTTGAGAAGCTATCGGTCCTTTACTCCAAGACTCTCCATTCCAGAAGAGGTAGCTCTGCAGGACTCTTCACACTTGGAGCCCACACTCACAGGGCAGTCCTCACAAGCCCTACATCATGGGTTGGCAAACTAAGGCCCGGGGGCCGGATCTGGCCCAATCGCCTTCTAAATCCGGCCCACGGACGGTCCAGGGATCAGCTTGTTTTTACATAAGTAGAATGTGCCCTTTTATTTCAAATGCATCTCTGGGTTATTTGTGGGGCCTGCCTGGTGTATTTACATGAGTAGAATGTGTGCTTTTATTTAAAATGCATTTCTAGGTTATTTGTGGGGCATAGGAATTTGTTCATTCCCCCCCCCAATATAATATATATATATATATATATATATAGAGAGAGAGAGAGAGAGAGAGAGTCTGGCCCCCCATGAGGTCTGAGGGACAGTGGACTGGCCCTCTGCTAAAAAAGTTTGCTGACCCCTGCCCTACACTGTTGTAGCCAGTTACTGTGGAACTGGCCAACAGCCCTTTGAGAACAAAAACAGAGGATCAATAGCAGGATTTGACTTGTCAGCCTTCAGAAGGCCACTGCACCTTGCTGGGACAACTTTCCTGAATGACAATATTCCAGCCAGTGCCTTCCAGAATCCTGACAGAGCCTGCCTTGCCTGTCATGACTCTGCTCTACTGAAACATTATCTCTGCTGCAGTCAGCTTTCCCTGTGAGCCCTGAACTGTGACAGGAGAGGACAAGGCTCCATCTACCCAGGAACATCTGCTACCATCACAGGACAATGACTTACCTGGCCTCACAGGCACAACTAAAGTCATACTTCACAGGCATGTGTGTGTGTGTGTGTGTGTGTGTGGTGTTTTAAAGAGTGTTGAACTACGGGACTATCACGGCGGTAGCTTTGTGTTTGCATGCAGAAATCTCTTTCTGAATCCTGAAGTGTTGTTTAAAAAAATAGATTTCTCAGAGGCATGCAGATGACGTTAAATATTTCTACACTTCACAGTGAATTGCTCATTCACCTGAGTGTTTAACTATGTCAATGTGTTCAACATTATCATATTTAATTGAATAGTTCAACAAGATAATATGCCAGTGCACATATCATTGTGAGGAATCTTTCAATGCATTATTGGCTGACAATAGATAAGGCAACCCTCAAACAAAACACAAGGGACTTAGCATGTAAAAAATTATATACATGAGCAAAAATGAAATGCATAAAGAGTTTCCTAAAGGCTGATTACATATTAGGCATTTCACATCTCATCTCCCTTTATGAAAAGGGGTGGGAGGGGGGAGGAAGCAGGAAAAGATGCCATGGAAAGATAAAACATCTGGCAGCTCCAAATATGAGAAAACATTGCATCCAAACCTTAGGTTTAGGGCCAATTCCAACTTAATACGCAGCTCTGTATTCCACAGGAATGGGGGGCACCAATTTAAACTGATGGTACTACTTCCCTGTAGTATTTACCTGTCCCTGCTCCCAATATGCTTTGCTAGGTTGCCTGATTAAACACTCATATTATTGATCCATTCACCCAGATTTTGAGAAGTGTTTTCTACAGATTAGTCAACATCTGCCAAACCTCAGTGTTCTTAATTTCTGATTTATTTATTTTTAAATGTACAATAAGGCTGTGCTCAGTTTTTGGCGATCAGCTGTTTTTAAAGAACAGAAAAACATGAATCTGTTTTTATTGTATATTCTAAGAATAATTTAAATACAAACCAAAATGATGACAAAAATGGTAATAAAACCAGCAGTGTATATGCAATGGATTTGATGGGCAACTATGTCCTTATAACACTTTCAAACTTGCATAATATTGGGCTTCCTGTGAGAAAACAAAAATAATGTAGGCCATACATTATTTAGACAAATGGGGCAGGATGGTGGGGGGCAAGTCTTTTTAAAAATTGTTGTTGCCCTTTCTTAATCATATTGGTCAACCACTGCTGGGTGCTACATGCTCCCCCAGAAAATGCTTCTTACCTAAAGGGATACCAGAGTGTGGGCAAGAAATGATGGTTGTTATTGTTGTTGGGTTTATTTAGTTTGCATTGCATTATGGATCCAATTGCAAATTCTACTTCTCATTTTGATTTGACCTCATGACAGACAAAAGAAAAAAACATGTTAATTAACTTACTGATATAAGACATGTCAATAGACACAGGCTTTAAGGGGCCGTTCGAAAATTTATGGAAAATAGGACTACAGTGGTTATTGTGGCAAGACTTTATGCAGGAAAGATCTAGTTCCTCAGATGTAATGGAGGTGTTGGATGATGTTATATATACACATGAGGGAACAGGGACATTCTTGTTCAAAGTCAGATTAAGAAATAACAGGACACACAGTGGTAGCTCTGGTTACGAACTTAATTCGTTCCGGAGGTCCATTCTTAACCTGAAACCATTCTTAACCTGAGGTACCACTTTAGCTAATGGGGCCTCCCACTGCCACCACGCCGCGGGCACGTGATTTCTGTTCTCATCCTGAGGTAAAGTTCTTAACCCAAGGTACTACTTCCAGGTTAGCGGAGTCTGTAACGTGAAGTGTTTGTAACCCGAGGTGTTTGTAACCCGAGGTACCACTGTATATTGAAAGTAGAGATACCCTATATTAATCCATATTAACAAGATTTACAGAAGAATCCTAACCCTTAGATCTGCTGGCTAAAAGGGGTTAGGGCAGAGTAGAAGTAAGTGGCTGAAGAAAACCAAGGGAATGTTTTGATTACGAGCTCTGAGGAACATACCAATGTTGCCAGACCTTTCATCCTCTGCAAATTTTTAATCAGCTTTGCCGTTGCTTTACACCTCAGAGGGCTGTATTCAAGAGTGGATCCTCTGTTTGCTGCCTGGAAGTTTAAGTGAAGCATATATGAGTTGGTGGGATATGTGTATGTTCTATTCTGAAATGTTGAAACATTTGCATTTGGAAAGAAAACACATTTTTCAACCTCACTGTTCATTTGTAGATTTAATTTGAACGTGCCTGACTATATATGCATTTACTTTAAATTGCACCATCTGCATGTGTACATATAGGTTTTCAATTTACATGAACACAGATGTAATCAATGGACATATTTGGGGAAACAGAATCAAAACAGAGCCACATATGCAATAAATGAAGGCTACGTACATATGGTTGCACTGGTGTATAGCCCAACAATGTTACACATTGGCATGGATTGCTTGGAAGGGATGGGGTTCGTTTTTCACTGCAAAGATTGGTATGATTTCACAGTGAAATCATAATCTTTTATTCCCTCTTGGCAAAGGGGGAGGGGTGTCAACCTACAGATGGTGTCCTCTAAAGTGGCTGCAAAGACACGTTAAACAAAGCAACCCCCAGGAATATCCAGAGTGCAGTCTTCCCTTTTTTAGTCACCAAGATGTGGGGTGGATTGCCTCCTTTAAAGTGGCAAAATGGTCTTTCCATGGGCTGACAGTTACTTCACAAAAAGCACTGCTCTGTTTTGTCTGAGCATTGGAAGCATGAAGCACTACGCTTCCACACAATTGTGTTGCATTCATTCTTTTACATCACAGGTGGAAACCTCTGCCCCATTGGCAAAATTACATCCACCAGGGTTCCTAATTTAGCCCGTGAGGCTTTTCCCTCCCGCCCCCAACCAAGCACACTTGTCACTCCTCTGATGCCCCAGTTGTTCCTTTGCAAGTCCGGCTTGCGTTTGGTGCTATATGACTTTGGTGCTGAATGCAAGCTTGGGCCAGAGTCAGATCCATCCAGTGTCACATGATGTCAGATGACTGAGAGGTGCATGCTCTACCCATCTGTCAAATGGGCCCCACATAATGTTGGCCACAACTTGATCCAGTCTACTGGCCAAAACTAATTATCAAGCCCAGATTTACAGTACATACACACTTGCAAATAAAAAAGTTAATTCACAAGCAAGAATCTCACATGCATTAGCAAGATACTGATGTAATTAATGTTTAGGTGCCTGGCAGAGTGAACAGTGAGATAGAATGGGGATGTCAAAGGAACACCAACCCCAGATTAAACACTCAAAAAAGTCCACTACATATGTGTTGACTCCCTATACCTATCTTTCCAATATAATTTACATCCAAGATCCATTGAGAGAGAAATTCAAAATGCTTATCTTAAAATGGAATTTTAATCCTTCTCTTATAACCTGCCCAATACCACTGATTGGTTCAACCTGATTATAGCTGCATACTGCCATAAAATAGAACCTTTCTAGAAAGCAGAGCACTGAATTATACATTGTCTGTTGTGTTTACTAACATAGGCACGGCAGTCTCACACACAAGTGCCTAGAAAGTACTTTTCCCTATCTGACATTAGTATCTTTTGACAGTCTGTGATCATGAGATCACTTCAAAACTGGATAGCATGGAGGCAATTTTCATTGCCCAGTTCTTATATCAGTTCTTATATTCTGTAATCAAGTGATGTAAGATTAGGAGCTAGGAGCCTCTCATCTCCAGCAAAGCAGTGCTCCATCATAATATAAGTAAAAAGAAAAACCAAATGAAAGAAATCCAGTGTTTTAAAAATGTCTATATATTCCAGCTTTCCCCTAAAACAATGCTTAAAGAGGCTTACAAAACATTGAACTCAATAAAATAAATGCAATAAGCAAACCATAGTGCTACAGTGTAAACAAACCACAATGACTACCAGAATAAACAAATATATCCTTGTATAATATGAAAAAAGATATTAATGCTTCTGTTAATAGACCTTTATTTCTGCATCTGAAGGCTAAAAACTCCAATTTTGGGAAAGGTGTGAAAAGAAACCCACCCCCATATATATACAGTGGCCTACACAGCACAGATTTAAAAAGTGGGACAGCCATCTTAGTTTTAAAAAGGATAGGTTTTGTCTTCTTTAAAAACAGACACACACTTAAAAGGTTAGGCAGTTGTTGTAGTTAAACATGGATAGGGATTTATGGCTTTGGCATAACCTATCATGTGAAATGGCACCTAAGACCATCTTGGAAACAGTTAACAGGCTACTCATTTGTGAATTAGTCTTAGATATTCTTTGGCATCACTCTAACCCGCTCATCCACAATAGTGGCAATAATAGGAAAGGGAGAAAGACAAATATTAATACAATAATTAACCAGCTTTTGCTGATATATGGAATCTAACCTTCTGAAGTGTTTTGTTTTCCTGGTTATTCCTTGCTCTGGGTCTGTTTCTCCAGGAGAGATAGCCTAGGGCTATGTATGCAGCCTTTAGTCTTAGTCCTTTAAAAAGTTGCATTCATTCATAAATTAATGGAATCACTAGATGTTTGCTGCTTCAGACAGACTCATCTGGGAGACAGTAAAATCAGCATAGCATTTCTGCAATTTAATGCCCCACAAAAGGAACCAAGTCCATCTCTTATAATGTTTGTTATCCAGACTACTTTCTGCTAGGCTGAGAGGAGCCATAACCCATCTTGCTGAATGGTTCCTGGGAGCATTCGAGAGGGACAACTCACAGGTACATTTGTGCCCAGTTGGCTGTTCTGATGCTCCCATTAATTTGCTGCACAAATTCAAACTAGATTAACATTGGTTGTGCAAACCGCTCCTCTATTTGTGGCTTAAGTACCAACAAAGTCCCACTAGAGCATTAACACAAGCTGAATTTCATGGTAAAAACTACGGATCCAGGTGCGAATGTACACTTATGGTTAATATTTAATGAAGGGTTCTTAATGACACTCTCTCTGTAGCTATCTTGTGATTGCCTTTGCCAGGCAAACTTTCATAATCTGTGCTTTTGCTTACCTTTATTCTTCCAGCAGTCCAAAAGCCAATATGCTAATAAGAACTATGAAGCATTTTTCCTTAACAATGTAAACCCCATAGGCTTATAGGTGTGTCAAGTCTTGCATGTTGGCAATGCATGCCACATTTTATAGCAAAAAACCGAAAAACCTCCAGACACAGAAATTAGTATGAAAAAAGCAAAAGGACTTGTCTCTCAGTTTGCTTCTCACTCACCACTCTGGTCATTCTCAGATTGTTATCTAACCAGACAATTTTTGTGAAGTCTAATTTTCAAGGCTACGCAACTAGCTAGATTTTCGCAAATTCCAATGGAGATGATTTGACAGCCTGAGACACCTCATGGAAACTGATGAAGATATTAAATCTAAACTTTATCCCTTCCTTGGCTTTGTTCTATTATTCCAGTTCTTACTTCTTTCTCATATAGATCTACAAAGTAATTTCATTTGAATGGATATTGGAGTATTTCCACACACACCTTAATAAGAATAGGGGCTATTTTTAGTTCTCATTTCATGGCACTCCCTGGTTCTCGGTCTAGCCTTAAAAAGTACTTCAGAATGCTGGTGGCTTGTAAATATCATGTTTGATTCATCCCCTTGTTGTTGTTATTTTTGTTAGCGTGACCCAAAAAAGCACGCCATGCATAACAGAGTGAGCCTGCTCCTATATCTTCTAAAGGTCGTGTAAAAGATGGAAGTATTGTAAACAGCCTCAAACAGATCCTAGGACCCTGGCACGACCCACCACTCAGACTGGTCCAGCCATTAGGAAGAGTGAGACTAGGAGGCAACTCTTGAGCCCCCGATCCATTGTCTGTTAGAGGACAGAGCAGTGTGCCACACATATCCCTGCTCTGCATCCCTTAGGCAAGCTGCCCGTCCTCTACAGTGGTGAAGAGCATTGTCCCATCACCAGAATTGAAGCACTGGCTTCCAGTCAGCTTCTGTACATGCAATGGAAGGGGCGCCTTCTTGTCCTTCGCTTCAGACAGCAAAGTGTCTTGCGCTGGCCATGCTACTGCTGGTGACTTTCTTCTCTTTCTTTTCTCTTAATTCTGTATGCTTATCCATCACTGATACCTTCCAAATTTTCGTCACTGCTTCCTTCATTTCCTTCATTGCTGGTGACCTATTTTTCCATTTTTGTGCAACAAGTATGTAAGCAACTTCTATTACATTTCATGTTAGTACTTTGTGTTTTGTGGGCCTAAATACCCTAATAAAATTTTGGGGGGATCCAATGGTATAGATTTTAATTATTGGACAGGTCTACCAAGTCTGTTCAATATCTGCATTCTAATGTCCACAGCTCCAGCCTGTTACAGAATGTGTAAACTTTGCTCAATGTGAATGGAGTCATATACCATTGATAGGACAATTTGTAATGTTTTTCTCTAACACAAAGAGATTGTGCTGTTTTGTGAGTTAAAAAAACAACAACCCAAAACCATTATTGTTCAGAAATTGGTCTATTATTTTTACTCACTTTTCCTTAAAGATTGTACCCAAATGTAAATTCAAAGTAGTCAGGAAAACATATTTTAGATATATGCTCTCCCCAGGGAACATTACCTATCTTTAGGCACCAGGCAAAAAATTCTTTTCTGCCATGCCTTTGGCCTTTAATTATCTGTGGTCTCCTTCAGTGAGTGGGATGTCTTGGTCCTGCCTTTTTTTATGAACATGAATGTGTTTTTAGCTTCTACTCTCTTTTAGTTTTATGCTGGCTTTAATGTATTGTGTTCTCTTTTTTTGTAAGTTGCTTTGTGTTACTTTTTGTTTTTTTAAAAGACTAATAATTTTATACACCACAGGCCTTTCTCCTTCCATTTCTCTTCCTGTTCATTTCACTTTATTCATCAAATCAATATTAATGCTTTCTGTTTTGTTTTTAAGAGTATTTTTACCATTAAGATTGTAACATATCTGGTGCTTCTCAGTTTAAGAATTCTACAAGACCATATTTTCTTATACATCTTTGCGCAGATGCTTCAGTTAAAATGCAAATGTCATATATTTAGCATGCAAATGAAGTGACATAAATATAATACTTGAAATCTGCATGCTATCTTAAAAAGTAATTGCAACCTTGAAAAAGAATCCAAGAAGTTAGGATTGTCTGAAGATTCCATATTCTTTTAATGAGTCCATATCTTTGTCTAAGTGCTGCATGTATATTTGGGAAGAGCCATTCTCAACTTAGGGGCATCTTTTCCCTGCATTCTTCTTCCGTCTGCTTTTGCAGGGCACAGATTACAGTCCTAATGTAAACAGGGGAAATCTGACTCTCTGGGCCACAGATCCATCTTTCTGTCTGCCAGCTACAGTCCAAAAATACGCAAGAATTATCTAATTCTCCATTGTTAACTGCAACAGAACAAATCATGCCGAAAAACAGGGGATGTGTGCTCAGTAATAACAGTGAGAAAAGCACACCCTGTTATGGGTAAGCTTTAACAAGCTGGAAATCATAATAGGCAGCGTTCTGCATGCAAACCAAGGCACAGCAGCAAAGGTGAGCTTTTCTACATAATTGTGCAATCTGGTGATGACCTTGACATATTTGTATGAAGGGATGTCTTAAAAGCCACAATTGATTCACAAAGATAGAACGCCTTCATTCCTAAAATGACTCTTTTCTTCAAATCATTCTAAAAAATTTTGAAGCACAAGTTGTTGCTGCTTTTTTTACATCCTCAATAAAGCGGACAAGATAAGCAGGCAAAGATGAATAATTGTACCATTTCAGGTGGGGGGGAAACACTAAAGGTGGCATTTGATAACACCTATTCCTACTCAGATTAGGCACATTGAAGTTAATGAGCATAGCTAACTTAGGGTCAGTAGATTCAGGTAGGTAGCTGTGGTGGTCTGAAATATATATATTTAAAAAATTGTCCAGTAGCACCTTAAAGACCAAATAAGTTTGTTCTTGGTATAAGCTTTCGTGTGCAGCTGTGGTGGTCTGAAATATATATATATATATATATAAAATTGTCCAGTAGCACCTTAAAGACCAAATAAGTTTGTTCTTGGTATAAGCTTTCGTGTGCACGCACTGATACACTGAAACAGAAGTCACCAGACCCTTATATACAATGGGAGGGTGGGGTGGGGTTTTTCTCAGGAGGGTAGTAGGAGATGGGTGATTGATTCAATGGGTATGGTAAATAGGGTCATTAGTTTGAATGGGTCTACTCTGAGTATTGAATACCAGCATTGAATACCACCACAGGAAATGTGTTCCTGTTAAGTCTTCTCAACTTCTCAGTGGCTTTTGATACCATCTGCCATGGTATCCTTCTGGAGCGGCTGTCCAAGTTAGAGGTGGGTGGCACTGCTTTGTGATGGTTCTGATCCTACTTGGGTGGTTGTTTCCAGAGGGTGATGCTTTGTTGGCCTCATGGAGCCTGCAGTACAGGGTTCTTTGGGGTTCTGAGTATTTAACTGCTGAGTGGGGTCATCCAGAGTTTAGGAGTGTGATGTCAGCAATATGCTGATGACACACAGCTCTACATATGCAGGTTTGGCTAATTAAACAATCAATGGTCTTTTAAACTAAGGGGGGTGGTGTTATTTTTGTTTGTTATTTTGGCATGTGTTTTTTGTTTTTGTTTTCATGCTGTAAACCACCATGTGTTTTTCAGATGGCGGGTGGCATAGAAATTTAATAAATAATAATAATACATTTCCCATGTTAACACTCATTCCAGAGTTGGCTCAGTAGACAAAGATAGAACTATAGACAGTAATGGATTTGTCATTCCACTATTTCTCAGTTCAGCTACCTCAAAGGGTTGTTGGGATTATTAACATATATACCAACTTCAGCTGAGGCTTTGGGATAGGGTAGGATGAATTCTAAACAGAACAGTTAGAGTTTGAGGATATTAGACATATTTGATTGTCTTTGGAAATTGATTAGTATCTATATGCTCAACTTTTATCAGTGTTAGTGCTGAATGGGAGCAAAGAGTACACATTTTCCAAGTAAAGCGTGTTCTCCTTCATGGACAGCACATGTTGTGGTGGCGGCTAACAAGACTCCCACTGTTGCTGGGTGGGAAAGGAGTTTGTCCACCATTATCATTGAGCTTCCTGTTGCTGGGGAGATTTAAATGTTGCCATTTCATGATTGACAGCCATAGCCTTTAAATACCCTGCACGCAGCGTTGAGCTTCCTCTTTTCGCTGGGTGCATCGGATCACCCGCCCTACCTCCCTATTTTCAGTCCTATTTTTTAGTCCTCCAGGCTAAACATACCCAACTCCCTCAACCATTCCTCATAAGGCTTGGTTTCCAGACACTTTTATCATCTTGGCCACTCTACTCTGCACATTCAGCAAACCTGAATTACATCCTATCGCTATTTGCACCTCATATTTCCTGGGTCCTTTAGCATAAAAGATCATGTACCCATTGCAGATTGTTGATATGTCTCCCATTCCCTAGACTCGTTAGATTCCCTGTGACTTGTACAGCTCCTCCATTGTAGATTGCTTTTCATATGGATAGCTGGTGGATGTTAACTTCAAAGCATTCATATTGTTTCTATGGCTTATTAGGTTTGTTTTGAAGTATGTTGCATTCAAATATTTATGTACATGCTTAGCTTCAAACACGTGATTAATTTTTTAAAAAATCATGTGATTAAAATTATCATTTTAGGCCCAACCATTTCCAGAAGAACACAGGAATAATGCTGTTTGAATACTTAAGAGCTTCACAAGGTGACAATGTGATCCTATGCATGCTTTTCCAGAAGCAAGTTGCACAACCTTCAATGGAACTTTCTCTGGTTATAAAGAATTGGGGTTGACAGACCAAGGGAAAGTGTAGGTTCATTGAGGCTAAGTACTAAGCAAGCACAATATGTGAGATGGTAGAAAGTAGCTTCTAATGTGGTACAGACGTTAAGCCTGTGTGCCTTACCTTTGAAATTACGCATGCCTCAAAATCCCTAATAATTGTAAATGTCTTTTTTAATGTTGGAAGTCAAAGTTATTTAGAAGTGCAATTTCAATGGGTCTTCAGTGTACATAGATAAATCTCCACAATACAAATATTTCAGATCAACTGGAATGTGGATTCAGCTGAAATATCCCTTGTTTTAAACAAGTCTGTATTGCAACCCATACTGGAACAAGGGATGCAATGAATATCTGTGTTTTTCACTTTCACTGAAAGGGAACACACACTGGCATCAACAAAGCAATACAGCAACATATTTACAGAAGGTTGCTGAAAATCTGTAGGCAAAAACCAAGAGGCAACTTGTACAAGATGTTGTGGACCCTGTAAAACAGAAACTTAAGCTAGACTGCCATGCCTTTCAGCTGGAAAAGTGGGAGCAACATAGCAAGTTCTCTGGTCTTATAAAAGCATCAGAGCACATTCATGCTAACAGGTAAACAACGTTTTGGGGGAAAACCCTACCTCTACAAAGATAAAAAATAAAATATGTATCTTTTCCCCCCTCTGGATAAATATCTCTAATAGCGACACTTTCCAGCATGGCATAAATGCTCTAGGTTTCCTACATCCCTGATTAGGATTCATACAAAATAAACATTGCTCATTTTATTAAGCTAATCATTACACTGAATTACTTAAGGTAATGCTTGCTTTCACTCCGAAAGCTCATTTACTCAGAAGCAACCCAATGACTTCAGTTGCACGTCTGCGTGCCTAGTGTCAGTGATCCTCATCAGTGACCTCAGAGCTAGTGATACAATTCAATTATCAGTATAATATTCCAAAAAAATAAATAAATGGAAAACACACTTTTTACTTTGACACTTGAAATGGTGACACATCATCTTTGCGGAATGTGGCAGGGGAGGGAGGGAGCCGTGATCTTTAAATAGCTTGGGTTTAGCAAAGAAACAGAAGAAGAAACATTTTAAGTAAACATATCCAAGATTAGATAATATATTGCAAATCCCCCCTCCAAAAAGATACTGGAAAGCTATAATTTACTTTCCTTTCTGGTTAAAACTACATGAGAACTGGTTTTCCCCCTCTTTTTTTTAACTAATCCAACTCCCCCCTCTTAAAAAAAAAATCCTATTGGTGGCTATGCATCCTCCCTCAGTCACACACAATAGCAAATGCTTACAATGAGAATGGCTCCACTGGAGCAATACTAATACATTTGACACAGCTTCCATCCTGTCATTATGCAGAGGAGCTTGTGCTTATCCCTTTTTAAATTGGAGACTCTTTTTAACCAGGAATCCCCAGGATGAAAGTGAACCATTTTCATCGCGGCAAAACAAATCCTTCTCTGGTGAATTTTGTTATTGTTTATTGTTACCAGCATTTTATCAGCACTAAACTGTGTGAAAGCTTCAATTAGTTCTTGATGAATGATCCCATAAAATCATGTCGTTTCATTTCCCCTGCCAGGCAGAAATTTTTTACTGAGTGTTATTAAATGAAATATAATTGGGACAGGATTCAGGAAACGTACAGGCATCTTGTTCTCCTTTTTGGGTAGGAACAGTAGAGTGAATATGGAGTATATCTGGTGTTAGGTTTTATCGTCAGTATTCTTCTTATTTAGGCAAACAGCTCTTTGTTGCACAATGAAACATGCTCTGTAAGTCTCAGATAATTATTTATAACTATGACACTGGGTCGCGGGTGGCGCTGTGGGTAAAAGCCTCAGCACCTAGGGCTTGCCGATCGAAAGGTCGCGGTTCAAATCCCTGCGGCGGGGTGCGCTCCTGCTGCTCGGTCCCAGCGCCTGCCCACCTAGCAGTTCGAAAGCACCCCCGGGTGCAAGTAGATAAATAGGTACCGCTTACCAGCGGGAAGGTAAACGGCGTTCCGTGTGCTGCGCTGGCTCGCCAGATGCAGCTTTGTCACGCTGGCCACATGACCCGGAAGTGTCTCCGGACAGCGCTGGCCCCCGGCCTATAGATGTGAGATGGGCGCACAAACCCCAGAGTCTGTCAAGACTGGCCCGCTCGGGCAGGGGTACCTTTACCTTTACCTATGACACTGGGTGGATGCAGACATGCAGTAGTCATTTGAAGTCATGACATCAGCATCTGGACAGGAGAGTAAGTAAACGCTAGCCTTTATCTCGTTTTTCCAATCAGTAATGCGGGGTATGGCAAAACCTGCCTTTCTACCTGGTCTGATGCTACAAGGGGCCAGTTCAGCACAGCGGTTACTTACATGCTAGGACTCTATAGCACTGCTGAAGAAATTCCCTTGTGTAAATGAAAGTGAAATTAAAATTATGGTTCTACAGCAGAGATGGAGAACCTGTGCCCCCCCCCATGTTGCTGGGCTCCATCTTCCATCATCACTAACCATCAGCCATAATCAGCATGGCCAGTGGTTCCCCATGCCTGATCTACATGGAACTTGGCACTGTTATGGGGAATATAGCACTGTTCTACAATCCACATCCCACTAGCAAGACCATATTTTTTTTACTCAGAAGTCAATACCATTGAGTTCAATTCAGCTTAGAATCACAGAATCATAACATTATAGAATCAGAAAATTGTGGAGTTGGAAGGTACACCCAGGGTCATCTAGTCCAACTCCCTGAAATGCTTACTCATTAGGAAATGTGCTCTGGGTTACGTTGTCCATGAATGAAGAGAAGGTGGGGAAAGGAGGGGATGAAAAAAATATGCTACACTGCAAAACTAGTCAAAGTGGGCATAGCTGAACGGGGAACAAAGGGTGAAGCCACCCAGGAGGAATTACCCTCTGTGGGGATGAGATGGAGGGGAAAGACCAAGAGGGAAGGCGGTTTAGTTAGTTTAGTTTATTAAATTTGTGAATTGCTTCTCACAACAAAATGTCTCAAAGCCATTTACAATAAAAAGTACAATAACCAAAAGACACAAACGTGAGAAAAAACATCATCAGAGTAACAGCATCCAATTATTTATGCTATATGCTGTAATTGTGATGTTTAGCTTATTTTTGCTGATTTCTTAATAGTGTTTTATAGATTACTACGGCTTTATTGATTATTTGTTAACTATATTATATGACATGCTGTAATTGTGTGGTTCTATTATGTTACTCATTGTTTGTAAGCAGCTTTGGGATTCATTTAAATGGAAAGTGACATAGAAATACAGTAAATTGCTTGACATCCAAACCATGAGAAATTGGGTTTCAGGTGGACATCCATAGGATGGTAAAGGTAAAGGTAAAGGGATCCCTGACCATTAGGTCCAGTCGTGACCGACTCTGGGGTTGCAGCGCACACCTCGCTTTATTGGCCGAGGGAGCCAGCTTATAGCTTCCGGGTCATGTGACCAGCATGACTAAGCCGCTTCTGGCAAACCAGAGCAGCGCACGGAAATGCCATTTACCTTCCCACCGGAGCAGTACTTATTTATCTACTTGCACTTTGACGTGCTTTCAAACTGCTAGGTGGGCAGGAGCATGGACCCAGCAACGGGAGCTCACCCCGTCGCGGGGACTCGAACCGCCAACCTTCTGATCAGCAAGTTTAACCCACAGTGCCACCCGCGTCCCTTCCATAAATTCTATAAATGAGCATTCCATAAATGAGGAGCTACTTCATAAAAGACCTGTTCCCTAACTGCTACCCTCTTGAACTCCCTCAGAGATGGCACTCAGAGAATGACCTCAGATGATGATCCCAGGGTCTGGGCAGGTTCACATGTGGAGAAGCAGTACATATAGGGGTCAATTCATAGCAGGATGCCTGCTGGATCCTGGCAGCCGTGTTTTAGAGAAATGCAGTGAATCTGCTCAGGCCTAAATCAAGTGCAGGAAGCAAAGGGATTTCCATAAAGGCACCCTCCCTCCCCGAAACCATTACACAGTTCCTTGGTTGGTGACATTCTCCTGCCTCCCTTCCTTGACAACTACTGGTGAGCCGGAAGGAGTTTCATAATGGTTGCTGTCTCAATTAGAGGACTCAGAGGAAAACCATTACTAAAATCAGTCCTAGACCTATGCATGGTTTTTCAGGACTACAGTCCATTTCTGTGTTCAGTAGTAATCACTCTCAAGTAAGTCCACAGGAGTGCAGCCTTAGTGACTCATTTCCTGTCACCTGGCAGCACTCTTTTGAATTCCTCATTTGCTTTAAAATTTTATTTGATCATCACAATTACACAGTTGCATTTTAAAAAGTAGAATTAAGTATATTAAATTAAAACAGAGCATGTAATGAAAGAGCATGGGAACAGAAAACGGCTAATTAAAAGGAGAGGTTCGGCTCCGAAGGCTTTACACAGAAAAAGAAAAGGTGTGTGAAAAGGTGACTTCCTGCTGACTTAAATTTCTTGCCTGCCCCACCTGAAATCCAATGAGCAATAAATGAAATTTGCCTAGGATAAAACTGTAAAGAAGAGAGGGGGAGAAGGAAGAAGAAGAAATGAGTTTCTTACATCAGCAAGTGGGAAAAGTCTGACTTCACAGGCACAGCTGTGTTGGAATCTGGGGTGAAAGTGAGCTAGCAAGTCCAGAAGCAAACTATCCAGAGCACAAGGTTTGCAGTGGGGCTGAATAAGTATATCTACCTACAACCACCATTCTAGTTCTCAGAAGCAGCTCAGGGCTAGTCTTCTGAGGATGGTCGATGACTGTCCAGTGATAGAAGATATTAACAATCATGCATAATTGTGAAAGCTTGTACGAGAGCCAACATGGCATAGTGGTTAGAAAGTTGAACTAGGACCTGGCAGACCAGGGTTCTAGTTCCCATTCAGTCATGAAGCTCACTGGTTGACCTTAGGCAAGTCAGTCTCTTAGCTTAACCTACCTGACAGGATAAAATGGGGAGGAGTAGAATAACTATTTATGCCACCTTGAGCTCCTTGGAGGGAAGGTGGGATATAAATGTAATCAATCTATCAAATCTGACTAGGGCATTCCATCATATTGTAAGGTATTTTGCCAATATCTTGTATAGGAAACACTGGCTCCATTGAGAACATGCAAATTAAGTTATAACAGACCTGTCTGTGGGTGATAGATAATCAAATAATATCCAAATAATCAAATAAGTTTGAAACTCAGAAAATCTTAAATTGCACATTCTTTTTAGAAGCTTCTAAGAGGATCATCTTACACAGCCTCAGTTAAATGAAATAAATACATAAAATGCACACATATATATATATATATATGCATACACACCCACCCACCCCAAGTCCTGTAGTGCAAGGGTGGGGGAAGTTTGCTGTCTTCCAAGTTTCTGACACACTTGGGGAATATGTCCTCAGAGAATTCATAGTGCTGGTGGGCTCCTGCTTTAAAGAATTTCAGATTGCTGAGGGTGGTGTTTCCCCTTTGAAGAATGCTGCATTTTTAAAAGATGTCTTCCTTTGAAGATATGAATATCTGTGGGGTTTCCCTCCAAAATTCTCATTGTTGGAAAGTCCTCTGTTGAAGGTATTATCAGGTTAGGATGGAGGGGGGGGAAGCTTAGAAATACTTTTCACCCCTCAGAGGACTGTCGTCTTTTTGAAGATATTTAGATGGATTGAGTAGATATGATTCTGAGTTCTCATAGCTAGAAGGTATGGAACAGAACTTTGTGGCCATAGACAACTGCAGCACAGCTGTGGAGGAATGAGAGGCATACACAGAGAAAGAAATATTACTTGTGGGAGATGCAATCATCTTCAAGATGACAGAGTAAATTTATTCCACTGGAGGGGGCGGATGAAATGGGTGCTCATCCTCCACATTTCTCTTTCAAAATCAAATATTCTCCATATATCTAAAAGTGCAATCCTTTATGTGTCTACTCGGAAGAAAGTCCTGTTGAGTTCTCCAGAGTAGATTCATATAGGATTGCACTATAACTTCAAAAATAAAATAGGCTTCTAATGGTTGAGAAACCTTTCCTGGGCATCTTCATCTTAATCTGGTAAAATCCATTTGACAGAGAACTCTTTTCTAACATTGACTCCTCCATTAATAGGGATGGGGTGTAGCTGAGTGGCACATACTTAACATTCAAAGGATTCAAGGTTCAATCTCTGGCACCTGCAAATGACATTGGGAAATATTCTTCTCTGAATCCCTGGAAAGCTGTAGACTGGGATAGCCAAGGTGACAACCTCCAAATGTTTTGGACTACAACTCACATCAGCCACACATGGCATGACCAAGGTCAATGAGAGTTGTGGTCCATTATCTTCTGGAGGGTACCATGTTGACCACCCTGGGTGTAGGGCCATGCAGAGATCTCAGGTTCAATCCCTGACATGTCCAGGCAGGGCTGGGAAATGTTCTAAAATCCTGAATAGTCATTGCTGGTCAATGGAGACAGTTGTGACCTAGATGGACCAGTGGTCTGACTAAGTAGACGGAAATTGCTTACCAGGATACCTGAACATATAATTTCCTTTCTAGGAGAGCTGGAGATTTACTTTTTTATATATGAAAGCTCAGAGACTGGAACTTGTGTATAAACGGGCCCAATGAAGGCCACCAAGGGTGCCAGGTTGGCAACTCCTGTTCTAAAGTCTAGAGACATAACCATATTTAGAACCACATATATGCACACAGCTAGCCAATATGAGGGGGACACAGGTGGCGCTGTGGACTAAACCGCAGAACCTAGGGCTTGCTGATTGGAAGGTTGGCGGTTCAAATCCCCGCGACGGGGTGAGCTCCTGTTGCTTGGTCCCTGCTCCTGCCAACCTAGCAGTTTGAAAGCACGTCAAAGTGCAAGTAGATAAATAAGTACCGCTCTGGCAGGAAGGTAAACAGCATTTCCATGTGCTGCTCTGGTTTGCCAGAAGTGGCTTAGTCATGCTGGCCACATGACCCGGAAGCTGTACACCAGCTCCCTCAGCCAGTAAAGCGAGATGAGTACTGCAACCCCAGAGTCAGGGGTCCCTTTACCTAGCCAATATGAATTTACTCATCACAATGAATGTCTAAAAATCAGAAACACAGAAGCAAGCCACTGTTGATAGCAATGCTGTGATCAATATCTTACATTGTAGTGAAAATCCTCTTGGGCTTAAAACTTTATTTTCTTGCATTTGGTGAGAAGCCCTAGAGAGCAACTCTGTGGGTGAATTACAGCATTAGAAATAAACATTGTGTTCTAGTACAAGGTAGTCCCTCTTAGAAGACATTATGACACATGAAAAACAGAGCAGGTAAACCTTAAAAGCAGTACATTTAGGTTTCTCTACAAAAAAAATAGAGAGTAAATGTCTGATATAATGGATGTAATATGAAGAGTTTCCAAAAAAGCATTTTATTTAGGTGTGCATCTGAATAGGACAGAGAATACACATCCCAAAAAGCATTTGATAATGGGGCAGAAAATGAACACACACGAATAAGTGACTTACTGACTCACTTACAGCGGTACCTAGAAGCCTGAAATTTACTACCCTTGTTGTATTCCAAAATATATTCATAACTAAAACAGTCTGAAAATTGAGCAGCCTGAGAATTTTGCATTTTATCTTCTAAACGTGCCTTGCAAAGACTATTAAACACACACACACACACCCCAGAACTTCAGCAAAGACCAACTGAGGCATATCAATATTATAATGGACACTTGAACCAGCTTCATATTGGGGAAAATGTGGGATTTGTCATGCAATGTAGATTTAAAAACAAGCCTTTGATTTAACATGGTGGAAGAGATATAGGATGTCTGCCAGATCTCTGCACACTTCCAAGGGGACTCACTGCTGACTACCAAAAAGCCATGTCTATTTGCTGCTCTTAGCCCCTACTATCTACTCACCTCCTTTGTCCCTCTGGACCAGAGACCACCAGCAAATAATAAAGTAAGTGGAAGGAATGGTAGCTTCCGTTGCCTGCTCACTCATCTGCCCTTTCCAGAGTGTGATATGGACTTGACCCAGAGAACACAAGGCCAACTGGATGGGGGGGAGGCACCCTCCCAAGAGCATCTTGCCTCCGAGCTAGTCCTGTTAATCAGCTGTTTAATATAGCAACAGTTCTGCTGCTCTCCTGGAGTCTGCTCTGGTGGATTAACAGGAAGGTGTGAAACAACATGAGTAGATGCATGAGTGACCCAATTAAGCACACTATACAATATTCCATCTCTCTCCTGGGTCTTGTCGCTGGGGCTGGCTGGGATCCAAGTGTCAGTGTCAACCCTCAGCATTCTCATTCCCTTAGTTTCCAGGTTTGTTTATAGTGCGCATGCTCATATATTCAGAATCCACATGCTTGTGCCAATAACCTGAAGCCAAAGCAATAGTGCCTATTTGCCTTGAAAGAGAAAGCTTTACCTGTTTTGGGATTCTGGAGCAATATTTATTTATTTCTGCATATCTACAGTGCATTCACTTTCACACACTGAACCCATCTGCATAAGCTTTAATGCCCCATCAACACAACCTTTAAGATGTGCAAGCAAGCTGCAGATGCTTCTCTACCTGTAGAATTCCTTTGACTTTTGGAGCCTCGGCCATGTTATTTTTTTCCTTCTCCATAGCATTTGTTCATCTTTCTAGCTCAAAGTACGGGATATGAAGAAGCTCCTGATAATATATACTTTTAGCTTAGCACTGCAAAGTCTATTGTTCTAGAGCAGAAATTACACGCCACTTTCCAGCCTCGCCAGAGCTTGCCTAAGTGCTCTGAATCACAACAGATCAAGGGAAGGTGGGTCTGAATATGTAAGCTCCATAATGCATGGTTAATATTGCTTGATAAAGCCATGCAGGCATAATTAAGAAAACATGTCAGATAAAACAAGGTTTGAATTTTTTTTTTGAAAAAAAACCAAATAAAATAAGAACGAACAACCAAAACTGGCTAAACCTAAAGTCAGCGAACTTCCTTTTTCTCTCCAAACATCACTGATTCCGATTGCTGAGGCAGCCTCATGTGTGATTTATGCATAATGATTCCTCCCCCCACCCCCACCCCCTACCTGAACAATTTTGCCTTTTTGACTAGTTACTGTTACCACCATTTAATAAGGCAGCTTTCCCTGGCTTTCTAATCGAAAACTTGCTTTTATCTTTCTTCATAAAAGAATTGAAATGGCTTCTTTCAGGTTTCTGTAGCCTCTGGGGAGATAAGGACCCTGCGGTTAACAGGATGAGAGATTTTTGTTTAGAAATTTTTATTTAGACAATGAAAAATGACCTCTGTAAACTCAAAGCTATCTTATTTTGGGGCTTTAGGCTTCTGGCAGATAAATCAATTGGGCCCTTGGGACAGCAAAGGAAAAACCTTTGCAGTAACTATGTCAGGGCAACGCAATAGATTTGTTGTGAGGATGCAGTGGCGCTGAAGGTAGAATGCACTTAAAAATAAATATCATTTTATTTTCTATTAAATATTCAGGATTTGGGTACTAAGCTTTTCAATGGCTGCAAGTAAATATTTCCTTTTTGTGATACAAAGTGGGGAAAGGATGCTGAGTGCTTCTGTGTGTGAGAGATAGAGAGAAAGAGGTCCCAGATGTAAACACATTTTCTTGGAAGTAATCCCATAGATTTTCTTGCCATCGGCTCGAGGCAAACTTACAAATCAGTAAGTTTATCCAAATAAATAAATAAATAACCAAGTTTACTTAGGATCACATGTGCAATTTCAACGTAACACAGATGCATATATGTACATGCGTGCATGAAGAAACATGCATACAGCTAGACTTGAAGCAGACGGGCCTTTTAAACAATGAAGTGTTAACACAATTCATGCATTTACTTAGAAACTTGTTCACTGCTTGTTGCTCTTTTGATGGAAAACATTTCTGATGTTCCCTCCTCCTTTTCTCTTCATGAGAGAGAGAGAGAGAGACTAAGCACCAACTTCAGAAACTGCTCATTTTCCCCACAAATGATTTTAATTATGGGGCTAGCTAATAATGTGATTGTCTAAAGTATGCTTTAGCAGGATACCACAACAATTTTCACACCTGTACATAAGCCTAAGAAGCTTTGCGAATCCTCGCAGCATGAATTTGCACTGCATGTTTGCTCTCGGGAAGAACAAGTGTTGCACTTTGCTGTGTGCTTCCTACCTGCATTGTGCAGGGTGCAGACCCAAAGTGAAAAGTTATGCGGAAAATAAATTGCAAATCTGACTAGGAAGCAAATGAGAAAGCAGATGCCTAACTAAATGTGCAGTTGTTAGTGATTTTGGCTGGTGAAGAACACTGCACATTGCTAAGAAGCCCCAGAAAAGCCTTATTAAGTCAAAATGAATATTAAAATTTAAATCATTCTGATGCAAATCAATGAAAAGGCAGATAACAAACATGCCATTGGTTTTTGTCTCATGTAACATCTTTTTGGTCCTAGGTAACAAGAAGTAGTCCTACCAAGGAAAGAAGCTGAGTCTTTTCTGCTGACAGCAGTGACTTATGAGGCAGATCACCAGAGTGTAAAATATGTCTATTGTTCAGGAATAATAAAGGGTGGGGGGCGCAATAGCTTTACCAAATGGCATCAAGAGGGATTGCAAGAAGCATGGTTGCTAGTTCAGCACTATTGAGGCATACAGTGAGCAGCAGGACCAAAATGTATCCTGATAGCATCATGGATGCTGCTAGAAATTCAGCAGCCACATGCCCACACAATGCCTCATTCTCTTGCCATGCCACAATACCCTCCAGTAATGATGTTAGATTTTCTTTCTATCATGTATCAAGTTGCATACACCTCCTACAACAGGGATAGCCCAGTGCTCCTGATCCTTATGGAAGACAGGACATTGCAGCTGACGTTCAGGGTTGGTGGTCGTACGACAGCACACAGAGTGTAACAAGGACTGAGAGATTGGGGGGGGGCTCATTTAATCTCACTGTAAACAAGTGGTACAGTGGCAATAAATTATTTCTATTTTTCTATTTCTTATCTCACCCACCCCTGTGGACCAGCTTTCACAGGTGGGAAGAACTACCCACTTCTGATGTCATAATTATGTCAGGTGAAGGATGCCTCTTGACATTGGCCTGGGGGTGGTGGTATAGTTCAAATGACAGAACTTGGGGAACTTGCAAAGTCTCTGTGCACCACTTCCCTAGCACTAAGCAACTGGCTGATGGTCAGGCATTTGGGAAATGCTTTGGAAGTAAAGTAATGGGCCTGGAAAACTCCTTTCAGCCAATCCACCCTTATCTGCCCCACACCTGATATCATAGATAATATCATAAATAAAAATTCTTTTTAAAAGTGTATAATATATATTCTGTGTTTTTCACATTGCGAACTGAGATATCTGGATGAAGGGCAGTATACAAATCTAATTTAAAAAATGATAATGACAATGACAATGATATATGATGTCAGGTGTAGGAGAGGTGGGCATAGCATGTTCAAAGCATCCTTGTGGGTCTAATTTGGTCCATGGGTCAGAAGTTCCTCATCTTTAAAGAACTTACAGACTCCCCCTAAGTCAATGGTGCCTGATGAAGCCATAGATTTTGAAATCATTTACAAAAGTGAGCACATATCTCTGAAAGACATTGGCACTAGGTCTGAGGACTATATTTGGATAGTAAGTACAGTTATGCAACTGTTTCTGGGACTTCTTATTTTCCACAATTAGTTGCTGTCCTATCATTCTAGTCAGTCTGCACGTTATGGCTCTAAACTTACATGTTTCTATTTTATTCTTATGTGATTCATTTTATGAGTGATTTTGCAATGGAAAACATGGCATACAATTATTTTAAATAAATTAGATTAATGGCTCTAACACATTTTTCAATAGAAATGTGTGAGGGCTGTTCAACTGTAATCCCTGCCTGAAGTGGCTTATTCAGACATGGAGAGCTCATTTTCCCTTAACCTGCATGATACCTCTAACTCAAGTTTCAGCTGAAGTAAAATTTAAAGTGATCTCCCAAGCAGGGATGGTGTCCTCCAGTGAAACATCTGAAGAATTTCAACAGACAGCTAAAAGAACTTTGATATGACTGACAAAATTTCTCAGAGGGAAAATGCACATCTGTAGTTGTCGTTCCGTTCCACAGACTGAAATAAATCTAGAGATTCTTCTGAACTGAACAAATCTGAAGTGCCAGGAAAGTTTTAAAAAGAAGATCAGGAAAGAAATTATCAGAGCTATTGTATGCATTCCTACAAGAAGTCTCTTAAAACAGTGCAAATCCCTATTTAAATGACCAACGCATTTACAATTTAATCTTAACTCAAAGAACTGGTAAAATATATCAGGCTTTGGCTTTTCAGAACATTTCATTCACCAGTCTTGTACAATGCTATGTTAGAAGTAAGAGCCTGAGAATGATGACAGGCAGGTTCAAAGAATTCCTAATCCATTCTCCCACAAGTCACTGGGGTTGGGGTTTCATTAAATAATAATAAAAAATGCTTATGATAATAATACACACAAAGTACATACCTTATCCAACATGTATGTTAAAATGTGTGCATTGTGCTGTATACCCATTAAATCCAGAGCTGCTTGCTAAATACTTATATTGAAGACAAACCTTTCCCCTTCCCTTTCTACATCTGACTTTTATTTGAAATGTTGCATTTGTCTGTAGTGAGCCCACATGCTGGTTCATGTCCACATAACTCATCCTTTAGTCATAGACTGATGTGACATGGGGTAATAGAAAGTGATACATTGCTTGAATTTAAAGAAACATGGACTATTTCTGGATGTGCTGTGCAGTATGAGATCTGTATCAGATTTGAAACAAAGGCAACCAAGCAAGCAGAGCACTGAGACATCTATAGCATCCATTAATCTGTATATAGTATGTTTTCTCTTGCCATCTACTTCTATTTGCTTTGTGAAATTTTAAGCTAAGGCGCACATACAACAGAGCTCTGAGTGCCATTTAGGGGGCTCTTTACTGCATTGCTCTTCCACACAGCAGTAGAGGATCCATCTTCTGTAGGCTAAAACTATTCCATTTTACAACTTAAAAGTATTGACACCAGGACGATATTAATTATAAAATGTATATAACTAAGACTAGAATTGCATGTCTTGCTTTCATAATGGGTTGTCGTTTTTAAAGTGAGACAATAGGCAACCTCTTAATTTTGCTGGGTAGGCAATGGGTAAGCTGACAACAGTATGAATTAGTTCAACATTTTCTTATCATCACCACATTTTATTTAAAATAAGAGTCCACCAATGATGAGTTTTTAACATGAATGCTCTTGTGTGTACAAGAGAGAAGGAGGGAAAGTTAGTACTTGAAAATGACACACATTTGCAATGGATCACCATACTTTTTTCTTTTAAAAAATAAAGTGAAACAACATATTGCTATGTCACTAGACACACTTACTTGGGAGTAAGTTTCAAAGAACTCACTGAGACATACTTCCAAGGAAACATGCTTAAGACTGGGTGACAGCTTCTTAAAAGTGCTGCAACTGTCACTATAGTTAAAGCCAAAGCCGTATGCCACAATAACATAAAGGGTGCTAGTCCTGTATTCAGATGAAGTTGTATCTCATTACCTTCAATATTAATATCCTGTAGTCTGCATATTAATCTATTAATCTATTCAACTGCAAGACTGATTTCTTTACTCTGTGTCATATAATCACAACCATATATTCTATGGGTGAATTTATCTCACGCAATGCTATTAATTTTAGTTACAGACTAGAAGAAACACATCACATTTATATTTCTCTAGACTTGAGGCAAAACAGACTTTTTTGTTTCATTGTCACTATTGCAAAAATGTAAATTAGTTTTTTGGCTGTGTTCATCCACTACTTAATGTATACATGGTTCAAGCCTTGGAAGTAGAAGGGTGAATGGAAAAAACCCCAAGGGCACAGAAAGGAAAGGTTCCAGAGAACTGTGACTTGGGACCAAGACCCCTGTGAATTTGTTATCTTCCTGGCCTTGTTCAAGCTGATGAAATGGGCATAGAGTGAGCTAAAACTTAGGCAAAATCCTTTTATAAATTCTTCCACAGCCCACATTAATGATAACAACCCTGCCATTGCCTCACCTACAATGACATGAGCTAGGAACGGTTGAGGGAGTTGGGGATGTTTAGCCTAGAAAAGAGGAGACAGAGAGGAGATATGATAGCCATCTTCAAATATTTAAAGGGCTGTCATGTGGAAGATTGAGCAAGCTTGTTTTCTCTTGCTCTGGAGGCTAGGAGCAATGAATTCAAGTTACAGGAAAGGAGATTTTGACTAAACTTCAGGAAGAACTTTCTGACATTAACAGCTGTGGAACAGACTCCCTAAGGAGGTTGTGAAATCTCCTTTTTGGAGATTATTATGTACTGAGTTGAACAGGATCCAAAATGCAGCAGTCTGATTGGTCCTAGAATAATAGGATCCAAAATGCAGCAGTCTGATTGGTCCTAGAACAATAGGATTCAGAATGCAGCAGTCTGATTGGTCCTAGAAAAATGCAGCAGTATGATTGGTCCGCAGGAGCCACCCAATCCAGCTCCAGGTGGAAGTGAATCCGCAACCTGATTGGCCTACAGGAGAATCCCGGAATTAGCCAATCACGGGCAGCCCATTGTGTAAATAATGTATATAAAGCTGATATTGTGGGGGAACTTCCATTCCTCCTAACCGCTATGAGCTGAATAAAGAGCATGAAATCCACTCTCGACTCCAAGTATATTTCAGAGATTTTTAAGCAGATGTTGGATGGCCATTTGTCATGGATGCTTTAGCTGAGATTCCAGCATTGCAGGGGGGTTGGACTAGATGACCATCGGCGTCCCTTCAAACTCTTCAGTGTGATGACTCTACGTTAAGGACTTACAGAAAGTATATTATGTGTCTCTGCTTATGCTTTAGTTCAGTCAGTTGTGCAGCCCCTTGATCAAACAACCTTCAGGATTACCTTGAACGTGAGGGCTTCTTTAGGAATTACCGTATTTTTTGCACCATAACACTCACTTTTTTCCTCCTAAAAAGTAAGGGGAAATGTCTGTGCGTGTTATGGAGGGAATGCCTACGGGTGGCATGCCTACGGATTTTCCTCCTCTAAAAACTACATGCGTGTTATGGTCGGGTACGTGTTATAGAGCGAAAAATACGGTATACACTAAAGGACACATGTAGAGCTACTGCATTAGGCCAGCGGCCCACGTAGTCCAGCATCGTGTTCCCACAACCCTCCTGCTATTTACAGGAAGCAGAGAGTAGGAATAAGACTCAGGTACCTAAAAAAATAAAATAAAATTGCACATCTCTCTGAGCTGTAGATGATGTAGGTAAAAAGCTTTTCGTTTTCATGCGGTTTAATAAAAGGTTCTCCCTCAGTGAACATGCAAATTCTGAGCAGAAAATTGAAACTCATGATAATTAAGTTCAGCTCTAATTTCTGTATTAATAAAGAGAACAAGATCTGTACACATATACAGATTACATAAATTGTTTCCCTTTTTAAAAAATAGTGTCTCATGATAGTATTTGTGAATATTAATTAATTATGATATATACTGGGGGAAATGTCGCTGTTCAGCCGAGCTGTGTGGGTTTCTTTTTTAAGGCATTAAAAAGAAAGTTACAGTGCAACTAAGAATATCTGTGGTTGTCATTTCCCAATCTTTTTAAAATGCAGATATCTACAGTGTCAAAACAATAAATATAAAATGCAACATGACCTGTGAATGAGACGTGTGAAAAAAGCTGAACAAATTGAAAGCATGAGTGAAACATGCATCAAGAGACGCAGATACCTAAATATATAAATATCACAGAGCAAATAGCGTCCTTCCACATCCAGACAGTCATGAGAATAATAATGTGCTAGTTCTTTCAGGATCCAAGGAGCTAGTGAAGTTGGCAATGCTTTCAGCCTAAAAGGCATCCTGGAAATCTGTTGGGAGATTGGGAGCTGGCAAGGTGCAGAAACATGGTGTCAACCCACAGTGGTGTAATGAAGACAGACAAAAGAAATACTCCTCAAGAGGAAGATTGGGAAGGATTACATGCCATGTTTCCCCAACCAGTCCATTTTTAGCAATAATAAAAAGGGGAATTACTTTGTACTGTTTCAAGATTGTTTAAAATTTACAGTGCACTCCTATGTATTCAATTAGCTTTCACTCTGAATAAATGCATTGAAATTTAATGGAGGTAAGTTAGTCATGAACATTAATTTCAATGAGTCTACAATGAATAAGTTGAATATCCCTAGGCTTTATATGCATGCAGCGTCTTCAGTCCTCTGTGTAACCAAACCAGGAAGCTGCAACCATAGTTTCCTGCGAGAACGACAACATATGGTTAATTGCTTCCCAATTACAAATCACACCAGGATTTGTAAGCCAACTTACAAATCATGACTCCATGTCCATACTTTCCTGGTTCATGTGCAATGGGACCTATGGTTCACCACTTGCAGACACACACTGTTGAGGCCTCCTCTAGCTTGTTAAAAGCCAGGTTTTGATCCCACAAACATGGCCAGTCAACAATTTAGCATCAGTCATTGCTGCCATTGTTTTCTCCTCACGACCATGTCTCAAACAACTATCAAGCAATGGTCAAAACGTTATGACTTCTGCAATTTCCCTGGTTTATGACCAGAAAATAATTTAGCATCAATACTGTTTTTGTTTTTGTCTTTTCTGGGTTTCTTTCCCCCTCATTAAATATGTAAAAGATTTTTTTAATCAACATGGGTTGTTGAAGAAACCAAAGCCTTGCTAATTAAATTGAAATTTATTGTATTGTATAGTATGGCAGATTTATAGTATGAAGAAAGAACTTGGCTTAGACATATAATTTCAAGATGCAGGAAGACACAAGGTTTGATTCAAAGGTGTTATGTGAAAGTAGAAATGAACTCTTCTCTCTTCTCTCCTTCCTTTCTTCCTGTATAAACCATTTAATTACTCACTTCCTGGCTAGAAGCAAAACATAAGTTCAAATCCAAATTTGTGTTAGTGGAAGGGTGCTTGTGCAGCAGGGCTTTCTTGTCCCTTCCTCCCACTGTAACACCCTGTGTCCCTGAAACTATCTTGCTGCCCTCAGGTGCAATGGAGGACTCTGCTTTTGTAAATAGACCAGGGTGGGGGGCACCATCTTGTCCTTCACCTCATATAGCAAAATGCCTTCCTCTCCTCCTGAAGATTCCTAGTGGATTTTGCTTTTTGGAAAAGAAGGTGCATTCAGAAACCTTGGCAATATCAACACACTATTTTGTAGAGGGGAATGTTTTGAAAATGAACTTCTAGAGCAGAATCTACAAAACTGAAGGGTTGGCTAGTGTATGTTTGTCAGATTTCAAACAGAGGCACCAGGATTGTATTTTTTTTATTTAACTACATAGGGGGACTGGATAACTCTTGATGCTGACAGAACACTTTGTGTATTATTTACCAACAACAAGGGAGACTCTGTCAAGCCAGAATTCACAAGAGCAAGAGTTGACTGAATTCATGGCATAGTGTGGGAAAATTACCTCAGCACAAGTCTACATTGCTGATTGTTCCTTATGCTGACATTTCTGATGCCCTGAAAGTTGCTGTGTTCACATCCTCTGCTCCTAGTGTCAAAGAACACTCTCAATCTTCACATGCCAAGATGAGGAAAACCTACTGCAATGCCCAAAAGACCCAGCTCCTGTCAAATATATTCATTTAACACTAGCAGTCTGGGTTGTGGAACTGGAGTGTTAGGAGGGGAGGAAAAGGCAACAGCTTTGGAACAAAAGCCTCTACTGTCACTTCCCCGAGTACACACACACACCACTGTGATTTTAACAAGGTTTTTATTAAATCATGTAATACCACAGAATTAAAATGCTGCAAGTCAGATGCTGAATAAAAATATGCGTGGTCATACCTTGGATAAACTACTCATCTTTGCATACAGACTGCTCTTGAGGAGATCAGTGTCATTTTGAGTTATCATTCAAGTGTTAATTTGCTACATTCAAGTTGTTATGTTTTACTGGCATAAGTATAAGAGGCGATATATACTTGTTTGAGTCAAGTCCTCTCAGTTCCCCTGCCCCTTGTATATTTTCCCTCCCACCCACAATTCCCAATGCATGCAATCACATCCAACAATAAAAGGGGTGTGTGTGTGTGTGTGTGCAGGCGTGCAGCAATCACATCCAACAAGAAAAGGTAGCAGAGTGTGTGTGTGTGTCGTCATATATATATATATATATATATATATATATATATATATATATATGCATATGTAAGTGCAGCCTGATTCTTAAGCTGCTGTGATAGCTGAAGTGGCTTTGAAGCCCCCAAATGCCTCTTGTCATAAATTTCGAGAAAGAAAACTGCACTGGCTTTAGGGGGACAAACAACTCCACATGCCAGAAATAGATACACCCTTGACAAAAGCTGCACATACATTTATTATTTGTGCTTTTCAGCAAAACGTATTTAGGTTGCGAGTGACGTTTATTTCGGGTGAACTGAAGTATCTTTTATGTCAAACACTTCTGCAGCCAAAAAATGGTGGTGATACTTCAGTACCTATTTGCTTCTTATAGGCTACTTGTAGAAATAGTTATGGAAATGGCAGACAATTTCACAAGGCCTCCCAGACTTTCTAAAACAAAATGATGTGAATTCTATTCAGTTTGCTGCGTATTTTTGCCCAGACCCCCAAAGGGCTTGACATTGGAAATGGTATCAATGTTTCATGCTGTTTTGTGGCTTTATTTTATTTTTGCTATCTTATAGATCAACATCATATGCCATTCTCAGAAAAAATGCTCCCAATTATTATTTTCCCCACAAGTGCTAAAGGCACATTTGTTTGACTTGTTTAATTCTTTAGTAGCACCTGAACAATGGTTGCGCCTATCCATTCACAGACGGAAGCACAAAGGCTTTGCATTCTAAATGTCCCACAGTATCTCCAGGAAATACTTTAGTCTGAAACTGGAGAGCTGCGGTCAGTCAGAGGGCAGCAAGGATGGGCAGCTCATGATCCCTCAGGAGTTGTTGGACTACAAGTCCAACTATCTCTGTCCATTGGCCCTGCTGGTTGGGTATGATGGGAGTTCAGCAACATCAGGAAGGCCACAAGGTTTACCATCCCAGGTACAAACAATGTTGTGCTAGATGAACTAATGATCTGTTTTAAGTCTCAGGTTCAACCCCTGGCATCTTCAGAAATGGCTTAAAAAGACTTCTCTCTAAAAACACTGCATAGTTGTTATACCAGCCAGTGTGGACAAAACTGAGGTAGATCAACCAATTAGTGGTATGACTCAGCATAAAATACCTTCCTGTGTGTGACTTTTTGAAATGAGAAGAAAAAAATCACTCAGCAAAGGTTACTACCTGGTGTTATTGCCTGGCTAAAGCATCTTCCCCTCCACATCCCCTAAAGGGAAACAAAGACAAAGATTCATACTACAGTGGTACCTCAGGTTACATACGCTTCAGGTTAAAGACTCTGCTAACCCAGAAATAGTGCTTCAGGTTAAGAACTTTGCTTCAGGATGAGAACAGAAATCGGGCTCCAGTGGCACGGCAGCAGCAGGAGGCCCCATTACCTAAAGTGGTGCTTCAGGTTAAGAACAGTTTCAGGTTAAGTACGGACCTCCGGAACGAATTAAGTACTTAACCTGAGGTACCACTGTATATATTTATGCTTTTTTGACAAGAATTTCCACATACATAGCCATCATCTCTGAACTAGTTTTGATACTTTTCAATATACAGTGCAAATCTATTTATCTAATTACCGTGTAAACTGAGGAGAATTTTCAGAGAACCAGAGCTTTGGGGCTGTTCCTTAAAAATGAACAGCTTATGGCTTAGGTACAGGCTTCCCTCCAGCAGAACTTTGTTAACTAGATGCTCCCACAGGTGGAAGCAGAGCAGTTTTTGAGATTCCTGCTTCCCCTTACACTGCTTCACATCCTGCCCAATCTGCTTTGAAGAACCTGTGGATTTTATGGAACAGTATGAGAGGTGGTAATGTGGGCAGAAAAAACAGGAAAACCAAAAAATATTACCTTCCCTGTTCTACCATCAAGATTCTCCAGTGGATCCAAGTCCCTACCGCAGATTATTTTTAATTAAATCAAGATTGCTAAAACCACATAGTGAAAATGTCCCCGTGGCTTTAATTTCCTACTAATTATCCTTAAGGATGAAGTCCTACGAAATATTATCCTTGAGGATGAAGTTTAGAAAAATAACCATTAGTTGAATATCTCCCATAGTTTTAAGTTCCTAGAAATACTCTGGCATGTGGTCAAAACATACTTTACATTCTGGAAAACGTTTGAAAGACAGGTTGACCCAGATCACCACCAGCTACGATCTCTGTACTCTCCCTTCCCCTGAAGTGAACTGAAAAATCCCATCATTTTTATTTTTTTAAAAACCCTAAAAAACAAAATGAAACAAAAACTACAATATAAAGGCATATGAATCCACCCACAGAAAGATAATGGTGGCCAAGGATAGGGAGGTTTTAAGGATCATGAAGGAATTCCAGCAAATGCAGTTATCTTGGTGTGCATTCATTATCCAACAAGAAAAACAATAGCTTCCTCTCTCTCACACACACACCATTTGAATATGATTGCTACCTTCTCTCTCTCCGCCCCCCTCAGGGCTCCTGACCCTTTAACAGCTGTATCTTAAGGCTGCAATGTGCATCACTGCATCTCTATGAAGAGACAAACCTCCTTAGCCGTATTTTTGCCTGTTATCCAGCTGTGAAGCAACACAGAGCTCTTCCATTAAAATGGTGATAGTTCTACAAGTAGAACAGGCTTTTCTTGTGTATCTGTGCTTTGTCTTCTCCAGCATTATTTTACCATCCAGGAACATAGGGGAAGAAAACCCAATACTGTATAAAAATGCACACCCAATGCATACAAATTCAGCCGTGGCACAGTTGGAAAACTAAATCTTCTGACGGGGGAGGGAGGAGGAAGCAAAGCGGTGTGACAGATGGAAAGGTCTCAATGGATGAATGGTACTACCACAAATAAGTAGCAAGCAGCCAGAGGGAATCAAATAATGATTACAGAAGAAAAATGGGGGGGGAGAGAGAAGGGTTCCCTCAGACTAAAAATTCTTGTTTAACAACGTTGGTTGCAATGATATGCATTTAATTATATAACCTTCCCCCAAAATGCACACACACCCATTCACACACACACAGAGCCAGAGAGAGAGAGAGAGAGAGAGCGCAATGAATAAGATAGCTGACAAGTGAGGCTGTGTGGACAATATAAAAAGCTCAACATGTCCTTGGAGGGAAGGGAATGTAGTCCACAATTTGTACTGGCATGCCCCCAAACCTGAACAGATTACTTTCTGACGATCAATATCTGTAACCACCAGAGGCCTGTTGCAAAGTTGGGAGGAGGGAGGGTGGAATCAGCTTCCAAGAGACCAGGTCCCAAGCTTACATTTTATTTTTGCCACTGGGTGCTGAAGTAAGAGTTTTGGACAAGGCTCATTTTTCATCTCTTTATGAGGCTGTGGATTGAATATGAAGTTTGCTGACATGTTCCAAGGGCTTCGCATGGCAGGATTCCTGTTCCACATACAAAATGCTGCTCCTATCTGGCCCAATCTTACATCCGGGCCTTTGCCACCAGCTGCCTGATAAATAAGCCCCATTATATAGGGTTTTCATATGACCATTCTCTCCCATGCACATTTACCTATAGTGGAGAAATGTAATTAAAACAAAACAAAAATATTTTGCTTCACATATTTATTTACCCCACCCCTTCCAGACTGCTTCATTTTAGCCACAAAAAGGTTCTTAATACGAAATGCAAAACGATGAGCAGTTGCATGTATATAGGAGGTGAACATTTTGCAGGTGATCTACAGTCTCCATTCTTGATTGCAGTAATAAGTCTTAAGAGAAATATAATTGAAGGCTTTCCCCAATGGTATAATTCAACCGCAAAAAGAACTAAAACCCCTCTGACTGCTGTTATTGCTGCTCCCATTCTTCTAAGTCTCCAACTATCCTCTGCAATTGGGTTTTTCTTATTGCAATCCCACCTTTTCAGTTTTTCCCATTTTAGCCTAATTTGCTTTTCTGTCTTACCACAGTTCATTATTCAATCAGTGAAAAGTGGGAACGGTTTTGAAGATGCACTGATGACATTTCTCCTTTCTCATTTCATTTTCCTGAAACTAGCTAGCCCATCAGGAAGGAAAACAAGATGGAAAGCAACAGAAAATCTAAGTAGCTTTTTAAGAAACAGAACAAGGAAGAAAAAAAAGCAGGCAAGAAAGAAAGAAAGGGGGGAGGGAGCCTGTATTATTAATAGGAAACTCTAGGATGATGGATGAAAAGAACAACAATATCCTTTAATCATAAAGCACTAACATTCCAGCAGTGCTAGTAAGTGAGTGAAGCAATGAAACCATTTGAGACTTAAACAGATGAATTAGGAAGGGTTCCACTGTGGATTCCTGGACCAATTTCAAGGCAGTAGCCTGATTAACTAATGCATAAAAAGCAAGTGATTCTTCCAATCAATAAGCTTTTATGTAAGCATATTTGCGTTATAACATTTAAACACATGAGACAAGTGAAGAACCGGGGATTCCACAAACTGGCTAACAATACAGAAGCATTTCCTAGAGTCTGGCCATTTCCCATATACACACAAATACTTCCCCCCCCCCTTCAAATGTATTGTTTGTAGTCTGAATGTTCTGTCTTTAAGTACTGATATGCTAGCAGGTCACAAAAATTGTTTGTGACATTTCTTTTTTTAAAAAAAATGTTCAAAATTATATTATTATTCATAATAATAATCTCACAATGAAAACTACAGATACATGTAGTATTATACTTTGTTTCTAATGGGGAAAAACATTTAACTATAAATGAATCAGAGCCTTAATTTCAGAAGTTAATATAATGGGCTATTTATTGCTCTGAAGCAGAAGTTACTTTTGATTTCATTTGAGCTCTACAATGACACCACTTTAAGTTTATATATGGGGGTCACGTTGACATTAGGAAATATCAAACCATTTTGAAAATCATGTACAACTCCATAAACTAGTTATGCAACATATTTCCCATTGTGGCCAACCGAATGTGTCTTGGGAAGCCCATAAACAAAACATTCTGTGTACCAGGTGAAGAAATACTGCCTGTTGTCTTGTTGAAAAGAGTTTCAACGGATGATTCCAGGTTCTAGTGTTTTGAGAGAGGTGCTTCACCAAATCTCAAATCTCCCCAAAAAAACAAGCCTCCAAAACATCTGCTCCAACTCCAATTCACAAAGCAGGTGATGCCATCTTGTGTTCTTTTAGTGACTCAATTCCAGCGCAGCTAGAGAGGCATATCGTCTTGTGAAAGCTCCTGCATCTTTCCTCCAGGTAACATCTGCAGCATTATCCTATATGGTTAGCCATTTGCATGGATAGGTAACATACTAGCAGCAGCAGCATGTGTTACTAGCACATTATAAAACCATCTTATCCATTTTAATCACACAAGTCAAGTTTGTAGACACTACTGGGAGAAGGTATGAAATCACAGTATAGCAGCAACCATGTTACTCCAAGTAATGTATAAGGAAGGCCTATGTCACATCTTGATTATTAGCTACTTTCCTAAGGTGGATACTATCAAAGTCATTGTAACCTATTTAATTAGTCCGCAGACTAATCATAATCATAAAGATGTGACAAAAATGATCTGGTGCCAACTTTTAAGTTCTTACGTATAGAGAATATACACAAATATACAAAAACAATAACTATAGATAAAACAATTATAAAACAAAATAGCACAAGGGAAGAGAAGTCTGCTCACACACGTGGTGGGACACCTTTGATAGATGGCAAAGTCTCCTCCAAGGCGCCAGTGAGGAATCCCAGGATCGGCCTCCTGTTCTGATGGGTGGAGCTGGCATAAGCCTGTGCCGCCAATCAGGAGCTGGATCCTAGCCTGCACCTGGCACAGTCATACCTCGGGATAAACACGCTTCAGGTTGAGTGCTTTTGGGTTGCACTCCACGGTGACCCAGAAGTAATGGAGAGTGTTACTTCCGGGTTTTGCCACTCATGCATGCGAAGTCAAAATGACGTCACGCACATGCGCGGAAGCGGCGGAACACGACCCGCGCACGTGCAGACGCGCTGTTGTGTCTTACGTTCTGTTTGGGATGCAAACAGGGCTCCAGAACGCGTGACCATGCTGTGGCTAAGGTGGTCGCTGTATTCTGTTTTTGTTTTTTAAAAAAATGATATTTATTGGGAATTTAAAGTTACAGGAAAGAGAAAAGAAAGAAAAGCAAAGAAAAAAGAAATTAAACAATACAAAGCAATACAAAGAGAATAAAAAGTACCAAACATACCATACACCAAAATCAAAAACAAGAACAAAAAAAATAAATTTAAAAACAAATCCAATATTCCCATACCCTTATCTTCATTAGCCTATTTCCTCGACCTCCTCATAGCTCCCTTTTTTGTATTCTAATTATTAATTATCTCAGCAAATCCTTTCCATCTTTCACTGTATTCTGTCCTTTAGTTGTCTTAATTTATTTTAGCTTTATCTTACCATAAAAAACCCCTAAAACTTAAAAACTTATTTATATATAGCTCCTTATAACATTTCTACTAAAGCCTAATAGTTTCATTCCAAGATTTTCCTAACTTTCTGCCAATCTTCATCCACTGTCTCTTCTTCCTGGTCTCGGGTTCTGTCAGTCCTTTCTATCTGTTCCATCTAGTCCATCAACCTGGTGATCTTATGTCCGAGGCTCTTAACTCTTTTCCATGTCCCTTCTGCAGATCTTCTTCATAATTGTACCTGCACTTTACTTTGTCTTCTGCTGGTCTTGTTCTTAATTTCCTTCCTTTGTCTCTGAGGAGTAGATCTCGGGGGAACAACCTAAGAGTGTCTTTATCCCTTCTCGGCCGGTCAGCCCGTTCTCCATGGTTAGCACTAATATCCAAAAAATATTCCAAAACATACTTCAATGCCCCTCCAAAGTTGAGTGCCTCGACCACTCCAATCTCCTCCTGGCCCAAAACCAAATCCCAAAGGTCAGAGCATCCCTGCATAGGAGGATCTGACCAACTTGCCATCTCCAGTCCCAACAGGACTCCGTCTCTCCAAGTCTGCCTCACTCCAGAGTCAGTCCTCAGAAACGACAGCTTATGCTCCTGCAAGGCCGCATCTCTCTCAACTTGTATTACTTGAGGTTCAACAACAACCTCCTCCTTTGTCTTCTCCACAACTTGCCCTTTCAGGGCAGATTCCTGGGTCAGTTGTTGAGCAGGTTCTATATCAGTGGTCACTGTTTGACCGAAAGTATCAATTGCAGTAGTCATCAAATCCATCTTCGCATGAAGCTGCTCCAACAAAGCACTTGTCCTGCACAAAGCAGACACTAAGGTTTCCTGTGTCAACATTCTTATCCAAGCCTATTTCTCACGCTCTCTAATCTCTACAGCTGTAGAGTTCCCCAGGTCCACTCCAACAACAGTTCAAAAGCTCCCTCTAGAGGAAACAATTTCTATTTGTTTTGTTTTTTAAAATAATTTCTATTAACTGGCCAATCACATCAAATTAAATCATATCACATAAATTCTGAATTACAAAGCCGAATTTTAAATTTTGTTGGGGGGACCCATATTTCAAGATCCGAAGGGGGATTCTGATCATCTTCTTGCTGCTGCGTTAATGTCCCAATCAGTCCCAATCAGTCCAAACAAAGTTCATAGTTCTATCCCATCTTCTCTTGCTGTTTCCACATCACATCTTGTTCATATATTTTCTCTTTTTTCTTTATGATCTCTTCTGATAGTCTCTTTAAGCCGATAAACACCAATAGTAATAATAGTCCTGTGTGAATTTTCCGTTCTTCCAATCCTCAAATCGAGATGGTTTCCATATATCGTCTCCTTCATAGATAACATCACTATTTCCATCATAGTCTCGTAAAGCTGTCGCTCTTAAGTCCCACTGATGAGTTTAACCCACAATATATAAACAGCTCTATTTCTCTCTTTCTCCTCCCAGACTCAAGACCTCCGAGAGAACTTCCCAATATGGCAACGGCATTTTTAACTGCGTCATTCCCAAGCTCTTATACATTCCTCGCTCTTCTTAAAACATGCTTTGGTTCGAAAGTTTATCTCCACACAGCCTTAAATCCACAGCTTAAGTCCTTAAAATGACATTTCTGACTCGTGAGCGGAGGGGATTCTTGTTTAATCACATAGGGAAAGAAGGGAGAGGTTTTTTCCCCTCCCCCATCAGTCATTTGTCGTACCTTGTCTTGGCGTATCTTCTCATGTTTTATTCTTATCTTGTTTTGTCAGAGATCTCTTCTGTTAGCAGTCTTTACTCCCCCTTCTTTCTTGAAATATGTGCATTCCTTTCATCCAAATTGTTTCCTTTGAAGTTCTGCATCTAGTGGCGCGAATCAGGGACGGCGTTCAGGAGTGCCGAAATCCCACAGGAGGGCTTTGTGCCTAGTGCCCCCACCCCCACAAATTCGGGGGTAGTATAGGGCACAGCAGGCAAGGGCCGTGCCCCCCCCCCACAATCCTGGGGGGGTAAGGAGGCTAATTACCCCCATCATAGCCTCCAAATTACCTCGTGTGGGTCAGAGAGATGTTATTGTCAGCCATCTTCCAATGCGCCCCCTAGTGGCCCTGAAACAATTTCTATTTGTATCCATCATTTTACAAGCAGATCCAGCAACAAATTTGCTTTCGTTTTTCAAATCTTTGTTCCTTTTTAGTGCAAAATGAAACATTGGAATCAATATGTTTCTCTTATTTAACTATCTGTCAACATGCGTTATTATTCACAGTCAATGAACTTTCCCCAAACGTCTATCTTTGACAGCCCGTTCCCAGGTTCAAGACGATAGAAATTTATCTTTCTTTACTCCCTCTCCTGCAGGCTTGAACAATTTAATATTTCCACCCTCTTCTCCTGCCTCCAAGGGGGGGGGGGGTTGTAGTTTTAACCTATGGAAATTTAGTCATTTACAAATGACTTTCCAGACTTTAGCTTGTGATGTCTTTGCTTCAAGCTGTTTACAAAAGCGGAAGGCGGACTTCCTGTTTAGACCTTCCCGCTCCGGTGCCAAATTACGAAGTTTAATAATCCAATTTTCCATTCTACTCACGGGTACTTGTTTAGAGTCCAATTGTCTACAGGAAAAAGTCAGCGCTCTCTGACAACAGCAATGTGGCTTCACTCCGTGAAAAGAGCAATTGATTCGAAGCACCGCGCCGCTCACCCCACGTTGCTCCGGATCCCCGTAGTCGGGTTTCCCTGCGAGTAGGGGAGGCGCTAAAGGTGCCAGCCGAATCCCAGGTCCACAGGCTTCTCCCGCCTGTGGTTTTTGATGGGTCTCCGCCTCACCGTGGCGGTCCAGACCCTGATTTTCACAGAGCGGGTTCCTCCAGATCAGAGGAAGCCCGCCATTGCCGGTGGCGCTAACCCGGAAGTCCCAGTGGTCGCTGTATTCTGGGTCCGGGTAGGAATTTGTCCGCCAGGCAAATTGGCTCCAGCCTGTTGATTTTGCCTACCTCATAGGAATCATCAAAACTTGGTTGGGCATTGGGGCAATCTCAGCCTTGGATAGAGGAGAGGTTGTAGTCTCTGCCTGCCCCTCCAAATGCTGGTATTTAATTGCCCCATGCCCAAGCCAAACGTCTTTTGTCTGTATTCAATAAAGTTTTGGCCTGTTTCGATCCAAAAACCTGTTTTGGTTGTCTTTGATTTCTCTGGGGGTTGGGGCTAGGGAGCCCAACGCCTGGGCCTGCAAGTACATGGAGATCTGCACACATTAGAGCTTCTTCCTTTATTTCTTCAAGAAATGTCATTCTCAAGGCATATCTCAAGCTGCATTTTTAAGTCTTCCAAGTTTAAAGAAGAGCTTGGGATGTCACATAGTGGCTGCTTTTGGGGACGAAAATAAAAGACACCACAATAAGTGCATTGGGCGGTACATACTTATGCATAAAAAGACTCCCTTCAAATATTGAGATGTTTACCACACATATATTTTCAGAAGGGAAAAATATATATTCCATGAACTAGAGGTAATCCAATACTCCCTTAACCATAATTCTTTGCAGCTGCTGAGTTCCTGGTGTTCTATTGTAGGCCACAAAATCTTTCAACATTCTGCAATGGGGCAGCTCCATACTTCAGCCCTGCACTGTGAAAATTAACCTTTCTTTCTCTCTTTGACTATTGTCACAGGAGCCCACCCGGCGTGAAACTGTCAGGGCAAGCATAGATCAAAAACCTCTTCCCTAAGGGAAACTGCTTTGAGGTACTAAAAATACTGAAAACCACCAAGAAAAACGTTCCTTTTCTTTTTGAAATTTCTTCCCCTTTGGAAGACTTTGGTTTCTTTTTCTCCTCAATCCTAAAAAAAAAAAATAAATAAAAAATCTCATGAGCTCAGAAGCTGAATACAGCATTTTATTTTGAAATAATGAACACATTTTCATAAATATCGAGGACAAAGCAACTAAATCACCAATATCTGTCAGCTTCCTGCAGAATTTTTTTTTTCTTATTCTAAATACAGTAAGATAGGTTTGGTCATCTAATGACATTTGGGACATGTCCTTTAAAAAACCCAGTAGTACCTTCTGTGCTGGGTGGCAACCAACCCAATCAGCTGTATAGCACAGTAGGCATTGAAAGCTTATGGCTTTGGAGAACACTTTATTAAAAGAGTCTCGCAGCATGTAATACACTGTCTGGCAGTGTATGGGTCAGCCATGGCTTCCAAAGCATACTCCAACATTACTAACATATGCTAGGCTCTTTACAATAACTTTGTGCCCTGATACACAAGATCTCTGGGCACCACCAAGTAAGACAAATAATTTCATATTTATTAAATATTTTAAAATGTATGGCCACTGCTGTTCTAATTATTGTTGACATTCTTGCTGGCCTTCCTGTTTAAGACTCTTTAACCGCTGCACTCTCCCTTAAATTTATCATGGAACAGAAAGCATCATAAGCACAAATGCTTCTCATCCAGATCATATCCTTTTGTACCATTACTTTTACTGGCTTCGTTCTCTCTTATTTTCATTCTAAGCTCCTTATTTTTACTTGCAAATAACCCCTCCATGGTTTTGCTCCTTAAAGTCTAGTGTCTCTATATCAATGGCAGACTTTGGGCTTTAACATTTCAGCAGCACCCATGCAACATCAAAATCCATCCCCCATCTCACCTTCCATTGTTCTTCATCATTGCAGTGCCCCCTGTGGTGCCCTTTCAGCTCGGCACCCAGCGCAAGCGAACCAGTCAGGCTCCCCTAAATCTGCCTTTGCCTATATAAACTCTTCTTTGGACCTTTGCTCAACACGTACCAATTTTCTACTTAACCCCAGTATTAGTTTATTTTCCACCTCCACCACTTTCCCCTTGCATTCCAACTACTGGGGTATCTTGGTATTATATTCAATTACTTTCTTAAGGCACATCTCTTCACACTAGGTTATCCTGGCAGACCTGCCTCCTTTTCTTTTCTTTTCTTTTCTTTTCTTTTCTTTTCTCTTCTCTTCTCTTTTCCTTTCCCCACCATGTGTCTTATCCTTAAGTTTTCATTCTTTGCCTCCTGGTATGGCCTTTAAAAAAACAAAAAAGCCCTTTGCACAGCACTTAGCAATTTTACATTCAATTAAATAAATACTCAAAGAATTCCAGAGTAATTTGGCTCTGGACCAAAACAGAATTTACTTTATGACATTTTTTTGACCACAACTCTATAAATTACTCAAAGTGGTGCATATTTTTAGGAACCAACTTATTTCTGTAAGTGTAGGTGTTTTCAAACTGTTTTGAATACTGCATTCTAATGTTCTAAACCACATTAGGGTGGTGGGAACTTAGGGTAATGGGATGATGATGATGATGATAATAATAATAATAATAATAATAATAATAATAATAATACAAAATAAAAATGGAAAATATGCACTCTCACTAGAAAGTAATATAGGATATATAACTGATCAGTGACCTGTCATTTTTTTAAAAAAAGAAAACATTGATGTATCATAATCAAAGGCCTTGTTAATGTGTTATGATTTCCTCATATTCTAGGCTTGAGAAAGCCTCCTGAAACAATCACACCAGAATCACTTGTTGCTGGATTGATAACCTGGCCTCCCAAATGTGTGCTGAATCATACAGCTTGAAGGGAAAAGCCACAAGAAGGTAATCAAATCTAGATATCCAACACAAGGCAGCAACTTCCAAATAACTTCTCACAAGTTAATCAAGAACACAAAAGGAATATGCCATGTGCAGTTATGTTTAGCGGTTTGTGGAGAAACCCACTTTGGTCTGTACTTGTACCTGTGCAAATCTCAGGTGTTCCTTGAGTACTCAAGAGGCCTCCCTCTTGGGTATGGACTGTGTCATTTTGGAAACATAAGGATGCATCTGTAAGCATTGCTATTGTGGGGAGTGATGGTCTCTAAATTCATTTACCGTGGGTAGGATTTCCCCTAACAATCCTTGCAAGCAGAAGCCCTGCACAAGGGCTTCTGCTTGTGCAATGGGGCTTTCCCCCTTCTCCACCCCGTTTCCCCAAAATTGGCTGGGAGCGACAGGAGAACCCCCCAAACAACACATGCAGAGAGGGGAGGCAGATCATTCTTCCCTGGAAGCTGATGTGCTTGCACAGACTGAATCTTTGTAACAGTGTGATGTCGTCAGACTCCGCCTATTGTTTTGTGTCTTCATTTTAGGTGAGTGTACACTCAGTAAGCACAATTAGATCACAGCCATTTAGGAAGCACAGCTACCAGGTTAAATTTCCAGCACATATGACCTCAGTCCATTTCATTTGCTTCAAATGCAGAGGTGACCATCAGTAAAGCTGTGCCAGAGACACACTGTACTAGCTGAAATCTTTCAACCCATATTCAAAGGCACACATGTTACAATAACCAAATCCAGCATTTACCAGTGCATGGATATGTGTGCTCAGAGTATCCCTGTCCAAGAGAGGACACAACTGGCAAACCACCCACCACTCCATGCCACAGAAGCTACTTGATCTTCTAGCAACAAAACTGGATCCAAGCTGCCGCAAACCTGCTCCCTCAAGGGCAGTGCAACCCTACCCAGAACTGGTTGCACACCACTTCGCTAATGCTGAGTTTACAACCTCTGTTTCACATGCATTTGTGAAAGCAGGAACTCTACTTCCTGCTGAGTAATCTGGAATACACTCTTAAGAGCTGGTCCTCAGAAAGAATCACTGTGGAGTAAAATAAAATTGTCCCTACCATTTAGTCTGGAAATCAAATCCACTATGCCTTTCGGAAGAATCTATTGCTTAATGTAGAACATAAATTCAGTAAAGGTTAATTGGAAGCATTAAACTGAAAAGGTTCTTTAATGAATGCATGACTCTCTTTGCAATAGACTATTTGGCTACAGGAACTGGAGCTTTGGGGCTGTGTGTTAGGATTATTATTTTTTACTCAACCCTGTTTAAGAGCTGCCTAACTTTGTACATTAGACAAATTCTGTACAGAGGAAAATAGGTCATCACCCATCTTCTCTGTGGTGCACACACGCCATAGAAGGGTTCTGAACCAGAAAAATGAAACCTGTCCAATGTTCTAAGTCTCTCAAACTGACATGCAGCTTTAATATGAGCAAGTATAAGATGATTTATTTTCAAATCTAATACACAAAGTTCTGGATGTAATTCTGTTAAGCAGTTTTACATTTTGCCGCTAGGAATTTCCCCCCTCTATGTTAAGCTTTAATATCCTTTCAAATGCATTAATGTATCCCTGGAACAGACACTTTAGAGACTCCTGCATGCTTTGAATATTTCCAGGATAAAAACAGCTTTCGATACTCAGTAGGGCTTTATGTACCACCTTGCTGGCACTAAACCTTGTAAAACACTGAAGCAAATGGCTCTTTGCCTATGAAAAATATCGAGGGAGGGAATAATGATTTTGTTTTGTTTTCCCGGCTGTCCTACATAGAATGTGAAAACCAAAAGCACACTCCTACACACACACACACACATGTGCACACACACTTATGTACTGAAAGTTTCATGAAATCAATGGGACATTTTTAGTAAACATGGTTAGCATGGGAATGAGAAAGACAGGTGCTATGTTAACACTGTTAGAAACATTTAAAATGATATTGGGTGAATATTGAAATAATGTATCAACATGTAATGTAATCACTAGGCATGCAAGTCCCTGGTAAGTTGTTAGTAGCATCTGAATCTCCACTTTACTAGGGTTGCCATATTTCAAAAAGTAAGTTAAGCTTAGGGTGATGGATTAATAATAATGGGGAAATCCTGGACATATGGCAGCCCTAACTTTACCAAACCACTGGACAGACTGTGAAGCCAGATTCCACAAATTACTCAAGGCATATGCAAAGAGACCTTTGGGGACTTCATATCATAGATCAAAACTAGGATCTCTTTCCACAGAGAACCATCCTGTGGTGTCTACCACCACGTCAGAGGGTTGCCCAAAAGCTTAGCTATACATCTGGACCAGGATAAGCACCTATTCCTTCCTACAAATCAGTGATTGCAGAATGACAAGCTTACTGTCCTTCTGACCTGAGGATCAACCAGTGGTTAGGCACATGCCTTGTGTGCAGTTCGTCCCAGAGTCAATACTTGGCATCCCTGATTAAAATACCTCAGATACTAGGGCTCAGAAAGATGAAAAGCCTTGAAAAGCCACTGCCAGTCAGAGCGGACAATACTAAGCTAGATGGACCAACAGAATGTCCTAGTATAAGACAGCTCCATGTGTTCCTATAACTTTACTGCAACTTATGCTTCACTTTTGATTGCCTGCATTTTTTCTCTTGCCCTCTTCCATTTTACCACACAAACAAAATATGACTGAATCAAATAGATGCAAAGGGTAAGATCAGAGTTGATGTGGATTAAACCTGGGACACATTTCTGATTGAATTCACAGGCCCTCAACAACATTTTTCACATTTGGGGGCTTCACTACAGCAGATTACAACACTCCATTACACCATCAAATATGCCCTACCTTTAGCTACCGTTCTATTCCTATTTCCAAAGTTGACTTCTTGGCCAACAGAAAAAACGATGGCAGAGTCATTTACTGTGTTTCTCTGCTAACAATAAGTTTGGGGTTTTGATAAAGGCTCTTCTGTATGGCATCTGGCTGAACTGGACAAGCCAATGGCCTGATCTTCAGCTCTTCTTATGTCCTTGTGTTATGTTGCTAGTCAATGCATGAGAAAATAAGTTAGGCAATGGTAACATGTACTGGACAGTGATGTGGCCAAGAAGCAACACTGATTATATATGACCTGTAATTTCATCAGGACCTGAAAAGAAAACAAGTGAAAAATATATGCCAACAGAAGTGCACCATGAAAACCTCAGCTGCTCTTTTCTCTAGGCACTGGAAAGTGGGTGATCTTCCTACTGTGTGCCCCCCACCTCTCCATGAGCCCAGGTGGATATACCTGACTATATAAAAAGGGACCCTTTGCTCCTGCTTATGTAATTCTCAATATTTTTTGTGCGAGTTCCATTCTTCTTCTTCTTCTTTTAAAAAATCCACCTAGTTTTCTATGAGAGGATTTGAAAAGTCTCTAAATTAACCCATAGCGATTACCCCTATCACGGAATTCACAACTATTTTATTAAAGTAAGATTAAAGATAATACTTCATTGGTAGAAGTAACAGCAGCATTAACCTCTATTTACCTTGACAGAATAAAGCTTTAATACAGCACAGCGAAATTTAATTGAAACAGATAATTATTTTAACATAAAATTTAAATGGAACTTAATTCCTTATTCTGTATGTTTAATACTTTAATATTCGTCATTAATATCTTTTTCTCCCCCTCACTTCTTTAGCATGCATGTAAAATATCACAACTTGGTCACATTCACTTTGCTTATCAAATACTCTCGAATTTATTTTCACTGGGGATGAATAAGCACAAAAATCTGGGTTGCCAAATCACATTTTTTCCTCCCTTGTCTACCGCCACACTTCCCCATCCCTTGCCCTCCCAAATCATGTCCAAATTTTTTGACTGCTGGATTACAAAAGATTCTTGTTTGTTTTATATCCTGTGGCTTTATTACATCAGACAAGCATCAAAGAGGCAGCACACATAGGACTGAAAAATAATACAGCTGCACTTTGCTATGGAGTGTTCTGTATCTGCCTGTGTTTTGTTGTTCATGTAATACTTTTCAATAAACAAAGATGTCAATCAACTTTCTGTGCAGTGCATCACATTTCAGATTTAAACCACTTCAGACACATAGCTGCCCCAAGCTCACACATTTAACAGATAAAAATTCAGCTTTCTGTCAAGGCAGAATACAGTATTGATTGGAGACTGTATTTAGGCTAGTGTGCCTGTTGGAGCTGTATTATCTTCAAACTCATATAGTGCCCATTGCAGAGGCGTAACACAAAGTGCATTTTGTTTCTAGTGTAAACTCTTTTTCTCACAGCGCTACATAACATGAGCTGACTAGTGCCTTACCTATGGTACATTTATCCCAGAATAGTGGAAAGTGAAGGACTGAGAAGGTACATACCGAACTTTGACTGTTTGATATGAATCTAGTGTGTTGTGCACCACCTAATTCAAACGTTGTTCATTTAAAAAGCATGGCTGCACAAGTCCTTCAGTTTAATGATCCAAGAGCAAAACATGTCGTACAAGCAGCACTTTAAATAAATACATCAGCTGTGTACTAAGAGCCCAAGTATTTGCTGTGGGCCTGTTTCTGTGCATATGCGGTAATTACACAGTGAAAACATGGGCTATGATTTTCTCCCTTTAGCAGCATGCTGGACTACTCCCCAATATAGTTTGCTATATCCACCTGAACCTCTCTTGGGATTGCCAAAGGTTAGATGCTATGTCACTTCTAAGCTACTGGGAGATTGGCATACAATCCCAGTAAATCTCCAACTAATTGCATTTGAATTTTAGGTGTCACATCTGGTTTTGACCTCTGAAGGTTGACAGGAAAAGTTTGACAGGTCTTAAAGTGACTCCTGACTTCAAAAACACTTGTTTTAACAAAACAAACAGCTCACAGCGCGGCCTCCATGAAGTCTGCATGCAAAGGACTTCTGCCCATGCTACTTCCTGGCCTCCCCACACAACTGACAAGAAGCAACTCTGGGGCCCATGAGGACTTTGTGGATTTTAAGTGGAAGATGCTACCAAGAAGATAGCACCGTCTTATCCTGCACCTTCTACTCCACCCTACTCACCAGTGGCTTGGGAGGGGCAGGGTTCGATTCCGTAAGTAGAAACAGACTACTCCATTCCTTTAGTTGTAAACAAATGCACCCCTTTGTATCTCCAAACCACTGGACTAGGGCATTAGGTGGCATGCCAGGAAGAAAGGTAAAAGAGGTCACTTATGGCAAAAAGAGAGCACTGACATGCGTAAAATTCGCATATGCTAATCCATATGTATAGATGCAAAATTAGAAATAATTACTATAATTTAAATACAAATGCAATACATCTCAATGTAGTAGGGCAGGCTATGACTAGGTGACATGTATCCCTGCTCAGTCTTGCGATCCAAGTGTTTTCAAAACTGGACTTGGGTCAGACAGCCCTTCAAATGGAGAGCTGTCCTTTGTAACGTAGGACACATGGTCATCCCAAAAGAACACCTATACAATTGTGTTGTTCTTCTTGGCAATATGGAGCACTCTGCCCTTCCCTAAGGTTCAGCTAGTAGGAACTTTAACTTTTGGATAAAAGCCTTCTCTTCTCACAGACACTTCTGGTGTGACAGGGAGCCTGCATGGTGGCAGATGACAGACGTCAGATGTTTTACTAGATTGTTTTCACTGTGAGTTCTGTTTTTACTTATTTTATTTCGCTTTGCTGTTACCCACCCTGAGATCAGTCCCAAGGAAGAGCAGGATATAAATTCTATAAATAATAACTTTTTCGGTCATACATTTGTATGTTAATGATGGCAGTGAGAATGATGAATCGGAAACAGCACAAGAGTAAAGACTGGATACATGTGTCTCCCTCTCCCTTTCAACAGGGCAGAAACGATACAGCTCACAATTCCTTAGCCATTAAGGGCAAAAGGGTAAGGATATGCTTATTCCAAAAGGCTGAGAATTGTCAGTTCGTTGGACCTGACTTTTGGCCTTGCTGTCCCCCACCCCACCCTCCAGCCATACTGCTGCTGTATTGCCTTTTAGTTTCACTACAAAATCTACACACAAGCCCCCCTACCCTGTTTGCCACAGAGTTAAAGCTTTTCTGTATTCTACTTTGCATTAAAAAATTCGCGAGCATAAACTTTTCCAGGCTTTTACCAAGTCTGAGAAGTCTAAGTGTGCAATTTCAACAGCGTTCACAGACATTTCCTTGACAGCGCAAATAATAGGGAAGCCTTTGCTTGTGTAGAGCTCTACGTGTGCACGGGAATTCTGAAGTTCACACTAGCATTATAGGATACAAGGGCTTGGGGCGAAGGTCCATGTATGCTTCAGTATACCAATAGCAAGCGACACTTTTGAGTAAATGCTCTTTTTGTGGATGGGGACAATATCCTGCTCTGATGCTGTGAACCTTGGGCCATTACATCAGTAGATAAGTTTCTGGTTCACTGTGATATTGAGGGGGGGGGAGAATCTATAATGTTCCCATTGGCCTTAAAAGCAGAAAACATCAGGAGTAGCTTGTTAAATGAATTTAGCAGCAGGGAAGCCTGCAGCTCATCAGCTTTCTCTTCCTCAAAAGCAGGTACTTATTGCAGTAAAGAGGAATTATTGCTTAGGATCACTGGGTATGGAAATGTTTTTGGGTTGTTGATTTTTTTTGGGGGGGGTATAATAGTAGGGGGGAAGGGAAGGTTTAAAAAGGCTACCCACGTCCATCGCCTGCTTTGTTTCCAGTGCTGGAATATAAGAGTTTCTTACAGTGTACATATTTCATTTTTATTTGTCTGCATTACTGTAGCTGCAAAACAAACACAGCCATTTTCCTATTTGCCTATGGAACAAATTAAAGCTTATCCTAGGCTCAGAGTGGATGGATTTTTATTATTATTACTACTCACACCATTCAATGAATGCATGACAGCCATTTGCTTTACCAGCAAATATAGCACTGTATCTAAAAATGAAAATGTCATAGATAATCCTTGTCTTGTTTCCTTCAGTTCCCTAAATATTAGATTTAAGACAAAAGGCTCAGCACAGTCTATTGGCTCTTGATACACAAAGAGGCACCCATGTACACCTAAGGCTCCCGTGCATGAAAGGGCCTCTCTACTTTCTTTCAGGAGCAGATCAGAGGCACATCTTTGTCACAATGGTCATATTAGCCTCCCGTGATAAACTGAATGCATCTTTTGATGTCGATGTACATGTTGCCGACTAAAAGTATTAGTTCCGTATAAATAGATTGTGGCCTATAACTTCCAAATATAACAATACACATCATTATGTTTCACTGGTATTGCAAGCAGATACACCCTTCAAAAGTTTTGGATTGTTGATCTGCTTTATATCTTTCTGGGGATGAGAGAAATTCCTAGCAAGGAAAAAAATGCAGTAGTATGCAATTAAATGGATCTTCACTGTATTTATCTGGCACGTCTCTCTTTTTCTCCCTTTTATTGGCCATTGTTTACGGTGAATCAGGTTTTAATGTGTGTAACACTCCAAAAGGTAAGCTAGAAATCTTGTAAATAGATAGATAGATTTATCTGGACCAAGAAAAGAAGTATCCAAGACTATCAAACTAATTCCTCATTCCTCTGCTTGCTCTGATGTGCTGATAGCATGCTAGAGTGAAACACACACAGCATAAGCCAATGCATGTCTAATCTGAAAGTCCCATCAAATACATTCGTACTTACTCTCAGGTAAGTGGACATAGGGTGGTAGCCTGAATTTGCTGGGAAGGATACATGTTTCTTTTATCATCCACTCACATCTACCTAAAATATTAAGGGTTGTATCCAACATTATTCCTATTCAGGATAATAGGACTAAATCTGGATGCTACCCTAAGTCTCCTATCATGTTTTTTTCCTCCAAAATATGGATACTGTCAGAGCTGCCACCCAGTCCCAGCTCACATAGGACCAAGTCCGCCAGCGTTCACTTTATAAGAGTCTTTATTAAGTTACAGGTTTCATTTCCGAACTGCAGCGTGCAGCTCTACACCTTCTGCCCTAGGTCGGCGAAGACCCGTCTGAGTCCCCGCCTCTTGCACACCAGCTTAATACCCTAGCCTTGCTCCACCTCCTTCGCCTCTCCCTACGTCTCTGGGTCCTTCTGCCCCCCTGGGCCTCCTCCCTTCTACTCTCCTCTGACGCTGACCCCCCTGATCCTTCTGCCTCCTTGCGGCGGGCTTTGGGACCTGGCTCACTCTCCGGGCTGCTTACTGCTCCGGCTTCCTCTGCATTTGAACTTGGCGCGCGCGCCCAACTCTCTACTTTCCTCTTAACCGTTGCCTCGCTCTCTGAGGAGGGCGTGACCACCCCTGACTCGTGCCCTCCCTCCTGCTGACAGCCTCCGGAACCCGATGCCTGGCTACCTTCCTCCCTGCTGCTCTCAGTCTTGAGCGTGGGTCCCGACTTCCAGCTGCTGCCGCCCTCAGTTATGAGCGTGGGTCCCGACTTCCAGCTGCTACTCTCTGAATCTCCTCTGTTCCCTTCCTCCTGGGGTGTCCCCCCGGATCCCCCCCTTGCTCTGCTCACTGGGGCTCCCTTTTGGGAGTCCTCTGACTCACTGCTTAGGCTTGGAGATCTCGGGTCGTCATCATCACTCATTTTCCCTTCGGATTCCTCCCCCTCGCTCTCTGCTTCCTCCCTTCTCTGCGTCTCTGCTCCTGAACCCCTGACATCCATCCCCCCCTCGAAGCCCCCCCTTCCCCCCTCCCCGCTTTCAGGTGTGGGTGCTGGGTGCTCCATCATCACGGGAGGGAATGCCGGATACAGTTCGCTCCCCGTGGTTGGCCGCCAACTGAAGACCTCCGAGTCTTCCTCCTCGCGGTCGCCGACGTTGACCTGTTCCGCTTCCATCTCTGTACCGCCGTGCTCGAACCCAAGGTCCTCCCCGAACACGTCCATGTCAGTCTCTGCGTCGGTCGCTCGACCTGGCATCTCCAGCCACTTCCTGCGCCATTGCTCCTCCTGTCGATCGTCCCACCAATACGAGGTGTCTGACGCCGCACCCGCCGGCGATCCTTCTGGGGAACGGGTGCTCAGTGCGGGTTCCCCGTCCGAGTCGAATCCATGGAACGTGCTGGAAGAAAGTGTGGGCGTGAACAGCCAGTCGTCGAAGAAGCTCGCTGGCATGGGTCTGTGTGGGAAAAGGGCATGAAACTCGTCCTTGAGCAGGGGTTCCTCCAAAGCGTAGTCTGGCACCCAGCTATTGGCGCTGGCCCGGGTGCCCTCTCTGGCTAGGAGGTATTCGACTCCCTCTTCCCCCCATCTGGAGTCCAAAATCTCCGTGACCTCGTTGATGGGGTCTTGCTGCGTCACCCCTCGCGTCTCCGTCCGCTCCCGGAACGGACTCGGTGCCGTCCCTGGCTCCTGGAATCTGTGAGGTGCCTTGTAGGGAGTGAGCACCGACCTGTGGAACACCGGATGCATTCTGGAACCCTCCGGCAGCACCAGTCGGAAGGCTACCGGGTTGATCTGTGCTTCGACTTGGTACGGACCAATTTGCTTGTGCCCCAACTTCTTCTTGGCTAGTGACCTGGTCGGCACTGCGTGGGCTGCCAACCAGACCCAGTCTCCCACTTGGATCTCTTCGCCAACCCGCCTGTGCTTGTCAGCTTGCACCTTGTAGGCGTGCTTAGCTAGCTCCAGCTGCCGTCTGAGTTGATCGTGTACCGCCTGCAACTCTGACGCGAACGCGTCCGCCGTCTGTGGTTCTCCGTCCCCCACTCTCTCCCGTCCCGGGAAGGTTCTGGGATTCCTCCCATTGTTGGCGAAGAACGGCGTCACCCCTGTGGACACGTGCTTCGTGTTGTTGTAAGCGAACTCGGCGAGCGGCAGGTAATCCACCCAGGTCGCAGGTTGTTGATTGGCATAGCATCTCAGGTACTGCTGCATGATGGCATTGACCCTCTCTGCTTGCCCGTTGGTCTGCGGGTGTCTTGCTGATGCCAGATCGACCTTGACATTTAGAAAACTCATCAGCTTCTGCCAGAAAGTCGAGACGAACTGGCGCCCGCGGTCGGACAGGATAGACCGCGGCAGACCATGCACTTTGAACACGTGATCTATGAACAGTTTGGCGGTTTGTTCCGCCGTGGCCACCTTCGCACACGGAATGAAATGTGCCATCTTGGTGAACAAGTCCACCACCACTAGTACAGCTGTCTTGCCTCTCGAGCTGGGTAGATCCGTAACAAAGTCCAGGGCCACTCTCTCCCACGGTTCAAACGGCGTTTGCAGCGGTTCCAGCAGTCCCGCCGGTGGTTTGTGCACCGGTTTGGCCCTCTGGCAGGTGTCGCACCTCGCAACGTAGTCCGCGACTTCCCCTCTCAGTCTGGGCCACCAAAAGTCCCTTGCGACTAATTCCACCGTTTTTTCCGTGCCAAAGTGCCCGGCCGTGGGTGCGTCGTGCAGCTGCTGCAGTACCCTGGCGCGAAGTTCGTCTCCCGGCACGTAGATGGCCCCTTTACGTAAGAGCAAGCCGTCTCGTATCTGGAACTCGTCGCCCTTCGCCGTGCCCTTGTGCACCTCTGCCATCTTCGCCCGCGCGAAGGAGTCGTCCTGCAACGCCCGCCGCACCGCATCCAGGTCTACTGTGGCTGAAGCGCACGCCCACGCTGTTGGCGCGAAGATGTGCATGGCTGCCGCTGGCGTCGCCTCTTCGAGGTATTGCGGTTTGCGGGACAGTGCATCCGCCATGACGTTGGTGTCGCCTGGGACGTACTCTATTCGGAAATTGAAGTCAGCAAAGAACTCCGCCCAACGTATCTGCCTCTGGTTCAGGAACTGAGCCGTGCGCCAGTGCTCCAGATTCTTGTGATCCGTGCAGACCTGCACCGTGTGCTTGGCGCCGATCAGGAAGTGCCTCCACGCCTTGAAAGCTGCATGAATGGCCAGCAACTCCCTGTCCCAGACGGTGTAGTTCTGCTCCGACTTGCTGAGCTTTCTGGAGTAGAACGCTCCCGGCCTCCAGACCCCCTGTGGGTCCCTTTGCAGCAGGACAGCTCCCACTGCTCTATCGGACGCGTCTGTCTCTACCCGCATCGGTTTGCTGGGGTCGATATGCAGCAGTTGCTCTTCCGACGCGAAGAGACGCTTGAGTGCCTGAAAGGACTGCTCCGCCTGCTCCGTCCAGATGAATTTCTTTTTCTTGGAGCTTAGCGTGTCCGTAATGGCCGCCGTCTGCATCGCGAACCCCTTGATAAACTTGCGATAGAAGTTGGCGAAGCCGACAAACCGCTGGACCTCCTTCCGATTGCGCGGGCTCTTCCAATCCAACACCGCACGAACCTTGGCGCTGTCCATGGCTAGCCCCTTGTCCGACAACTTGTAACCCAAGAAATCCACCTCCGTCGTGTCGAACTGGCACTTCTCCAGTTTGGCGTACAGTCTATGCTGCTGCAGCCTCTTCAGCACCTCCCGAACATCTTGGTCATGGGCTTGCTGCGAGTCGGAGAATATCAGGATGTCATCCAGAAAGCAGACGCACTTCTTGTAAAGGAGTCCCGCCAACACATGATGCATGAAAGCTTGGAAACAGTGAGAACCGTTTTGCAATCCAAACGGCATCACTCTGTATTCGTAGGTGCCCAGAGGCGTGAACATGGCTGTCTTCCACTCATCGCCCTCCCTCATGCGGATGAGATTGTACGCACCTCGCAGGTCCAACTTGGTGAACACGCGTCCCTTGCGCACCGTCGCTAGCAGGTCGTCAATCCTGGGCATGGGGAAATCAGAAGGCTTGGTCATCTTGTTTAAGAGGCGAAAATCCACCACCAGTCTTTTCTGGGGCGTGTCCTTCTTCTTCACGAAGAAAACAGGACTGCCCCCTACTGCCCTGGACTCCCGGATGAAACCGCGCTGCAAATTGTGATCTATGAACTGTTTGAGTTCCTGTAATTCGTCCTCAGACATGGAATACAGCTTCCCTTTCGGCAGCGTCGCCCCTGGTAGGAGGTCAATCTTGCAGTCATATTGCCTGTGCGGTGGTAGCTTGTCAGCCTCTTTCTCGCAGAAGACCTCCAGAAAGTCTGCGTATTTGTGGGGGACTGCTTGCAACGTTCCCAACTGCAGTTGTGATTCCTCCTCCTCTCCCTCCTGTCTGGGCAGGATGCAGTGTTCTGCGCAATAAGAGGAGCCGAAGATCAGCTGTCTCTGGTACCAAGCCAGTGTCGGACTGTGCCTGTCCAGCCAACTCATGCCCAACACAATGGGCGTGTCCGACAGTTGGGTGACATTAAAACTGATGACTTCCCTGTGGTTGCCAAGGCGCATCACCATCGGTGGCGTTTGCTTCACCACCTGCCCCCCTAGCAACTCTCTGCCATCCACTGTGACGACTTGCAGGGGCAGAGTGGCAGGCAGTAGCTGTATAGCGTGCTGCTCCACAAAATCCTGCGCTATAAAGTCTGCGTTGCTTCCAGAATCCACAGAAAGCGGTACTTCGATAGTGACGCCATCGGGTAGCTGGAGAGATGCTGTGAGCTGCACTACTGGTTTGGGTGGGAGGGGGTCCGTGGGTTGCAAGATCGCTGGGGACTGCTTCACTGATGCGTCTGGCTGGGCCCCAGTGCCTCTGTCTCCAGCCAGACATCGTCGTTTCCCTGCTGTGGTTCTCCTTGCTGTGTTGCTGCAGTCACCATTGCTGAGGCTGCAGTGTGCTTGTGGAGCCTCCGGGGACACTCTTTCGCCAAATGGCCTGGATCCTCGCAGATGTAACACTTCCTGTTCCCTCTAGGAGGCTTCGCTTTCACTGCTGTTGGTGCTAGGGCTCTGGCTGCTGACTGAGCCCTTGCACCTCCAACCTCCATCGGTTCCCCTCCCCCTCCTGGCGGAGGTGTGGATTGCGCACGCGCTGCTTCTCTTGGAACGAAAGAGAAACTTCTCGCTGCTTCGCGCCCTCCACGTCCTTCATCTCTGCACCAGGGACGTTCTTCCAGCCTCACCCCCACAGTCAGCGCCCTTTGGACCACCTCCTGCGTGCTGCGGGGCCTCTCCCCCCTTGCAATTTCATCCTTGACCGCTGAGCTTAGACCCTCCCAGAACAGGTCTCTGACAGGGGGCGAATCCCGGTCCCACTCTAAGGCACTGACCAGCGCAAAAAAGCGGGCGTGGTACTGCCGGACGCTTGCCCTCCCTTGTTTCAGTCCATGAATCTCCCGTCGGGCAAGATCCACATCAATAGTAGACAAAAAACACGCATCCATCGCTTTGATAAAGGCATCTGCATTCTGAAGCGCCGGATCTTTATCCCTCCACAAATTGCGTAGCCACGCTTTAGCATCCCCATGCAAATGGGATAGTATGAACCCCACTTTCTCTTCCTCATCTCTAAAGTCTTTTGCCAGCAGTTGCAGTGCGCACATTACGTCTGCTCGAAAATTGGGGTACTGTTGTAAATTCCCATCGAAGTGAGCCACAAGCCCTCCTGCTCTCCGTGCCAACCCAACCCCCTCCGGTCTGGGTCCTGGCTGCCCGTGTTTAACCCATGCTTCAAACCTGGCGTGGAGATCTCTGTAGGCGGCTGCCGCATCCTCCTCCCTCTCCTTGGATGCCAGTACCTCCGCGTTCAATTGGGTAACTGCCTGTTGCAGCGCTGCAACTTTCTCTGCTTCCGTCATCTCTGCTAACCGTCGTGAGCTTGCTCCCAAACACCGATCCCCTCCTCCAGCTGCCTCTCTCTCCGCTGCGAGATATCAGGTGTCCGAAGCTTTTACGAGACGGGTCTTACTGTCAGAGCTGCCACCCAGTCCCAGCTCACATAGGACCAAGTCCGCCAGCGTTCACTTTATAAGAGTCTTTATTAAGTTACAGGTTTCATTTCCGAACTGCAGCGTGCAGCTCTACACCTTCTGCCCTAGGTCGGCGAAGACCCGTCTGAGTCCCCGCCTCTTGCACACCAGCTTAATACCCTAGCCTTGCTCCACCTCCTTCGCCTCTCCCTACGTCTCTGGGTCCTTCTGCCCCCCTGGGCCTCCTCCCTTCTACTCTCCTCTGACGCTGACCCCCCTGATCCTTCTGCCTCCTTGCGGCGGGCTTTGGGACCTGGCTCACTCTCCGGGCTGCTTACTGCTCCGGCTTCCTCTGCATTTGAACTTGGCGCGCGCGCCCAACTCTCTACTTTCCTCTTAACCGTTGCCTCGCTCTCTGAGGAGGGCGTGACCACCCCTGACTCGTGCCCTCCCTCCTGCTGACAGCCTCCGGAACCCGATGCCTGGCTACCTTCCTCCCTGCTGCTCTCAGTCTTGAGCGTGGGTCCCGACTTCCAGCTGCTGCCGCCCTCAGTTATGAGCGTGGGTCCCGACTTCCAGCTGCTACTCTCTGAATCTCCTCTGTTCCCTTCCTCCTGGGGTGTCCCCCCGGATCCCCCCCTTGCTCTGCTCACTGGGGCTCCCTTTTGGGAGTCCTCTGACTCACTGCTTAGGCTTGGAGATCTCGGGTCGTCATCATCACTCATTTTCCCTTCGGATTCCTCCCCCTCGCTCTCTGCTTCCTCCCTTCTCTGCGTCTCTGCTCCTGAACCCCTGACAGATACGCTTAAGTCATTGTGCAGCTACTTTGAATTCAAATCTCCAGGACCTCATAAGCTGCACCCAAGGATACTAAAGGAGCTTGCAGATGTAATCTCAAAGCCTCTGTCTATAACCTTTCAGAATTCTTGAAGAACAAGTGAAGTCCCTGCAGATTGGAGGAAGGCAAATGTTGCCCCATCTTCAAAAAGGAAAGGAAAGAAGACCTAGGTAGCAGTCAGCCTGTGAGCACTTAGAAAAGGATGCTGTGATTACACTTAGAAAAGGATGCTGTGTACTTAAACACAGCATGGGTTTCTCAAAAACAAATCATGCCAGAACAATCTCATTTCTTTTCTTTTCTTTTATAGAGTTACAAGCTTAGTGGATCAGGGGAATGCTGTGGACATAGTGTATCTTGATATCAGTAAGGCTTTTGACAAAGTTCCCCATGATATTCTTGCAGAGAAGCTGGTAAAATGTGGGCTGGATAAGATTACTGTTAGGTGGATTTGGTTGAGTAACTGAACCCATATAGTCCTCCTTAATGGTTCCTTATCATCCTGGAAAAAGTGACAAGTGGGGTTCTGCAGGGTGAAGGAATTGAGGGGATGTGCATCAAATTTGCAGGACCAGTAGCTAGCACCACAGAAGACAGAACTAAGGTTCAATATTACTTTAACAGATTGGAGAACTGAGCGCAAACTAACAAAATTAATTTCAATAGGGACAAATATAAAGTTCTACACTAAGGCAGGAAAAACCAGCTGCACAAATATAAGATGGGAGCCAACTGGCTTGACAGTCATGCATGTGAGAAAATCTAGAGGTCTTAGTAGACCACAAGTTTAACGTGAGTCAACAGTGTGATGCAGCAGCAAAACAAAAACAAAATCCTAATGCTATTCTGGCTACATCAACAGAAGCATAGTGTCCAGATCAGGGGAAGTAATAGTCCTGCTCTGTTCTGCCTTGGTCAGACCACACCTGGATTATTGTCTCCAGGCCTGGGCACCACAATTTAAGAAGGATCTTGACAAGCTGGAATGTGTGCATACTCTTTCAGTGTATTCCTCTCTTCGCCAAACATGCCCCTTCAAAGATGGCATTTGTGGAATAGATAAAGGCAAACAAATAGTATTGGTTTCTGAGCGAGTTCAGAGGGAAAACACAAACCTCTGATATCTATAAGAACTTCCCTATTCACTTCCAAAAAGGGTACATTTGCGTTCATGAAAATAGATGAATATGTGCTACCCACCATTGGCAGTGAAGTGAGCAGGAAAGCTTGGTCATTCCAGAGGTGTGCATTCCTTGCATCACATAGTCAACACTCAGTGAAGAATAAAAAATAAGCAAGCAATGTATAATATTAGCAATACTATACTCACTTACCTGGGAGTAAGCCCCATTAAACTCCATGGGGATGATATCTGAGCAGACTTCTCTAGGATTGCATTCTTACTGTTTCCATGGTGGTTGTTTTCCTGTGTGGCAAATGTGTGTAAAGGATCAACATGACTCTATCTTGCAATATGTACAGATTTAATTATACAAAGTTAAAGGAATATTTTTAAGGCAACCATTCAAGGCATGAAACAAAAGGCCGTCAGCACATCCCAGAAGTCCTGCTGTTGTTCATTTATAAATTATTTCCTGGAATTCACATTACGAAACACATTACAGAAGTGCTCTCTACCCCTCCAGTGTTACAGTTCAAGGTAATATGTGACAGATTTGAACATTTTTTGAAAAGAAAATCTCCCAAGTGTGCAGATTGCAGCATTGCTCACTTAGAGATTACAGAGGCTTTTATATCTGTTACAAACGTGCAGTTATACTGATAACTTCAAAAGTGGAATATTACATATGATGCTGAAAATTCCAAACAAGTCCACTGATATGTTCTCTTTCTTTTCCTTTCTCTCTCCTCCCCACCCTCCTTTTCATTTAGCAATTGCTGGCTTGCCAGAGATCTTGAACTTGAGAAAGGTTAGACTTCACAATGCTGGAGCAGTTTGTGAGCATCAGCAGATTTAGCTTGTAATTTCATTGATCTATGTGGGCTTGCTGTTTGCAAACCAGCTGCTGCACTGTTTCCCCACAGCTACTGATCTGAGTAGCATTGATTTTTTCCCTTACATTAACATAGCATTACTTCTTTAATGGGCAATAAATGACTGGATGTAAATACAAACAGCGCTGCAACAAGAAAAGATGGGGGATGAGGGGGATCAGTTTGTCCCCGGCTTTTCATTTATTTATTTATTTAGAGGGCTCTATTAATATTTGCCATTAAAATTAAAAGCAAAAAATATTGACCAAGATAATTCAATTTTGATTTTAGAGCAGGTCTTTTCAAAAATGGTTTTTTCCCCAGGAGGCAGCTTTTTTAGCTGTATTTGCTAACAGACATATATTACACTGCATATGGATATTGCTGTTGAAGCACATAGATTTTCATAAGGCTAAAAAGTAAAAGCACTATGAAGTGCCTTGCCCCTTGCCCCTTTATTACTACACTCTGAAAGGTAACGAATTCTAATTTTTATGTCAGCCACAGCAATCACACAAAATACGTTATCTCTTGCCTTAGTAATCATTAGAAAAACATGAAATGGATTTTGTTACGGCAGAATGGCATAAGAAAATTTGCCCGATATAAATTTTTGAAATATTGAATATCCCCTTGTGATGTGAAGTGTCCAGCTTTAAGCCTTTGAAAAGATATCATGTTAAGAATGCTGTGACATATTCTCAGTCTCTAGGAGTGAAATGCATCTTCATATTGTCAGTTGGCACTTGTGTTCCTCATCTGCATTGAAGCAAACCTTACCCACAATACAGCGAAAAGGTGACAAATATAATGGATTTCTAAAGCGTATGCTTTAATATACACAAAGCTTCCATGGAAATGGTTTCTGTGCTATAAAAGACATACTCAGTGCTGTTTTTCTAGGAAAAAAAGGTGCCAGAGCTCAGCATGTGCCTCTCCCCTGTTCTCTTAGATGGCACCTGAGCACCGGTGAACTCCGGCTGAAAAAAAGCCCTGGATATACTGAACACAATAGTGTTCAATGTCCACTAACTTTCTTCTATGATGTATACAATCTGTTGTGCTCAGATCTCCTTCTCCATAGAGTATATGAAAGGAAGTATCCCCTACCTGCTATTCTGCCATTTCCAGTCAGCATATTCTTGATGAGAGCCAGAACCTGCATGATTAAAATAAACCAATATATAACATATTCAAATATTTTGCCAATTTCTATTAAAAAAGGGAAGTGTTTCATTATGCTCTGCTCATCTGGTTATTCCCCCAAAATGCATGATTATACAGTAGCCATATATTTAATTCTACTGCACTTCTGTTCAGGTTATCATCGGAATTTGGGAACTACGGTTGTAAACTTTAGAACCAGCTGGAATATTAAACAAGGGTTTGAAGATGGTCTAATCCTATGAGTCGTTCAAGGACATGTCACCATATTATCTCAATTCAGACTAAAGGAGGAATGAAGGGGCTCTACACATAAACAACATGACTGCTTATACTTTGGTTTAATAAGCTATGATATGTTTATCAGAATTATTTCAGTGTGTCTATGAATTCAGAGAGAATGGTGTTTCTCCTTCTAAAGGTCTTTTTTACTAATAGCCATGTCACAATACAAAGTATAGAGAAGAAATAACTTGCTTCAACAAGCTAAGATTTAAGTTTTTAACCAGCTGGACACAAAACACACATACACACATCTAATCGGTAACTGCTATGCTCTGGATCATTTATGAACAGCAAGGTGCTTCATTGACCCTCATAAAGACATCTGCCTTGTACTGCCCATGAGTGTCTCTTATGGACCCAAGACAAGCAAAGTATTCACTGCTCAGCTTGCTAATCTTCTGTATCTCTATGTGCATGTTCTTCAGTGTAATGCAGCTTTTAATTCAGCAGGCTAATTTCTGGCATTTTGGTCCTTGATCCCAGTAAATACTGGAGCCTTCCTTCCTTCCCTCCTTTTTTGCAATAGTGAAATTGAATAAGTAAAATAAGTAAAACCAATCCAAATGTTGCACTCGGATGGTTCTACTTTTGTTCTTTGTTTTTCTTCCTCCCTCATTCCCTCTAAACTCAACAGTTTTTAGACCTGCACATTTGTCATAAGGTGGGCTGTGGGGATTTTGTAGGGATTCTGCGGCACTCCCAAGCTTTGCAATTCTAGCTTTGTGGGGGATGTTGCACTATATTAACAAGCATTTTTATCCTGCTTCTGACTGCTTTTCAGTGACTCAGGTTTGCTAAAGGGTCCTATTGTGGATTGGCCCTTTTGTGATATCAATTGTGAGCCATTAAGGGATTGTGATTAAGTGGGCACCAACTCAAGGAAAGAGGCAATCCTTGTACATGCTTTTTAATGCAAGGTTGCCCATTCAGTCATCACTTTAATTTATCTGCAGCACAGGCTTTTACTGGATGCTAAGCAGTTCAGTGGTTTAGGTTCAGTCGAGTCATTTGTTCCTATGGTTTTCATTCTAACATGCTTAGTTTTGAATGGTTATTTTGGAGTGCTGTTGTTTACAATCTGAGTGCTAAGAGAAGGGTAACTGCCATTCTTTACTTCACACAATCTTGTTAGTTCCATTGATCAGTACAAAAAGACAGAGTAAAGCAATGACTAACAGCATGTTCACCTAGGGGAGATGTCGGCTGCTCTTTTATGATGTAAGTTACAGGACAATCCTACCCAGAATCAACTCCCTGGTCAGCAGCCACCATGTGGGCTAACTGAATGGGAAATCACCCAATGCCTGAGCCAAATTAACTTGCATATACAAACAATAATGTTGTCGCTTGTTTTGATCCAAGAATGTTTTCCTGTGTTTTTTAATCATGCATGTGAGGCAAGAAGGAACAGAAAATGATCACTTAATGGACAGATCTCATCTGTGGCCAGGAGAAGTATGAACTGCTTTAAACCACACCAAATGGGGACATCGTTGGATTCCTAAGTACATTTTCTAAACTCAAACAGTCCTTACTTTTGAGCAAACAGACTAGCAAACTTCCGCATAGGGATGGGCATTCCAGAATTGTTATGCAGCATATTGGGCTATATTTGTGGTTGAAATAAAACCAGTGTTTGTTTGCTTTTTCACTTCTAGGTGACTGCAGAACTATGCTTCAGCTGCACTAAGAAGCCTATTGTGGAAAGGATTTGCAGGCACTTAGTGGTACCAACCCACCCGCTGCAGGGCTAATCCTTTGGCACCAATCTCTGGAGTGAACCAGGAGTCTGGGTTGCCGGGCTGTCAAGAGTAAAAACAAGAGAGCAAGGGTGGAGAAAAAGCCAGGCGTCAGGACTGAAGGCAAAGCAGGAGGAGAGGACAAAACCAGATGCGGGACTGGAGAACAGGCCAAGAATTGGTTTCAAAGGCTGACTAGAAACACAGAGGCATACCAGAACAAAGGTAGACACTGGTGTTCCAAACAAGGCACCAGTAAGATATGAAGTTTCCATTTACTCCTTACTCCCAGGAAGAAGTACCTGCACAGGTAAGCCAGAGAGTTGCTTTGCTCTCCACATAAAACACAGAGCTAAACAGTTCTAGACTCCACTAGCACCTGTGTTTGAGAGCTCAAAAGTTGAACCCAAAATCTTTTGCGTGTTGAGTCACAGTAGCCCCCCAATAATTCACACTTCACACATCAATTTTTGTTTAAGGTTTTTGGCATAATTTTGGCCACAACTTTATTCAAATACAAAAATGTGAGTGGTTGCTTAGGCACTGGTTCCGACTATCTGTCCTTGCCCTCAGGGACAGAGCTGGCCTTCCGGATACCAGCGGAAGCCAGTGTGGGAAACAAGTATTGGGTGAGAAATAAAGCTGGGCACCAGACCATTACTTCTCACCCTCATGTTCCTGTGGGGCTTGCACGGCCCAAGTCCGACTCCGGGGACAAGGACGAAAGAATGGCAAGCCCCTGGATTTCCTTTAACGGAATTCCCATTCGCATCATTTGGAGGGGTAGGCACTTACCCCTCCAAGCACCAATTTAACCAGTGCCTAACCGCCAACCTTACAAGTTGTGACGATTTGCTACGCAGTAGGCAAAAACCAAATGGCACCAGCCAATCAGCCAGATGGCAAAATTCCTACCAGGCCCTCGCGCCAAGGCGAACGACCCCATGACAGGCATAGCAAGGTCAAGCAATCCTTCAATACCCCCCTTAAACAAGGGAGGGAGGGCGGGTGATCCGATGCAAAACGGCCAAGAGGCCGTGCCAACGTCTGGCCCCTGTATATATAGACTCTGACCCCTCCTCTGAATTGGCAACAATCAAAACACCCCAGCAACCCAGTTTAACCATTTAAATGGTCGGGATTCAACTAAATTTGCCTAGTCACTGGAGGGTGGCCTGTTCCCAACCGCAACACGTGCTCTCTGCTAGGGAGAACACGCTTTGCGTGTTGAGTCACAGTAGCCCCCCAATAATTCACACTTCACACATCAATTTTTGTTTAAGGTTTTTGGCATAATTTTGGCCACAACTTTATTCAAATACAAAAATGTGAGTGGTTGCTTAGGCACTGGTTCCGACTATCTGTCCTTGCCCTCAGGGACAGAGCTGGCCTTCCGGATACCAGCGGAAGCCAGTGTGGGAAACAAGTATTGGGTGAGAAATAAAGCTGGGCACCAGACCATTACTTCTCACCCTCATGTTCCTGTGGGGCTTGCACGGCCCAAGTCCGACTCCGGGGACAAGGACGAAAGAATGGCAAGCCCCTGGATTTCCTTTAACGGAATTCCCATTCGCATCATTTGGAGGGGTAGGCACTTACCCCTCCAAGCACCAATTTAACCAGTGCCTAACCGCCATGGAGCCCTCAGCTCACCGCCAAACCACTCACAGCCCCAACCAAGACCTCAGCTTGGTCACCACCGCACCAATCCAATCCTCATTCCCTGAAGCGGAAAGGTGCATGCCATCAGCTTGGAAAAAGGATGGCCTCTCAAAAAGAATCTCGGGGTGGGAAATTGCATCGCCACCCAGCTCCAAAACTTTTTTGACCACAGCAGAATTGATGCGTTTTCTGGCCCTTTCAGTGGCAGCCGGGCAACGACTGCCCTTCCAAACGCAGCGTTGCAAAAGCTTTGACCAAAAAAATTTCGCTGTCGGCACCATTGCACGCAGCGTCTCCAGGTCACCCAAAATTGCAGCACGTAGTGACAAACAGTCCATGGGCACCAGGTCGTTCTCACCAAGCTGCACCACAATAGCAGCTGGCGGCCCCTCCAGGGGCAACTGCCTCCGGATACTTGGCAGGAACTCCGACCAGCGCATCCCACGTCTGGACAGCCAAGACAAGCGAATATGTGGAGGAAAGCCGAAATCTGGACCCAATCCAGATTGCCGTGCTGCGATGCCAGCCCAATGGACGATACTGTGCCCCACAATCCAAACACGGGTCACCGCTAAACCTGATAAATAAGATGAAACAAGCAAAATTGTAAGACACCAATAATGTTAACGAACATAATCTTTGAATGCATTCGATTTCCAACGACCTGTATTTTATTTCCACCGCCTTATTAACATGCTTTCCGGCCTTCTTGGTGGTACGTTTGTCTAGGCATTGGTTCCCGACTAGCTGCACCTGACCTCAGCAGGGCAGCACTGACGACTGGGCCCCACCATATCGTCAGTACCAGCAAACATTGTGGGGGAGCAATGAATCCCAAGGCAATCGCATCCCACCAGGTGTCGTTCCCCATAGGGGAAAGATGCACCCCATCTGCCCTAAAGAGGGCAATAGCCTTGAAGAAAATTAGGAGGGTGCAATATTACAGAACCACCTAAAGCAAGGACCTATTTTATTTTATTTGTTATTTTATTTACTTTATTTATTTTATTCTATTATCCACTGCCTTATTAACATGCTTTCTGGCCTGCTCGGTGGTAGTTTGTCTAGGCATTGGTTCCCGACTAGCTGCACCTGACCTCAGCAGGGCAGCACTGATGACTGGGCCCCACCATATCGTCAGTTCCAGTAAACAGCATGGGGGAGGAATGAACCAGGATCAGACTCAAGCTCACCCCAAATGCTCCCAGGGACTCTTGCATGGCCCTACCCCTCAAAAGGGGTCGACAAAAGCATGGCAAATCCTTGGATTCCCTTAATGGAACATCTTTGCGCATTGGAGGGGACAGGTGCTCCAACCCCCCCTCCAGACCACCTTGAACCAATGCCTTAAATTATTTTGAGTCCAGGGAGAGCTGCCATCAACTCAATCCAAGCCCTCTTGCATGCAGGAATGCAAACTTATGCTGGAGGAAGACAGCAAACATTCTCGCCCAGCTGTACCACCAGCACTGCGGGAGGACCTGCACAGGTCACACTCGACCGCACCAAAGGAAGGATCTCCTCCCAAAGCATTCCCCATCTGGACATCCAGTATATGTTCACATGGGCAGGAAGACTGAGATGGCGCCCCAGTCCAAACCCGTCAACATGCTTGCCAGCCTAGTGTACAATGCTGTGGCCCAAATGTGCACAGCTGCTCCTATGAAAAAAGGAAACAACAGACAAGCATCAGCACAGACATCACTGTGACACTTCCTGATATAACCCTTGTCAGCGTCAGACTTCCAATGACCCGTATTCACAATCCTGTCTACTGACAGGCCCCCAGTGTGCAGCCTTTGCAGCAGCACCTAATCGTAAGGAATGAGGAGTGTTCAGCGGTAAGCAAGCCGCAGGCTGTAATAACTGGTGCACGACGTAAGCACATTGATGCCGGGCTAACGGGAACCCATTTTCATGCACTAGGAGCGGGCCAGCCCCCAGGGAATAAAAAGCCAAATATTCTGTTATCCATAACCGGGCAAGGGCCCTCCTCACCTGTGGTGGGAAGCCTGATTGTGGCACTCCTGCCCACTAAGTCTGTTTTAGAGTTACCAGCTCTAATGACAAGCTCCAAAGGATAAGGAAAAGTCCTGAAGCAATAAGCCTCCAGACTCTCAGCCCCGTGCTGGCTCCAACAACCATTTCCCCAACCCTCAGTGCGAAAATGCAATGGACTACTGAAAGGAGTCTCACCTTGATCTTTAACCCGCAGACAAGTTTTAACTTGTTGCAGATACTGCATAGGTAAAATTGACCGACTCCCTGCCTACTGTCCTATGAGGTTGGAGCCTATTCCAACCTTCCAAGGCCCTGCGCGCTGCAAACTTTATACAAGGGTCTCTGAAAAATAAAGCTTCAATGTAACAGACATTGCAGCGGACTGAATTCGGATAGTTATAACCGCATGCCCAATCTGCAGCAGGTGGACCAAATACTGCAGGATCTGCTCAGAGGATGGGGGCAAATTCTTCCGAATGGCCAAGAACTGCCAGCTTAAGGCTAAGAAATCCATCCAGGCCTTCCCATAAGAGGTAAAAGCAGAAGGGGAAATGGAAGCTGCCGCTCTCTGAAATTACTAATTGTTGTCAAAATGCCACAAGACTGGAAAAGTCTGGCAATAGCTGAGTCTGGAGCCCAGGATCTGAAGCGCTTCATCTGAAAATCGGATAGTGTCAGCGTAATTTGGAGAGTAGAAAGCACAATATTAAACCTTAAGTGGCGCAGCTCGAAAGCATGAGCGGAGGGGCAGAGACTGTGTTACAGCATGAGGACTGTTTTGCCAAGACGCTCACCACCACCTGGTTATCAGACCAAAAGCAGATCCGATGGTCACTGAACTCCTCGGGCCACGTGAACTGCTACTACAATGGGGAAAACTCAAGAAAAGTTATGTCACATGATTGCCTCACCACACCAGGCTTGAGGCCATAGCTTTGCACACCAGCAGCCCTTGAAATAAAAACCAAAGGGCAAAGATCCAGCAGCACCAGCATGAACCTGAAAATCCCTGAGCGGGTTCAAGGTATCCTGCCATGGCGAACTACTATTGCATACATTCAGGAATTGCTACCATCGCCTGATATCTGCCTTCACCACACTTGGTAGGCATACACAAAGGTAAGGGGACCTCTGTCAGCATCACCCTTGAGCCAGTGCCACCAACTGGACTCATCCACTTCAGCCCCAACTGGGCTAGGCGAGCTGGGTAGCACTTCCAGAGACCACCTTCTGCACAGGGACAGGTCAAAGTGCTGTGGACTCACAGCTTAAGAGTTGTGAGCACCGGATTCACTCCAACAAAAAGACAGTCGTCGCACCCCAGAGTACAGCAGAGTCTAGCAGAGTATATAAACAACTCAGAGAGCAGCTCTGTAGAATATCTTCTTTATTCTATCTACAACTATACAAACTATATACAGAGCTTAATAGGTCTAAGTATAAATAAATGCTGCACTGCACTGAGTGTCTGCAGCTGCCCTTAGCAGCAACCTTATCTCTACACATGATCTCTAACACTCAGTCTCTCTCCCTCTCCGACACTGACTGACTGACTGACTTGGTGCTGGAGCAGAATAAGTAGAGACCAGAACACGCCTCCTCCTTTCTGGAGAATCAGCAGACTCCTCAGGAGATTCTTGGATATGGGAGGGGTGAAATCTAGGCAGCCTGGCCTAGTGGGAAGATTAGTTAAGTGACCCAGCAAGATCGGATCTGGTGAAGCATCACTTGCTACAGAGGAAGTATTACAAATTAACTTCCTTCAAGGCAGACAGCTTCTCCATAGCCAAGTGGTATGTTTTAGCAACGATATCCAACTGGATCCCTAAATAAAATGGGAATATGGGCAAAAGGTATTGAGCTATTGCTTGCCAGCTTCCAGCCCCCGCTTGGGCAGGGGGCATCTTGTGCTGCCATCATGATATGTAAATTTACAGGGCCGATGCTGGCCTGAACCCCTAAAGAAGTCCCAACCAAGCTGCCGCCAAGCCAGCTTCCTTTTCAGACACACACTCTGTGCAATGCAAAAACACACTCCGTGCAGTGCACACACTCTCCATGCAATGCAACTACACACTCCGTGCAATGCAAAAAAAAAAGCACGCTCTGTGCAATGCAACTACACACTACATGCAATGCACACACAAACCCTCCGTGCAATGCAACTACACACCCCGTGCAATGCAAAACACACTCCCTGCAATGCACACACCCTTCATGCAATGCGACTACACTCCATGCAATGCAACTACACACTCCGTGCACTGCACACCCTCTGTTCAATGCAACTACATATTCTGTGCCATGCACACACACTCCGTGCAATGCAAAAACAAAACAAAACAACACACTCTGTGCAATACAACTACACCCTCCATGCAATGCAGCTACACACTCCCTGCAATGCACACACCCTCCATGCAATGCAACTACACTCCATGCAATGCAACTACACTCCATGCAATGCAACTACACACTCCGTGCACTGCACACCCTCTGTTCAATGCGACAACAAACTCCGTGCAATGCAACTACACACTCCGTGCAATGCACACACCCTCCGTGCAATGCAACTGCAAATCTCCTAGCAATGCAATGCAATTGCAGCCCGTGCAGCGCCGTGCTCTGCAACGCACGCAAAGGTGCTTTCTCCCAGTTGCATATTGCAAACATGGCACCCGTTACATCCCTCGCAGTGAGGTAACCACCAAAAGGACTTAAGTGTCCAGGTAGAGCAATAGGGGAGCATGCAGCTGTCCCATACAGGGACCAATCCTGCAACCTAGGCATTACCGGCACTATCCGCTGACCCAGTGAAACCAATTCTTCATGGACCACATGGGGACACTATTGAGGCCGGAAACACTTCCAGGCCATCGAATTCTAGGGCAAAGCCCTAGGGTCACCTGCTAGGCCAGGCATAAATGTTTCCAGCGAAATAGCAGAGTTGAGGTAGCCCACAGCTTGTCCAGGTACCCCTGCTTGCCCTTTTAGAGGGAAGCACCCCTTCAAGAAACCCAAAGTTCTTTTATCACAAATGGGCCGAACTACCCAGCAACAGAATAGCCCATAAGTGGCAGTTTGTTTTGTTTTGTTATAACAATGGCTAAGAGGGGTATATGAACCCTGTCTCCCAGGTCCTAGTCCTACACTTTAGCCACCAAGCCACAATGGCGCATCTCTAAAATGGCAGTCGCCACTATCAGGGCAAAACAAACTTAAAGAAAATAAACTTGTTCAGAAACAGCATAGTTCAAGAGCATATACAGAGTGCTCATAGTCCTTGGAGGCACAGGGAGCCATAAAGCCAACCTTTGGGGATACTATAAACGAAAGTGATACCAGCTAAGCTGGGAACAGCCCTGACTAGCCCCACAATTTCAACAAGAGAAATGGGGGAAACCTTTTTGCGAAAGAAAGCCCCTAACGGGGGCTCTCTCACTATTGGGAAAGGCAAGCCACAGATACAGGGAGAATCTTCCTACAGGGCAGGGTAAGGTGGGAAATTGAACAGGAAAGGGGGGTAATTAAATTATTTAAGGGACTAGAGAGGATTAAAAAGAAGGGGAAAATAAAGAAATAAAGAAATGTAACCAGACAATGAGAAGATTGTGCTCCATGTGATCCGATGCAAAACGGCCAAGAGGCCGTGCCAACGTCTGGCCCCTGTATATATAGACTCTGACCCCTCCTCTGAATTGGCAACAATCAAAACACCCCAGCAACCCAGTTTAACCATTTAAATGGTCGGGATTCAACTAAATTTGCCTAGTCACTGGAGGGTGGCCTGTTCCCAACCGCAACACGTGCTCTCTGCTAGGGAGAACACGCTTTGTAGCATGGAGCATTTCTGTTCGATGTTCCAGACAGCCAGACAGTCATGCCTTCATTTAGGATATCCCATTCTGTTTCTCCCCCTCAGCATTTGGTGGCCATTTAGCATTCTCACTTGGAGTATCTGGATTATACTTGGTGTTCTTAGTGTTGCTCCTTTAGGTACTCCCCCCCTTTTGTTTTCTACTTCTGCAGATTCCCCCCCCCCCCTTTGATTCTCAACAATTGGGATTCCTGCTAATATTTTAAAGTCATAGATTGGGCCTAAATGTCATATACCTATCAAAAAATACCACACAAGAAGGCTTGATATAGATGCATGTCTTTCGAAGAAAGTCATGCATACTTCCAATCTGCGACTGATGGAGTGTTTATTTGCTAAGTGATTTATCTGCTGTACTTTTGCATGAAGAGTTCAATTTAAATGATATTTCTATCAGCTTCAAAACAGAGAGTGCATTTTAACATTCAGGTTGAACATTACATCCCCCCCTCCAAGAAATCCCTGGTAAATAGTAATTGTCTAAAACATGTTTTACAATGAAACAAAATGAAAATAAGGGAAAATAGGCTGTAAGAGCAGCTCCCTAATCATGTTAATAGTAGTTCAGTTGTGTTTCTCCTAAATAATCTTGTATTACAGAAGAGGGGGCAGGGAAACCTACACTCGTAGTCATGCATTATACTGGAGGATATGGAAATTATCATTATTTTCATTCTCTGCTCTTTTCCTGTAAAGAGCTTTCCAATCAGTGAAAGTAAATACAACTGAATAACGTAATGTATAAATACGGTTTTATTGTTATGACAATTACATTTTATTCAGTGTTGTTGCTTTTTTTGTAATAAATAGATACCATGAAAATTCCAATACAATTTAGGTACAAGTTCGATTTCAACACTTGGGATTTATATTAGGGTGTATAAATTATGTCAGGGAGAAATGCACTTGCAGAAATTAAATTATGTCAGAAATACTGACAGATTGTAGTCAGCGCGCACCGAGAGGCTCATACTAACACCAGTCTGTTTCAACTTTGACGCCATCAAAATTACATGTTCGCTTGCTTTGTGTGTAGCACTGTAAATGATCAGAGCAAAATAAATTGCTGCCTTCTTCATATCAACTCAAGAAGACTAAAGACAAGTGAGAAACTGAACTTTCGGAGGCAAAGGCACAATACAGCTTTACAGTTAATCATAAGTTAGTTTATGTAAACCAAGAGGAATACATTCTCTGCATACTGCATACATTCCCTGGTAATCCTGTGTACACAGCTGACACCTACATGTGCATGCAACCTGGAGCTCCACCAATAAGCTTGCATTGCCCCCTATGGTTGCAATGTATTACTTCTTGGGGGGGAGAGAAAATACTGGGAGCTTTCACTTACTCCTTGGAGGGGCAGGATGGAAGAAGGTAGGAAAGGTGAACTGCATCCCATTACTGGGGTATGGGTGTGGGTGTCAGGGGCTCACAACATTAATAAACAGTGCTCCTTTTATTAATGGTGAAAGCACACAAGAAGCTTTCTCAAATTGTAAGTGAACTGGTGGTTCTGTTATTCTTGAAATGCCAGCTATCTCAATAGATGGCATAATGTCTGCTCCAAATAAGAAAACAACAAAACATATTGCTGCTTATTGCTTCCCCTAATGGAGGAGGAGGGCACCAGAAACTTTGCTCTTCCTTTTTCCATGCAAACAGTACAGATCTATTTCTGCATGGCTGGGCCTCTATTGTGCTACTGTAATGAATATTAGAATCGTAGTCCCATGACCATTTCCACGGTGTCACAGGAACTGACTTATCAACACAAGGATAGTAATGGCATAATAGGGGATAGACCATCTATCCAAAAATGTCCTAAGCATCAGTGACAGCGCCCTAAGCATGCTGTCAATCATCCTGAGAAAACAAACAAAAACAGTCCTAGAGTTTCACAGGGGAAGACTGAAAAATTATGATTTTTTAAATGTAAGTCACACTGTACTTTGGGTTATAATTTCGAAGAGGAATATGGAACCCCATAGTGATGTCAGGAGATTGATAGGTGGGCATCCCTACTTAAGTGGGCCACGAGACAAAAAAGGAAGCTCAAGATCCAGCCTGCCATCTTGATCTTAATCCCTGACCCTGCTTTAGAATCTCAGAAGAGTATCCTCTGTCCCAGAGGTGGGCAGAAAGCAGATCATAATCTACTAGTGGATCTCTGGATGATTGTCAGTATATCAGCAAAGATCTCTGACTCTAATTGTTTAAAATAGCAGGAACAAAATTACACTAAACTGCTGAAAGGAGGAAAGCTGAGGGATGGGTAACCAGGGGTGGATTCTTGTGTGTCTCTATTCAGTTTTTGTACTCGAAATAAATTCCTGGATTCAGCATTCTGTAATTCAAAGTGTGCAGTTTTTATACCAAAATTGAGCTGCTTCTTCTGCTTCTGCTTCTTATCATCATCATCATCATCATCATCATCATCATCATCATCACCATCCCACACTCTTCATTCCAAAAGGCTCCCAAAGCAGCTTACATACAATCCATTAAATCAAGACAGTCTCTATCCGCAGGCTTACAAACCAAACACACACACACACACACACACACACACACGGGAGAGGGGACAGGGACAGAAGAGGAAAATAAGGATAGAGAGGTTCCTCCTTAAATACATTAAGGATGGAGAGGTTCCTCAGTCCTGCCCCTAGACTATTGTGATACTCATATGAATAACTTTTAAGAAGCAGTGGCTGTTCTGCAACCAGATATCCTTCCCCTCCTCAGGGACGGCTGGGATCAGCCCAGATTGTGAGGAGGGGAGGAGGAGCTTATTTTGACACTTGGCAAGGAGACAGCCAGAGCCCTATTCTGGAACCACCCTGTTGCCAAGAGACATCTTAGGGTTGTAATGAAAATCAAAGTAGATCCTGCACACCTGGAATCTGGCACCCGCCCCACTGGTGTATTGCCAACATAAACTTGTAATGGCCTTGAACAGTTGCTTAGCAATGAGAATTCTCCACAGCAACTCATGTCCTTCTCAGGTCATGTGATCAGCATTGTTCGGTGAGTGCTGCCAGAGTATGTCTCTCTGGCCAGATGGCAGAGGACAGAAGAGCTTTGTATATAGTTCTGTTTCTGATTTGTTTTCTTTGTGTAGATCAGTAGTGTAATACAACTTGTAAATAACAAAGACATTAAGAGAAGAACTCAATGGATGAGGTGTTTATGCCTGTCATGGAAATTCACCAAGAGAGGGCTGGACTGCTGCTGCTGCTGCTGCTGTGAAGACGCAGGGAGAATTTCTATGGAGCTCCGCTGGCACAAATAAAAGGTTTCCAAAGAGTTGGCATTCACACACTAACATAACCCACCACTACTGTCCCATTGTGAAACCCAAACCAAGGGACTGCCCAGTCCTTGCACAAAAAGGAGTCAGCAACATTTCAGCCCAAATGGTGGCTCATTGTATATGGCCACTATAAAAGCTATACTTGTTTCCAGCATTAATTGAAATCAACAGACTTTCTGCTTTCAGTTACAATGGGCATGGGACTTGTTCTATTCTATGCCTCCTATATACATATCTTATCACAGGAGTGAGATTGAAAAATAATTTTCTACATATGTTTTTCTTTTGATTGCAAAATGGTGGGCTATATGTTTTACAGTATTCACTGCAACGCTCACAGATATCTACTCTCCTGGGATCTAGTTTAATTTCTTATATATCCATGTCATTTTTCTTTCCTATTAATATTCCCACATGGCAAGTACATTACTTCATGCTGCTGAATTGATTTTCAAGAAGAATCTCTTTTCACATAAATTGTTACTTTTCATAAAACCCATGAAAATTTCAGACAAAATTACACAAAACTCAGTCTCACAAGGAACCAATAGCAACGTGCAGGAGGAATGCCCGGCTTGCAATATTATTCTCGCAAGTATTTGTGAACAGATTAAAACTTATTCGTAAGAAACACATTTTAAAACATAGCTTGCTGTTGAATAGCATAGGATGTACAGTACGTGTCAGACCTGGGAGCCAACCCTAATCCAAGCAAAGGCAACCTTTATTTTAATTAGTCAACACTCATCCCGAAGCTTATTTATATTATTGTATTGCACATTAAGAAATTCAGGAGAGAGAGATTGCTTCACATGAATAACAGTTATTTATTTAAAATCATTTGCAAGGTTTCCTCAGTACTGTTGCTGTGACATCAACCTCTTCCTAGGCCACACCCTAGGAACATTGTGAGGTCATTTAGTTCAACCCCCTGCTAAGTGCAGTTTTCACAATGCAAGCTACACCTACAGCATCCCAGGCAGTTGGTTGTCCAACCTCTGCTTAAATATTTCTAGGAAAGGAGAGTCCATCCACCAACAAGGCTGTCTGTTCCATGGTCAAATAGCTCTTGCTGTCTGCTTTCCCAAAGTCTCCACTGTTAGTTCCAGTTTTGCCCTATGGAGTAGCAAAGAGCAAGTTTGCTCCACCTTCCGCATGGCACCCTTTCAGATATTTGAGGACTGCTATGTTCTCTCCGTCATCCTCACTTATCCAGGCAAACCATAGGCAAAATTTTCAATCGTTTGTGGAGGGACTTGGAATCCAGACTTCTCGCTGTCCTGTGTTCCACCCTTTGGGCATATGTATTATAAATACAAAATGCATACAATTGTAAATCTGCAAAACCCAGGATGGAATGGACCTATAAGAACGCCACTGGTAGAGAAACAGTCTGATCTGTCAGTCCGTAACTACAAAGGATCTACACTGACCTTCAAAGGCAGTCAGCTGCCTAGAGCCAAATTGCCAAGGGCAGGGCACTTTGCAGCATCAGATGAGTGCAATCAACAGCCATAATTTAAACTACATTGATAATCAATGCTGGACCTTTCCGTTTACACTTTTAGTATTGAATTGTATGCAGAGTTGATTAAAGTGCACCCACTGTATATACATATTGAATAATTCTTTTTTTTTTTTTTGGAAATTTTATCTGTCCGTGTGTGTGTGTGTGTGGTGAAAGAATCACAACCCTCTGCATTTTACTCAGAAGAAAATCCCACTGGTTCCAATAGGGTAGGGTTTTCATACGTCCAGGAAATCCTGGACATATCCTCTTTGTGGGGGGGGGGGCAACATGCCCATCTGGGGGTATTTTTAAATTTTTAAGGCAATGTCTGGGTATGGGGGGGTCTTTATATGGGGGTGGGGTTTGGCTCAGGCTCAGGTACATATTTAGCTTTGCCTTAAAATCCCCAGAATCCCACTAAGGCAGCCTATCTCAGTGACGGATTCAGGATCTGTCCAAATCTGATGCACACCCTTAATGTTTAGGATTACAGCAAGGGCTAAACTAAATGTTACACTAAATACATTTTTTCACTTAACGTGACAGGTTCTTAAAAACCAAAATAGCAGGATCAGAAACATGGTGGGCATAGAGGGATTGTTTAACCAATCTCCCCCTTTTATGGCCCTGATGAGAATCACCTCGCTCTCCCGAAGCCACTATTTTTCTCTCAATATAACAAGCAGCTTTGGAGGAAAGAGGAAGGTTTACATTGGGATTGTGACTGGGAGGGAAAGAGTTAAATTACCCCTCCATGCCCACCACAGTCTCAATCCCAAGGGATAGGCAGACATGCTATTTTGGTTTTCAGAAACAGGTTACAGTTAATGCATAAGGCTATAATCCTAGCTTTATCCTTCCACTAGCCCGGAAGTAAGCCCTATTACACTCAGCGAGGTTGACTTTTGAGTAGCCTTGTATAGGATTGACCCAATTTTGACACTAAAAAATAATAATTCATAATAAGATAACAAAAGACAAAGAAATGAAATAACTTGGGATGGGAAAGAAGAGAAAATGAAAATGACCCTACCAGCCATTTAGCTTGTTTCACAAGAATGTAGAAAAGGGTAGAATATGGAGAAAGAATACAGACTGGGCCAGAGCAAATAATCTCATTTATTCTATTCAGTTTCAACCATCTAAATCGAGATCTTTGTTACCACCTTCCCACATGTTGCTCACAGGACAGGAATTTTAAGTGGCTGCTGATCACATATACCATTAAAATGTCTTCAAATTAATATTCTTATATCTTTTGATGTGGCATTTAGCTAAGTCATCCCACCTCAGGGTGCTGTGTCCAACAGAAACCTTCAGGGAAGGAAATATAAGATAGGGAAAGGTTGCAATTTTGTGACCTCTAGAAAACTTTCAAAAATGTGAAAAGGGGGAAAGATCATTGCCTTTCCTGATCTTTACCTCAATGCAGAATAGATGAAATAAAGTAGTTCTCAACATTTTCCTCTTCAGTTTCAACGAAGTTAAAAATGTATATAATATAAAATATGGCTGGCAAGTTCAGGGTCACACAGTGCCTTGTTGTAGGGCCTCTGGCCACGGCCTCACTGGCACTGACTCAGCTGCTCTAACTCTCAAAACTTAAAATCCTACAATGCCATAGCAGAACACTTTTTAACATACAAAACAGTGGGAAATTCCTCAGCACTCCTCATACATTCCCCACCAGTCAAGTGCCCCTTTTGGGTCCCTCAGCTTCCTTCATCAACATGAGGACATGTGTCCCCTTGGTCCTCTCGCCCATACTGTATACCCTTCTTACTAAACTCAAACTCTGTCCTCCCACACCAAGCCTCCAAGTGCCCTTTCCCACACTGACCCCTTCAAAGCTGTATTCTGCAGATCAACACATACACACATACAAACTAATGGGAAGAATGTCATTTGAAAACCATGGGACGCAACTTTGAACAAAGCTAAATAGCAGTCTTGGAGCCTTCTGTGACAGAAAAACAACAATAACCCTGTAAACTTGTGCACCAGTATCATGACCAGATACCCTCCCCACTTCCCCATATTATATTGGTTTCCCTCCAGAGTTATGGGGAACCCAAAAGCTTGATAATATATCAATACTTTTTTGTATATTCTAAAAACGGCATTATTCTTCCATGGTTTTTAGATAATGCTATATACATATAAGGTAGGGTGGAATTGATCTAGGTCGCTATCATGATCTAGAATAGGGCTGTGTGATATATTGATATATCATCCAAAACCAGTTTGAAGACCATATCGTGATACTGGTTTCATAATTTTTGACCTGGCCAACCATGGTATGTGTGTGTGTGCCATGCAGAAATCAAAATATTGGGGGGGGGGTGGAGATGAAGCTAGCTAATACCTCTACACAGCTCCATCCTTATTTCAAAATTTTGATATATCCAATATATCACAATGTTTAGCTGGTGATATATCGTGATGTTGAAAACCAGATATTGCCCAGGCCTAGTCTAGAAAGATTTGCTGGCTGAGAAGCAGCAGCATTCCATAACTTTTGAGATTCTGGTGTTAACCTGAACTATGTTTAATGGATTGAGGCAGACATTCTTAAGGGTACATAGACCTCTTGTTGCTTAAGCCCTTCACAATTTCCAAAGATCATCCAAGCTTGAGTTATGTCCTTATCATATTCAGACAGTAATGGCACATAAAGATGACTATGGGCTTCACCTACAGGGATTGTTTTCCTCTGCAGATTCAAAAATACCAAACTTGTTAACTGTCTGCATTCACGACACTGGGCTAGTTTTATGATTTCCACAAGTATATTTGGTTAGCATGCCTTTCCTCAAATCAACTATTTAAAGTCAGTAACATTTAAGAATGTCCAACTACAATGATAACACACAACAGAAATGACATTTTTTATCATTTCTAAATAATCTGTTGTCTGTTTTTTTAAGAGCATACCAGTTCCTATAGCACAGGCCAACAAGGGTCATTAAGCACCAATAGGTCTCAGAATCTTTCTTCAGAGTCAATCACATTGTAGACTTCACTAGGGATCTCATTTTCCTTCCACACAAGATCTGCAGGGCAAAGAAGGCAAATGAACTATGAAAAATATAATCACTGCTTTTTACTGTTGCCTTTTTGTCATAAAAATTCCATTTATTTAAATTCCATTAAAAAGAACATTTGGCTGCCGAGAGCATAAATATATACTTTTCTTATATTTACAATTTTTCATTCTCATTCTCCAAAAGTCTTTGACATTTCCTTCAATCAACATATTTAAAACAATTTTCATGCCACGAACTAATGAATTTGTTCATGTAAACATGCATTACTGTGGGAGATTAGACATATGAAGAGACATGCAGACATACAAGATTTGTCAAGGTCTTCATATTGTACATTCTCTTTCAGCTGTGGGTAGGAATTGAAAAACAGTTCATATGCTTGATATAGTATTTTCAGGCAGTAAGAAAGCAGATAAAAGGAAAGATCTGATCATTAAAGGGACTATACCAGTAAGATAGGGGTTTTGCTCCAACAACAAATGGTATTGACCAGTTTGTTGTCGTTTAGTCGTGTCCAACTCTTCGTGACCCCATGGACCAGAGCATGCCAGGCACTCCTGTCTTCCACTGCCTCCCGCAGTTTGGTCAGACTCATGTTTGTAGCTTCGAGAACACTGTCCAACCATCTCATCCTCTGTCGTCCCCTTCTTCTTGTGCCCTCAATCTTTCATTGACCAGTTACATATGGACAATACAGGTCTAACAATTCAACACATTCCAGCTACTGAGATTCATACACATACATTGTTTACAGTTTCAGGAAACTCTTAATTACATTATGTGTTTCAGTTGGAGCACTTGCAGAGTAAGGATCTCAACATGTACACAAGTCCAATACCTTAAGAATGTCACCACCGTGACCTGCTTTAAACTTCCATAATTCTAATAATTGTCTTGATTCAGAGCCAACTAGGCTTCTTATTTATTTATATTCATATCATACCTTTATTTCTATCATGGAACACAAGGTGGCCCACATGCAGTTCCCATGCAGTCACCCAGGCACTGACCAGACTCACAACTGTTTGGCTCCATCAGAAGGTGGCCTCCTGTCCTTTCAACCTATTCTCTGGGAGTAAACATATTTTTCAGAATATATCCCACAAGATCAGAGACCAGGCCTGCACAACTAATCTCCTATCAGGCCAAGCGCAACCCTAATGGGCAAAAAACATTTCTGGTGCATTGCTCAGACTGCATGAGCACAACAGTGAATAATATACTCCTGGTAAGAAGGAAAAGCATGCACGCCAATTTAGATCTCTTCACTACACTGTATATTTCACTGCCTATGAATAGCATTTGGAAATTGCAGTTGGTTCAGTATATAGCAGCTAAGTTACCACCTGGGACCTTTCGATCTGACCACCCAGGGCTAGATTTACTGATGCCGGTTTGCTACATTCAAACTACTGGATCTAACCACAAGACTTTTAACAGACTGGGGCCAGGATATTTGAAGGCCCAGATACTCCCATACAAATCTGTACAGTCATAAAGATGTGCCGAATTTCTCCAAGGGCCTTTAGATCTAAGGTGAGTGGCTACTGTAAAAAGAACTTGCTCTGTCTGTGGGATTCCCTCCCCAAGCACATTCATTTACTATCATTTATACCAGGGAGGGGGAGCTGTGACTCACTAGAAATTGCTGGACAACAATTCCCATCTTCTACAACAATTGTCCAAGCTGGCTGGTGCTGATGGGAATTTTAATCCAAGAACATTTTGAAGGTCAGAGGTTCGCCAGATCTGATTTTTAAAAATCCTACACAACAAGAATTTGGGGCAGTGTTTAATGAAGATTTTCTGCTGATGGTTTGTTATTTTGTTAGCTGCGATTTGGTCTTATTTGACCTTGGGTAGGGAGTTGGGGCAATTTTCCTGGAGATCACACATGGAGGGGGACATATCAACACCCATGAACAATAAATGCAAGCTCTCTCTCTCTCTCTTTCTCTCTCTCTCTCTCTCTCTCTCTCTCTCTGTGTGTGTAATACAACACTGACGGAGTGCAATTGGAAGGAAATGTGGACCTTAACTGAACATTCAGCTCCTTATTACAAGTTCCAGTGTGATCAGTGATTCTTACTTTTTAATTAACAGAATTAAAGCCCCAGGCTTTCTGAGGTGAATTTTTTTAAAAAAAGTATATCACAGCATTAAACTATTTAAAATAATGGTTCTAAACAGCTTTGAGAGCCAAATAGTCAAAATGTCAGATATCACAAAACTATTAACAAATTCATGTTCTGGGAAGTAATCCCAATATTTAGGGGGGGGGGATGCATTACTGCTGAAACCAGACAGAGCAGACTTAGGAAGGATCATATATGCTTTTATATTTTTCAGGCATTGCAGATGATGTCTCAAGATCTGTGGCAGAGTCAAGAATGGACCCAAGGTAAGGAGAAAGGTCGCTAATTTCTGTACTCTGTGCTGGTGCTAGCAGACACTCCAAAGGCATTAGCAGCAAGGAAAAATGGAAGGCGCCTAAAACTACTTGAAGTTATCTTCAGGGCCAGAAATCTTAGTCCCCTCTGCTTTTCAGTCCTGTAATATTAACAGCAGCTGAAGTCCACACCACAAAAGCAATTACCCTTTAAATACTCAGTGTCCTCTTTCCTTTAGGTATAATGTAGGGTGGGGAGCTAACAAACAAACAGTAGGGAGCAAGCAAACAAAAACAAAGCAGAATGGACAATAGCAAAACAGTGGATGGATGCCTTCCATCAAAGTAAATGTCCTTAGATTAAAAAATTCTGGTTTTTCCCGCTTTAAAACAACGACAACAACAAAGGTCTATGGAAACATATTTCTAGGCTACATGTAGTTTTGGCTTGGTTCCACAAAATGAACTGTAGAATTGCCTCAATTTAATTACTACCCCATGAAGCATTCTGACAGCCCCAATGCAATGCTTAGCAAGCGTTTTACCTCAGACAGCTTCAAGATGTATTGCAGCACTGAAATTACAATACATACCATGACTTGTTCTGTCATCCCACTTTGGAAAAGCAGCAAGCTTGTCTCTTTAATAAGCTGTCTGATATACCACCCATTTCACCTGTAAAAACAGAGGTAAAATGTAAGTAGCCATAAGTTAGCATTCTAACTGCAGGCATAAAGCTTAATTTTTAAATCTGTATGTTTATGTGTGCATATATGAATATTGTGTGTGTGTGTATGTGTGTGTGTACACATACATACATACATACATACATACATACAAAAAGCAAGCAAACAAACAAACAAGCAAACACATATACACATATGCTGAGGATCTATGTTGTACTGGTTAAGGGTGGAATCCTATTCACCCTCAACTGATAGTAGGTTCCACTGAACTCTATGGGACTTACTTCTGAGTGGACATGTATAGCATTGCTCTGTTAATCAAAGGATTATTCAACAAAACCTTCATTTGCTTAATCAATGGAAGTTAAAGGCATGCTTGTTACTGATCTAAAGCTAGTTTGGGTGTAGTGTGTTATAGACCAGGAAATGACAAAGAAAATGACAAAGGTGTCTAATCCTTACAACAATGGACAGTAATTTTGGTTTATTAAACTGCAAATTATCTCACACTTCCTTCAATATTTCAGAAAGGTGCCCACAATTGAGGGTTTTGGTTATATGCCAATGAAGTTAATCAATTAATTGATGGATTAGTTGGTTAAAGGGCAGGTGATAAATCAACTTGCAATTCTTTCATTGGAAGACAGCCCTATTATATAGAACACACACAAGTGCACGCACTAATCTTCAGATGTTTCCAGCAAAACATATTCAAATCTAATAATGAAGCAACACATTTCTAGCCCCTTCTGGCAATTAAACTCGGCCATTCCATGTCAGCCAGTATGCACATGTTAATTACATGTCCACGTGGGTCATATATCTTGATAACATGCAAACTTATTTCAACAGAGAAGAAATGAATTGCACCACAGACCAAAAGACCAAAATTATTGTTGTCAGTAATATCTGTACAATAAAATCTCTTATCAGTTTATATAGAAATAAGGAAAGTACAACACTGATTAAAAATGTCCTAAAAATCAGATAAAACAAAAAATGCAATTGTATTTCACAGATAAAAGTGACCCATGCATGAAACTAAAATAATAATTTAACAGTAGAAATCAGAGTCCAGCAAAGTTTGGATAAACATATACGTTTTTAAGAGGTGTTTAAAGATAAATACTGTCCCTGCCACGTGAATTACCCAGGGGAGGGCATTCAGGAAAGTAGTCCAAGAAAACCCATTTCTGCATTTTCACTGGTCAGGGAATACTGAAGACCTTAAACATGAGCGTAGCAGTAGTGAGGGCAGGTGTCTGCTAGATATACCAGCCCACTCTGTTTAGGGCTTTCCATGTCAGCAACAAAAATCTTGACCTTGTACCACACATACTAGAAGCTGTATTTTGCACTAGCTGCTGATAGTTAATCGGATGCAAGGACAGCCCCACATACAGCACACTGCAATAATTTCATTGTGACCTAACCAATGCATGAACCACCATGGCAAGGCTATGGAGTGCAATATTCAATTGTTCCAGTTAGAATGTATTTGATTATACGTTTTGCAACCAATAACAGAATTTAAATAATATAACATGGGAATCACCAAGTGCAGCTCTGTTTGTGTTTTTAAAAGCTGTTTATGTAAAACTAGTCAATCCAGAATATGGACTCAAATCCTGATGCATGCTCTGTTAAATGCCCAGCAGTGTAGATAGCAGCACACACACTCGCATGCACACTTGGATGGAAAACTGATCAAGAAAAACACAACTCAAGTCACTGTGAAAGAAGATATTGGAGCCCTTCAAGTAATCAGGTCAGTTGTGGTGAAAGTATGGCACACAGGCCAGAGGGGGCACTTAGAGCCCTCTCTGTGGGAACGCGTGCCATCGCCCTGGCACAGAGTTCATAGGGGCAGCATGTGTGCCAAGTAGAGCCATGCGTGCGCGAGTAGCTGGTTTGCCACCCATGGGCTGCAGCAGAAAGGTGAATGTTCCATTCCGCTGTCTTAAAGCACATCAGTGCAGAACTGCCAGTAAGCCTGGCAGCATTTTACTCCCTCCTGCATCAAATCATAGGATCAAATCATAGGATTGTGGGGAGTTGGAAGGGAACCCAAGGGTCATCTAAGTCCAACCCCCTTCCCCATGATGCAGGGATCTCAACTACAGCACCCATGGCAGATGGCCATTCAGCTTCTACTTTGAAATCTCCCAAAGAAGAGTTTCTTGAAGGGAAATTATCAAAATGGCCATGTTGTCTGGGAGTAATTCCATTTTCATGATTTCCCAAACAAGGATAATGCAAACTTTTACCTTTCAATAAAAAGTTGCTTGTATCATTGAAAGCTCTGTCACTGCGTTTTTCTTTTAAGATGAAAGATGTTAATGTATGAGTTGTTTTTTTCTAAACTAAAACCTCAGTATTCAGGTTAAATTGCCGTGCTGGCACTTTGAGATAAATAAGTGGGGTTTGGGTTGCAGTTTGGGCACTCGCTCTCTAAAAGGTTCGCCATTATTGATCTAGGTGAAAGGCAATTGTCAGGGAACTGACATCAGAGGAAAGGGAGGTGGAAGGGCTCCCAGAGGCTGGGAGAGAGTCAGCAGCTAAAGCAGGGACCAGCAGGGGGAGCGAGGGGTCTCTGGAGAAGGATCTCAGTAACGCTGAGAGAGACGCAGCAGCCAAGGCAGGAACCAGCAGGGGAGAGGAAGGGGTGAGATACACGTCCAGCGAAAACAGCGGGGAGGTGTCAGAAGCCACCGTAGGGAGACCCATGCTTCGCCGGAAGCTGCCACGTCGTGAGTCCAGGAGACGCGTTTCCGTTAAGGAGCTTCTTTGCTGGAAGCGCTTCCGCAGGCAGCCACTGTCAGACACTACTAGTGACTAGAGCAGACATGTCTGAGGAGCTCTGTCACACACAGAGGTTTGTGGAGCCGCACAAACTCTGAGGGGGCACAATTTTAAGCACAAGCAGCTAATCATCCCCTCACAGCAGTCTGACAGTCTTTGTACGCTGCCTGTGCAGGAGAAAGCATCATGAGCAACCCAGCCGGAACCGGAGGGGCAGGGGTTGGAGCTGGTCCAAGCTTGGAAGAAAGGTATCAAGCTTTGGAGGTCCAACTTGCGCTGCAGACGGCGAGGCTCGAGGAGAGAAGGGCTCAGGATGCAGACAAGAAGGGGAGAACCACTCAGTTCCCCAGAAAGGTACCAGGATTGGTGCAGAAGTTTGGGGGGGACCCCAAGGATTACCATGCCTTTAGGACAGAGATGCAATATGCCCTTAACGTGCAGTTTGATGAGTTCCCTGATGAGGAATCGCGAGTTGCTTTCGTAATTGGGCATCTTGAGAAGGGGGCGCGAGACTGGGTTCGACCCCTGATGGCAACGCACAATGATATCCTAAAGGACACTATGAAGTTCTTTCGTGCAATGGATATCATGTTTTCCAGCGATATTGAGGAAGGGGTGGTGCGCAGACAGCTAATGGCTTGCAAGCAGGGAAGCCGATCTGTCCGTGAGTACTGGACTGAATTTACCATGCTGATTCACAGATTGGGGTGGGATTTATCGGCGGCACCCATTCAGATGCTATTTGAAGAAGGTCTTTCTTCGGCTGTGAAAGACGAGCTGTCCCGGAGCCCCAGGGCGGTGTCTATGGATCAGCTGACCAAATCTGCGCTGGCCATTGGAGCGCGCCAGGAGGCAAGAGCCTTGGAGAGGCGGGAAGGGAGAGGGGAACGTTGGAAGGAGTTCCGCATTCCAGACATTCCTGAGCCAGCTTTCCCACCGGCAGAGCCGATGGAAGTCAGAACAGCGCGCGCGCGCGCAGTTTCAAAGCCCAGTGAGGGGGCTAAGAAGGAGGGAAAAGGAGCCCGGAAATGCTATCTCTACCAACAGCCAGGCCACTTTGCCAGAGTCTGCCCCCAGAGGAAGGAATGGCAAGGGATGGTGGGAGCTGTTGAGGGGGGAGAGCAGGGAGAAACGGAGCAGGTAAAAGCCAACGCCTGGTTGCCACAGTCAGGGCACTGCAGCCAGGCCAAAGAGCAGTGAAAGTGCCCGTGCCAGAAGCTCCTCGACCTGCTCTAGTGATTGAAGTGTCGCTAGAGCTGCAAAATGGACACCCCCTAAAAATAAAGGCGCTGTTGGACTCAGGCAGCTCCTGCAATTTTATGAGCAAGGAGTTTGCTGCTGAACACCAGATACAGACGATCCCTTTAAGCAACCCCCTTCAGGTGACCACGATCGATGGCAGGGAACTGTTGGGAGGAGGAGTCAGCTTGCAGACCGTCCCAATGATAATGAGGGTGACAAGGCACACAGAACTGATAGCGTTTAATGTGGCCACCTTGGGAGGCGCTCCCATTATTTTGGGAATGAGCTGGCTAGCCCTACATGATCCGCTGGTGGGCTGGCATCAAAGAGTGGTTTCCTTCGGTTCAGCACATTGCTTAGAACACTGCAGGGGGGAAAAGGGTTCAGCAGGGGCCCAAGCCACCCTGGCAGGGACTGAAGTAATGGAGAAGGTGAAGGTGCCACCACAGTATGCAGATCTCAGCGACGTGTTCAGCGAGAAGGAAGCTGACCAACTACCCCCGCATAGGCCCTTTGATTGCCAGATCAATTTACTCCCTGGAGCACAGCTTCCTGTAGGCAAGTTGTATGCCATGTCAGACAGGGAAATGCAGGAGTTGCGAGCGTTCATTGACAAGAACCTGAAGAGAGGCTTCATCAGAGAGTCCAAGGCAGCGGGGGGTAGCCCAGTGTTTTTTGTGGATAAAAAGCACACGGACAAGCCGAGACTTGTATGTGATTTCAGGCGGTTAAATGCAGTGACAGAGCCGGCGGCTTTTCCTATGCCCAGGATTGATGATATTTTGACCAGGGTGCGGAAGGGAAAGATTTTTACAAAGCTGGACCTAAGGGGGGCGTACAACCTGATACGTATAAGGAAAGGGGATGAATGGAAAACCACCATGTTCACCCCTTTGGGGGCATTTGAATACCTCGTGATGCCTTTTGGATTACAAACAGGCTCCGCGTGTTTTCAATCTTTCATGAACCACGTACTGGGGCCTTTGCTCTACAAGAATTGCGTGGCCTTCCTAGATGATGTGTTGGTGTATTCGGAGAATGAGGAGCAACATGTGAGAGACGTCAGAGAAGCGTTGGGCAGGCTGCAAGCCAACAGGCTGTGGGTGAAACTGGAGAAGTGTCAGTTTCATACCAAGGAGGTGGAATTCCTGGGGTACCGCTTGTCAGACAAGGGGTTGGCCATGGACCCAGGCAAGGTTCAAGCAGTGCTGGAATGGAAAACACCCAAAACCAAGAAGGATGTGCAGAGGTTCCTAGGGTTTGGAAACTTTTATCGTAAGTTCATCCGAAACTTCGCCCACCTGACGGCGCCCATCACGGACTGTCTCAGCAGTAAAAAGAAGTTTGTTTGGACGGCGGAGGCGGAGCGAGCGTTTGAGGAACTGAAAAGGGCCTTCGCCTCTGAAGAACAACTTCTGCATGTGGATTTACAAAAAAAGCTGAGGGTCGAAACAGACGCATCTGACAGAGCCATAGGGGCGGTGCTTCTTATGCAGCCGGGGAAGGAGGAGTCAGAGTGGCGACCGTGTGCCTTCTTTTCGCGAAAGCTGAACAAATCCGAGAGGAACTACACGGTGTACGACCGGGAACTTCTTGCGATTCATGAGGCTTTCCGGAGATGGAGGCACCTGCTAATTGGTGCACAACATAAGGTGCAAGTGTGCACGGACCATAAGAATCTAGAGTATTGGAGAACTGCGCGAGTGCTCAACCAACGGCAGTTGAGATGGGCCCAGGAGTTCTCCAAATTTAACTTTGAGATTTGTTACGTGCCAGGCCCAGAGAACGTTAGGGCGGACGCTCTCTCACGCAAACCTGAATATTTGGAGGGGGAGGGAGCACCCGAAGAGACCCATGTCATTCCAGAGGACCGCTGGGTGTGTGGGGCGGCATTGGTGGGGCAAAGGGAACTGGTAGAGGGAACGGTGCAGGATGAATACGCCCAGGACAAACTCAGGGGTCTCAGGAGGGAGGGAGACAAACCCGGGGGTTTTGAGGAGAGAAACGGGGCGTTGTACTACAAGGGAGCGTTATATATACCTGAAGGGGAATTGAGGGAAAAGGTACTCAAGCAACTGCACGATAGCCCCACAGCAGGGCATTTTGGGCAACACAAAACCATGTGGCTGGTTACCAGGGAATTCTGGTGGCCCAAGGTCAGGGAAGATGTGCGGGAGTATGTGAGAGGGTGTGACCAATGCCAACGAGCCAAGGGGGAGAGGCGGGCACCGGCAGGTTTATTAGAACCACTACCCACGCCTGAAAGACCATGGGAAGCAGTGGCAATAGATTTCATGACTGATCTGCCAAGGTCCAGAGGGAAAACAGCCATCATGGTTGTGGTAGACCTGTTAACCAAGATGGCCCACTTTATAGCCTGCTCACATGCGGTCACAGCGGAAGAAACCGCTAAATTGTTTGTGGAAAATGTGTTTAGGCTGCATGGCGCCCCCTTGAGGGTGGTTTCTGACCGAGGGAAACAATTTACTTCCAGGTTCTGGAGGAAGCTCATGAGCTTATTGCATGTAGAGGTGAATTTCTCAACTGCCCGTCATCCAGAAACCAACGGGCAGGCGGAAAGAGCTAATGGTGTCCTCCAGCAATATTTGAGGTGTTATGTGAATGACAGAGAGAATGATTGAGTGGAGAAGCTGGCGTTGGCAGAATTTGCCTACAACAATGCAGAGAACGTGTCCACGGGGATGAGCCCCTTTTTGGCTAATCACGGGTGTCATCCCCGAGCCTTCCCAGGGGGGGAAGGGGAGAACTGGAGCGTTCCAGCTGCAGAACAGTTCGTTGAAGAAATGGAAGCGATCCATCGCCAGCTCCAACTTAACTTAAACAGGGCTAAGGAGGAATATAAGAGGCAGGCAGACAAAAACAGAAGGGAAGGTGAAGGCATTAGGGTGGGGGACCAGGTGTGGCTGTCCACCCAAGGGTTACCATTCAAAGGGGGTTGTAAGAAGTTAAGACCCAAAAGGCTGGGCCCATTTGAAGTCACGCAGCAGGTCAACCCAGTGGCTTTCAGACTCCGGTTACCGAACCACATGAAGCTGCACCCAGTGTTCCACAGGTCGTTGCTGTCACCGTATAAAGGGGACAGAGAAGGGAGGGTCAATAGGGGACCAGCTATGGAGGAAAAGGAACACAGCTACCATGTAGCGGAGATTCTCGATTCCAGGTGGAAGGGAGATCAAGTAGAGTATTTGGTAATGTGGGAAGGGGAGCCGGAGTCGGAAAACACTTGGGTCATGGCAGAGGATGTAGATGACGAGGTTTTGATAGAAACTTTTCATCAGAGATTCCCTCGTAAACCTCAGCCAGTGGCGAGGTTCCGGAGGGAATACTTTGCCACCACCGACGAAGAAGAAGAGTTGGAGGGGTTCTCTGATTCCGAGGCGGAGGAGGATTCAGCGAGCCGGAACGAAGACCGATGGAGGGAAATGTTCGAGACGTCTGAAGATGAAGAGGATTCTTTTCGGGGTTTTAGCTCCTCACCGCCCAGAGGAGAGAGTAGGGGCGGGGGGGAAGGGGGCCCTGGAGGGGAGGTGGATGTCAGGGAACTGACATCAGAGGAAAGGGAGGTGGAAGGGCTCCCAGAGGCTGGGAGAGAGTCAGCAGCTAAAGCAGGGACCAGCAGGGGGAGCGAGGGGTCTCTGGAGGAGGATCTCAGTAACGCTGAGAGAGACGCAGCAGCCAAGGCAGGAACCAGCAGGGGAGAGGAAGGGGTGAGAGACACGTCCAGCGAAAACAGCGGGGAGGTGTCAGAAGCCACTGTAGGGAGACCCATGCTTCGCCGGAAGCTGCCACGTCGTGAGTCCAGGAGACGCGTTTCCGTTAAGGAGCTTCTTTGCTGGAAGCGCTTCCGCAGGCAGCCACTGTCAGACACTACTAGTGACTAGAGCAGACATGTCTGAGGAGCTCTGTCACACACAGAGGTTTGTGGAGCCGCACAAACTCTGAGGGGGCACAATTTTAAGCACAAGCAGCTAATCATCCCCTCACAGCAATACACAGAGGTCTGCATTAATCGATGCAATGCATCCTTAATTGTTACTATTGTTTCATTGTAAGATTATTGTATAATCTTAGAAAGTGGTATAATTTTAGAAATATCATGAAGAGATCCTACACTTCTAAACTTGCCACTACATAACTGATGGTGGGTTTTTAAAAATTGAACCACCCACCCAGATTTACCACCTCAGTACGCATTATTCTAAAAATGCACAAAGGCTGCAATCCTAACCCCACATAATAATAATAATAAAATAAAATTTTATTTATATCCCGCCCTCCCCAGCTGAAGCTGGGCTCAGAGTGGCTAGGGAGTAAGCCCTATTGAATTCAAAAGGGCATGCATCTGAGTAGACAGGGTGAGGATTGTGCTGGAAATGTTTGTTGTTGTTTAGTCGTGTCCAACTTTTCATGACCCCATGGACCAGAGCACGCCAGGCACTCCTGTCTTCCGCTGCCTCCCACAGTTTGGTCAAACTCATGTTAGTAGCTTCGAGAACACTGTCCAACCACCTCGTCCTCTGTCGTCCCCTTCTCCTTGTGCCCTCCATCTTTCCCAACATCAGGGTCTTTCCAGGGAGTCTTCTTTTCTCATGAGGTGGCCAAAGTATTGGCGTCTCAGCTTCAGGATCTGTCCTTCCAGTGAGCACTCAGGGCTGATTTCCTTGGAAATATGACACCCCTAAAGTAAACAGTGCCCTTCCTCGAGAGACAAGTTTATCAAAACAGGAGATTTCTGTTCTCCAAAATTATGATGTCCAAAAATAAAAGGGGGGGGGAAGCCCTCCATGAATGAAGTAGTTGTTGTTGCTGCTGCTGCTGCTGTAGATCAGTTCCACATGGACTATTGTTCTGTGGTGGACTCAATACCTAAAATCTAAGCTAGGCTTATTTCCCTTTTATATAAAGATAAAAAACAAATCTCTAAGGTCAGGGGCTACATGGGGAAAGAGTGAATGTCTTTGTATGCTTTGAAGTTCATTATTATAGCAGCATATTGAAGCTACTGGTAAACTGAACCTGCATATTCAATATCCATCTTCAGTATGGGTGGTACATGGACTAGCCTCAACACAACACCACGAGGCAAGTTTATTAGTACTGTAAGTGACAAACCTTTATTTTTGCATGTTAACGTTCTGCTGTAATGTATGATTTATGGATCCCTCAGGAAGACCCTCTGTTTATAAATGTATCTTAAATAACGATAGACAGCAAGCCAGGATTAAGTGCTCCTCTTGCAGTAAAACAGAAACACACATAATGTGGTTTTTTTTTGTACTACTGCGTTATGTCTGACAAAAGCAAATTTTGGTTTGAGTGCTCAACCTAACAGTGATGATTAATAATATATAGGGTCATTGCTCATTTTGAAATTGCTTCCATAGGAGCTAATATAAAGAAATATGGTTTAATTCTGTGGTCTTTTACAAACCAGTCTCAGGAATGACAAATAAGGGATTCAGTCATCTAATATGAATCTGCAGAGCAATTGTCCTTTTGTAACACTTTACGGCACAGTCCAAGAGACAGTGAAACTGGGGGAAGAGGGGGATATATTTGTAGGTGTGGCAATGTGGTTAACAATGAAAACACCATGTTATATTGGTTTTACAGTATGTAGAGTGATCCTCCCCAACACAAAATCTGGCCAAAAAAAGAAATTTGGAAAGAGAAGATTTGTCGCAAGCACTTTTGTGCAAGTTGAGCCCTTCAGATATTAAAAATAAATAAACTGACATCAAAAACTACAATTCACCACCTCTTCTACATCTTTAGGTAAGTGCCAAAATATTGCACATTGAAAGTTACAGCTGGTTTTTTATTTGTAGCTAGGGTTGAATAATTGCCCCCATTTTCCAAATTCTTCACTACTTGGGACAATGTTCTGCAGTAGAACAGCTGCCTTGGAAAATCATTCACAATGCTGAGTGATTTTAATGCAAATATACACGTGAGAATCTTAGGAACTGTACTTTGTGCTGGAAATCGTAGTTGTCTAAGGATTACCAGTAAACTACAGTTCCCAGGATTCTTTGTAGGAAGCTAAGTGGCTTAAATGCATGGTGTGGATTTGAGTAGAGATGGGGGGGGGAGATGAAACATCCACATACAGGCAACTGGCAACTTGCAACTGGCAACTTGCAACTTGTGTGGGGCGGGGGCGGCTAGCTTCCAGGGATTGTGCATAAAGCCAAAATTGTGTATAGCCAGAACAGTCTGCGACCATGCACGTTAAATGTGTACTAGTTGTGACTCGACTGTATATTGTTTATCTATTTGTCAAACATATAAGCCAACTTTCCAAGGAAGCTGACAGTTTATATATAAACCCATATGCAGCTCTAATATATAATATCCAAGCAATCAATGCCAATTGACTTCTGAACCACACATTCTAGAACAATCTAAAATTACTTTACCCTGTGCCAAAGCCTGTCAAAATTGTGGTGCTTTTATCGTACATACCTTCCAAAACTAAGTGAAGCCATGCTCTGGCCGATACCCACAATTGAGGCACCGTAATCAGGAATGCCACAGTCCAGCTCTCACAACTTCTTAAATGACAAGAGAGTAAGATTCATGGGCTCTGGTGCCAGAATCTGCAGTTCCAACAAATGATCCCTTAAACAGGCCATTTGGGCATTTATATAGGTTGCCTGTGCCTGGCTCCTTTCAAAAATGTTTTGCCATTGCATGTTCCACTAGATTTAGCTTCCAAACAATATTTTAGGGCCAGCCCCGCATAACATGGCACTAGCAAGGTGCAAGATTCTTATTCTCCTTAAGTGTGCAGTTGGCATATCAGATTTTGACATTTTGTTCCTTCTGCAATCAGATGCAAGGATTGTGGACTAGGAATGCTGCAGATTTAGAAGATGGAAAGACAGGAATATGAACTAGAAAATACAAGAGAAGAAACTTGCAGAGTGTGAGGGGAACAGAAACTGGTAAACCTTTATCCCATTCATAGCAGAGCCACCAGTGCTTGGCAAACCTAACCAAACAGGCCTGTGAATGCCAGTAGATATCTTATATCTACTGATAATCTGGCTGTAAATTCATGACTTATGCAGAACCTGCCAGGTGGGCAATACTATGGAAAGAACATTTTGACTTTCAGAGAAAAAATGTACCAAGCTATTCAAGTATCTACTTTACTTAACAGGAGTGAGGAACTCAGCGCTGGGGGCTGAATGTGGCCCCCAGGACTCTCAGCCTGGCCCTTGGGAGTCTCCCTAGGCCACACTCCTTCCTGGCCCTGTTCCACATCCTCAAGTGTTTTTGCCTGGTTGTACTGTGTCCTTGCTCTGTGATAATGATGCTTGCTTGCCTGGATAGAAGATGGAGATGTGTTCATCTAGATGCCTCTATTGTACAAAAGGTTAAGCACATCTATTGCTCCACCCACTCTTGTCTCAGTCCCCACCCACCACTTGTTTGCTTATGAGGAAATGCAGCCCTTAAGCTGGAGAGGGAGGGAGGGAGGGAGAGAGAGAGGGAGAGAGAGAGAGAGAGAGAGAGAGAGAGAGAGAGAGAGAGAGAAAGGCTTCTCACAGCTTTTATATAAACTAAAATAATTCTGGTCTGCCATCTAAACTGGATGAAAAATGGCTTCTCAACTAAGCATTCAAGGCTGCAATACTATATCTACTTAAATGAACTAAACCCCATTATATCGCATGAAGCTTTCTTCCAGGTAGACGTATCTAAGACTGTGCTGGGGGGCAGGGGATGTATATCTATGCAAAATATACTAATATTGTTTAAAGACACCATAAAGGCCATGTATCACCACCCTCTATGACAGTGGTTCCCAATTGGTGGTCTGTGGACTCAGAGGTTCTGCATAACCCACTCAAGTGGCAGCATTCACATAACAAAAAGTACCATAAATATATCAGTTTCAAAAGCAGGGGGGACCATGGCTCGCCTTTTGAAAAACAGGCAGTTCACAGTACTTAGCTAATTGGGAACCACTGCTCTAAGGTGTCGTCGTCATCATAAATGAATAAATAAAAATAGGAGGAATAACCCAACTCTCTCTCTCTCTTTCTTTCTTTCTGTGTGTGTGTGTGTGAGAGAGAGAGAGAGAGTGAGTGAGTGAGAGAGAGAGAGAGAGAGAGAGAACAAGCCTTTTTCTTTTTTCCCATTAAATGAATATGCCTTTCTCTTTTATTGCATCTTTACAGTAAGGTTAATTGTGTCCCTGCTACACCCTGTCTACATCTGATCATTGACTGTCCCTCTCATTTTCCCCAGCAGGAATCATTGACAGTCCTGTACATGGTATTTCCTCTGCTTCAATGGCTTCTCCCCACCACCAATCCATCATCATCCTCCCCCAGCTATCATCATCGTATTTTGAGGATTTTGATTCAATTTCCATTTTAAATAGTGAATGCTTAAATCCATTTGTAATCTTTTAAAACATACTCAGAAAGAGCAAGCAAGTCTCCCTCGCCCCGTTTTTTAAAAAAATAAAATAAAATAAAAATATGAAAGGCGAGGAAATAATCTTAAATCGCTTTATGCAGCACATGAAACTTCAAAATAATGAGAGCACTTCGATTTAGAAATGATTGGGGTTCTAAGCACACGAATCATAAAGAGCTGTAAAATTATTAGAACATTTCAGCATTTTTGTAAGCATTTCAATTCTGAGGTAATCAGGGATTCTGGACTTACAGAGCAATTTACCTGGCATTTGTAGGAAAGCGTCACTCTTTCAGACTGAAGTACACTTAACAATATGAAGAACTCCAATAATTTTAAATTGCTGTATATCACACATGCCCAGAAATCCAATTTATCCCTTAAATAAAAACATTGCAACTTCACAAGTACAGAAAGGCCCACCCACAACATCAAATCAATCTAACCTGACCAATTTGTGGGTCAAATCAGTCAATTTATTTCTTCCATCTTAGGAGTTATACCATGAAGAACTATTATAGACAATTTTTTAAACTCTCTTGTGTATTAGTACATAAAAATTACATTTTCCTTCCTTAATGCTGTGGCATTAAGCTATCCTGAAGTATATATTCAAGTTGCATATGGGACAACCTCATTTATCTGAATGCCTTAGATGACATTTGAATGTTTGCATAATCAGATGGTTGCATTCAGAGGTCTGTGTTTTACCATATATTACATAGACATGAGGATACAGGACAGGGAAGTTTGGATAATGAAGATACTGCACGATGTGCCATACGCAAGTACAGTACATCAGTACATTTTGTAGTCATTAAATAAATAAACCTAGGCAGATCTGAACTTTTAAAAGAGGTAAATTGCAACAAATAGCTGCAGGACTGAGTGCTTCTGTTCAGGGTTCCAGGCTGTCATGCCCCCCCACCCCATTATGTTCCCCTATTGCATCAACAACAATACCACCCAACAGACAGACAGACCCATCTGCACAATACAACACCATAGCACTTTAAGCAATCATGGCTTCCTGCAAAGAATCTTGGGAACTGTAGTTTGTTAAGGGTGCTGGAATCCCAACTCCCAGAACTACAATTCCCAGAGTTCCTTGGGAAGAAGGATTAACTCTGAGAACTGTAGCTCTGTGAGGGGAATTAGGGTATCCTAACAACACTCAGCTCCTTTTATAAACTATGGTCCTCAGGATTGCCGGGGGTGGGGGGACACATGACTGTTTAAAGTGATATGATACCGCTTTGAATTGATGGTGCAGATCGGGTGACAGCATTCCATGGTCACTAACCATGCTGAGTCTTCAGTGGGCAGGTTTTTGGAAGTAGTATCCCCCATTTTCCTGTAGTTATTTTATGCTGCTGCAAGGCTTGGGGTTCCCCCAAACATAGTCATACCTCCCTCTATTTTCTCACTGTTCCTGTTTTGGCTAGTTTGGTTAGTTAGAACCTGAATTTCCTATCAGAGGGAGAAATAATGCTACCTTATGAAATTATATTTCCATCTGTAAAACCAACAGAAACAATATCCAACAATGAGACCCTGAAAAGGTCTGGTTGATTTTTTTGTATAGTCTTAAGAACACACCAAAAAGCACAAGCAGTTAGCACCATCCTAATTCCCCGGGACAGTATATGTATTTCAAGGTGTGAGTGCCACCACACTAAAAGCTCTGCCCTAGGTATTTGGTAAACACCTGGGGTGTGTGGCACCCACAAGAGGGCATCACTTGGTGACCTAAGGGTTTAGGCAAAATGATATTAGAAAAGGCAAACTGGACCTAGGTTGCTTATGGTTTTATACACCAAGTAAAAAACCTAAAACATAGCCTGGTATCTCATTGGTAGCCAGTGCATATCCCTCAACAGATGTGTTAAATGTGGGGAATACGTCTCTCCTAACAGCAGCCTAGACACAGCATTCTGCACCAGCCACCTTAAGGATAGTCCCACATAAAGCAGTAATCTGACCTCAAGGCTACCATTCATGGATTTCCATGACCAAGCTATTGCTGTCCAGGAACAGTCATGACTAGCAGATGGTACTCATAGCCACTGAGGCTCCTTGGGCCTTTAGTTCCAATGATGAATCCAGCAACACCCTCAAGCTACGAAGCTGATTTTTCAAGGGAAGTGCAACTCCCTTGCAAACAAGTTGGTAGGGTTTAAACTTCAGTTTATTGGCCCTCATCCAGCCCTCCACTGTATCTAGACACAACACCAGTTTCAGGCTTGCAGGACCTCACTTCCTTCAGATGTTACAGAGAGCTGGGTGCATTTAAGCATAGTGTTGAGACCTCGTGTCCAATCCCTTGGTAAACAGCATTGGAAACAAGATGACACACTGCAACGAAAGATATGCATGAGCCTGAGAGACACGTTACATTAGTGTAGTGGGAATGGGAATGGGCATTTGTGTCTCTCTCCATCCGGTTTAGAGGGGGCTGCTTAGGCAAGTATAAGTATTGAGGCATTGCCACCAAGAAAAGATGTTTGAAACGTGTACCTATCCATTGTCACCTCCTCGGGCCCTTTAGAGGTGAATGAGGTTTCTATGGGAGAATGTCCAAGTTCTCCCTATGAAGCTAGTTAAGCTTTACGTCCTGTCTGCTTAAACTTTGGATTACCTGAACTGTCTTTACATGCTGTAGGAAGCTCAGAAAAGAAAGGCACAGAGGCTTCCTTTGAGTGCATTAGCAGGCCCAGCAGAGAAAATTAATTCTGAATACAAAATTGCAAGGCAGCCATAATGGGGCAGGACCAGGGCCCATTTCCAGACGGCACATAGCGATCCTATCAGTGCTTCATTTTACAATGCGCAGAGCTGAGGAGACTCAAGACTACCTAGAAGTCACAGTATAATTCAAGATGCATTGTTCCTTTTTTAAACTGCTCAAGCTGAAAAGGGGCACTAGAGAGCATTTTTAATAATGTTAGGATTTAATTTTTATGTTCACAGCTCATTGAGATAAATGGCATTGGGGGGAAAGAGGTGAGTCTCCACCTTTTCTACAGCTGTTTAACTGCAAAAGAAATTCTGAAAGAACAGGCTGACAAAGCAGGAAGAGCACATCTGCTTAAGCTGTGACAGCTGTGTGTTTGTAGCAGCAAGAAAGTTAGAAACATCATCACAAAAGACAAAAATCCATTGGATGATGTGAAAAATACATATACCTTCACCTAACTGGTGCATGCAAAAACTATCAAAGCACTTCGAAGGATTTTTATTTTTTAAGTTGCATAACACTTTGGTTTTATGATGTTCTCCTACCTGCAGTGAATACTACAGATACTTACATGTCAGATGGTGACACAGTAATTTTATAGTTTGTAATAATGGGGAAGTGCCATAGCTCACTGGTAGAGCATCTGCTTTGCATTCAGAAGGTTGCAGGTTCAATCCTTGACAGCCTTCCAGGTGAGAGCAAATTCCTGCCTGAAATCATGAACAGCCACTAGTAATCAGTGTATGGACCAGATGGACTCAGTATAAGCACCTTCCTAGGTTTGGCAAATTACATAGGGATGAGCCTAGGCACATCTCAGTAGGGAGGGAGTTCCACATACCACTGAGAATTCTGTTCTCTACATTTCCACACCAGTTTGCAATTTTTAAAGCAAAACCAAACAAGTCCTCATCGGGATTTTAGTGCAAATTTCTCCAGCTATACACATTTTGTACGTAATTTTGCTTAATGGAGGCATTCATCCTAAACCTAGAGAGTTTTTAACTAGCTGTTCTCCTCCGTTGAAACCAGCTATTCTGAAAAACCTTAACCTCAATTATTTTATGACTATCCTTAAAATATTTCCAGATTAACAACACTAACACCCTGGAATATTTTGTCTGGGGCAAAACAGCAGCAAGAGAGGAAACAGAAGTGGCAATGTTGTTGTTTTCAAATATCACTTTTACGGGTTCATCTCCCACCACTGCTTTGTGTGGAAACAAGCCACGCACCTCAGATTCTTTAACAGCACATACTCGTGGAATCTTATCTCCTTCAGGAAAGCGGTATTTGTTTTATTAAGTATCATCACCGCTGCCACCATCCTTTATTTGCTCAATGAACTATCTTGTGGGGGCTCCACAGATGCAGGGGCATGTAATGTTCCAGGAGCAGCAACGCCGCGTATTTTAACATGAAGAAATCTCACCATGTGAAGAGCTCAAAAGACTGCAAACAGAATCCTTCAAGTGCAATTGCAGTACAAGTGTCACACACTCAGACCGAGGAAATTAAGGCGAGGAAGTTGCTGGGCGACCTCCTCCTAGCCGTGAAGCCCTTGCCAACTGGAAATAAACACAAAGTGCTCTCTGCTGGTGGGGTGGGCTAAACTCTCAAATGTGGTTCAGCATGACACCCCAACAGGAAGGGAAAAAATAGCGAGAGCTGCTGCAGTTATCAACAGTGACATTCAGCTGAACTCTCCCTCTCTTCCTGTCTTTCACTTCTCTGTCTGTCCGTCTGTCTGTCTCCTCCTCTCTCTTCTGGTCTCATGGGAAGCAACAACATTGATAGAAGCCCTGTGTCAGTTTCCATCTGACTGTCACTCTCACTTTTGCCTCCATTATCATCAGCCGTGAGGTGGGGCAGTCCCCAGCTTGGAAGGGCTACTGATCTCTATCTCACAGCCTATAAGCTGCCCTTGCCATGAACCTGACTAAGGGGAAGAAAGAGGGAAAGGGGCGGGGGGGGTGGAAAGAGAGAGACGGGTGGGGGGAGAGAGAGAGAGAGAGAGACGCTGATACAGTTTGGTTTCTTTTCTTATTTCCTATCCTTTTTCCAGCGCTCAGTCTTTTGTGTCAGCTTTCAGAAATGCTCTGTTTGACTGGCAGCCTGTCACAGATCAGTTACCACCTAAAGCCGCTTGGCAGGGAGAGGTGACGGCCCAGGAAGGGATCTAAGTGGGTTTATCAGTGCTTCTTTACGCCTCGTGAGCTCCTTGACACAAAAGGAAAGGGTATTAAAGATCTAAAGCGAGCCCAAAAGCGTGAAAGCTCCTTATAGGCTGCAAGATGTGGATGTGACTAAATTTTTAAATATTTTGAGTTGATGCTATTCATTTTACCAATAGAGTAGAAAGAATTTTTGTTACAGAAATGAGTGTATGTTCCACATGAGTGATATTTGGAAAAGGGGAGGAAGTCCCTAAAATATGTGCTTAGAATATTACAACTACCTTGTATTTGCAACCGTACATCTGCTTTAAATATAAATTAAACTTTCCCCCCTCTCTCTTTTAGATATTACAGAAGAACCATATTACACATTTACCTTTGAATTTCTTGTGTTTTTCAAAGTGTAAATACACTAATAATTTAGCAACTGAAACTAGACATCTTGCTTTCTTTTTTATATCCAGTTAACATAAAATATCCAACATTATAGATAGATGTCACATACAATTAAAAAGCTGTTTTAAGCATGGAATATTGTTAAGCATATTTATTTCCATCTTCCCAGTGGCTTCTCACAACAGAGTTTTACCAACTGAAGGGTTGCTGCACCACACAATTCATTTTCCTTTGTTCTTAAGTCTTCAATAACTTGAAATAATTTCCTTTACTATTTTCCTTTTAAAAAATCAAAATCCAAAAGAGACCACATATGCCAAGTGAACCAACTAAATGCTCTAGGGATTTCAGGAAGCAACTATTTTCACCATAATATATTAGGGAGAGTAAGTTTATCTACTGTATCTTGTGCAAAGAATTAGGCTATTAGTGTAGACTAATGGGAGGGAATTAAATGAAAAAGATGACGAACAGCATGGTCCACATTTTTCATGCTAATGTAAAATTTTGAAATTGTGCATTCCAACTTACATGGTTCATATTTTTCTTCATTGACTCATTATGAAAATGTTGGAAAGCTTTGTTACATCCATGCAGGCACAAAGGAAAACTAGGAGTCCTCTGTTCCTATACATACATCTGATCTGTTTTTCATGTCATTATAGCCCCTCCTAGGCTCCACTACTGATGTCTGCCATTCTTGCTGGCTAATAAGTGACAGGTCAAGTCGTCCAAATTAAAGATTTAACAAGCCCTCCAAGGAGCTTCGCACTAAGCTCCAGACAATGTCTGTTCCTTCCCTGTGTGAAACACACGCAAGAAGCTCCCTCTTGGGACTATCGCCTTGTGGTTTCTGCATGAAGCAGCAGTCGTGCAAAAACTTTTATACTTCTCAGCTGCTTTCTAATTTTCACAAACATCCAGCAAATATTTCTGAGAACGTCTTTCACAGTTTGTGAATTAATTTGCATCAGTATCTCCACGTGTTACTTTTGTAGTCCACCACTCCCACTTCCCCAGTGCTTTGAGTGGTCCATTAAAAAACAAAAAAGCAAAACAATTTTCACTGCTTACCCAGCAAATGAATAACAACAAAATAGTATTGTTCCAATACTTGGTGGAAACAGGGCAAAATAATTTGGGAACGGGGCGAAAAGAAATCTGGAAGACGTGAGCACAGCACAAAGCCTGTTGTCTTATTTCACAAGATCAAAAAGGCTAACCTGGCAAGATAGTCAATGGATAAGTTTGTCTATTTGTTGGCTGAAATTATCTCAACTTGGAAATCTATTTGGAAATCTACAGAACAATCAAACTGCCGTGCTGGGGAGGGTTTGCATGGGTTGTAGGTGTCCCTCTGCCCAACCTTGTTGGGCTCCACTATCAGTGGAGAAGCCTTGCTGGTGTGGAGTGCCCCAGTGCATCCATCCAAATGGTCGGCAGGTGAGCAGAAGCTGTAGTCAGTAGAACTCCCAAAACATGGTGTTTTCTGGGTGGAGAGAGGACAGGTCTGGGTCAGGCACAGACTAGTGCAGTCTGTACTTGCTAGATCAGGCATAGACAAACTCTGGCCCTCCAAATGTTTGGGACTACAATTCCCACCATCCCTAGCTAACAGGACCAGTGGTCAGGGATGATGGGGATTGTAGTCCCCAACATCTGGAGGGCCGGAGTTTGCCTATGCCTGTGCTATATCCTTGGCTAGATCCTGTGTGGAATTACTGCTAGCGCGTGATGGCAACGGGCCTAATCCAGGCCTCTTCACTGCACCAGCCTGGGAGCTGGCATAGCAATGGGGCATTTTCCAAGGTGCCACCACTAACACCTGCTGTCCCTTTCAGCATGAGCAGCAGGGCTGTGGAAATGGTTATGATGATGATGCTTCATCAAGGCCAACCACTGCTGGACAGAGCTTCAAATTGCCCATTTCACCACAGCACTGGTTTGCAATTATTATTATTTATTTATTATACATACATACATACCCCGCCCATCTGGCTGGGTTTCCCCAGACACTTCTGCCAACAGGCAGAAGTTTAATGTCTATGTTGTGTTACAAAGGTGTCTGAAAATGTGACATGAAGGCTGGCAACATCAAGCCTGACAGGTGGGAAAGCCTTGCAGTGCCAGGAGACAGGCAGTCAAGTTGTGTATCCATAGTAGTGACCAGAGGAGGAATGATTGCTGGGAGGAGATAGGGGGCTCCATGGTGCATTTGCAGCACAAATGGATGCCTTCATCTACCCCAGCTGCAATGAAACATGTTTCTCTCACATCTGTCTCTTCAGCCACAGCAGGAGCTGCAACCGTCGCAACAGCTTGACTCCATCCCCAAATGCACACACCTCTATTGTCTCCCGAGACAGACAGATGCCAACAGTGTCTATGTAAGTGAAGCTAGCTACAGTCCTGTGCACATTTGATTTTTGAATAAGACTTATGTATGACGATTGCAAGTAATCATGTTTAGGACTGGAGTGATTTTTCCAAAGAGCCTCATATCCTAATGTATTAGGCTTCACCATTAAAACTTGCATTCAGATTTATGTTCACAGGCAAATCCAGTAATTGATGGAAGACTGTGTGATATATATATATATATATCAATCACATATAAATCAGGTGCTGCTTTGTAATTCTTAAATGAAGGTGAAGAACTGTGTATCACACCAGAGACAGAGGCATTCTACAATGCAATCCCCAACACTGGCTGCTAAAAACAAGCAGAACTTCCATACTACAACTGCTTTAGTTTCCCACAATCCTAATATTCATTCCACGTTTGCCAAACAACTACTTTCAATGGTTCGTACTATCAATTGCAAAAATCCTATGCAGTTTTATCTATAAACTACTATCATCTCCCCCCTTTTTTTCTTGCTAATACCAGTTTTGAGACTTCCTGAGCTTGTTGTTATGTAGCCAAAACCTTACCTCAGTTTAACACATAGGTGGTAACATCGAAGAGAAATAGCTGAGGTGAAAAGTGTACCCAAACAGTCCCCAAGTAACTAAATGGCATGAAATGTTGAGGGCTTCTGTGGGAGGAGTAGAATGGGGTGTCTGGAAAAATAGGATGAAGAGACACACAGTGAGGAATGGGTTAGAGAGACAGCCATCTCATTGTCTAGAGCAGGCATAGGCAAACTTGGCCCTCCAGAGTTTTGGGACTACAATTCCCATAATCCCTGACCACTAGTCCTGCTAGCTAGGGATCGTGAGAGTTGCAGGCCAAAAACATCGGGGGGCGAGTCTGCCTATGCCTGGTCTAGAGGTGTCCTTTCCTGATTAAATAGGAAGCTATTTTAAGGGACCTCAGGGGCAGAACTGAGAGCTCCCATAAAAATCAAAGGAGATGTGCCTATCCCACTCCTCCCCAAAAATACCCCCTCAAAGTAGTAGCAAAGAGAGGAGTACATACTCTTTCTAGTTCAGTTCTTACTTAGTGTGAAACTTAAACACACATGCACACATCTGCCAATGTAAATTCCAAAGCAAATGCAATTCTTTATCGATATTACAGATTTTAAGGACCTGGGACTGGGACAGAGCGGCTTGTCCTACTCAGAGTAGACTCACTGCAGTTAATAGGGAATTAATTTCAATGAGTCTACTCTGAGTTGTACTTAATTGAATACAATCCGATGGTCCAGATTCAACTAGTTGTGCTAGTGAGTCTCCACTATAGCAGTGGGGTTCCCCCCATCTCTCTCATGTGCCCCTGTGCCCTGATTGGCTCTGGGAGGTTGGGAGAATCCCCTCAGAACAGTGGGGGGGGGGGAGGTCATTCTGTCTGGCAACCAGAAATACATGTGCTGAAGGAGAGATCTCCTTACCACCATTTTGAATTCTACCCAACATCAGTAGCTTGCTCCTCACTGAGTCAATGCAATGTAGTAGAATGTCACCCATATTCCATTTCCTAAGTAGTGTTCCATCTACTAAGAGGCACTCTTAATAGCACCATATGCTTCTGAACTTCATTTTATCTCCAGTATGACCAGGGCATTTTGAAATGATGCATTCTTTATGTATGTCACATACTGTATATATAATAGACCGCTGAAGAAGACCTGTGATCAAAATTATATTCGTTTAGTTATAGTTGGGCTGATCTGTTTTTATTTTTCTAATAAGTATTTAAAGGCTATGTCAGTTTTAATTTTTCATATCTGTATGATATAAAATTATTTTATATAGCTAGCTTGTTCTCTTTTGTGGGATTTGTTCTGATCCCAATTTGTATGCAGTCATTTTTATGCTGTTCATTGCCATAATACTTTTTTAAAAATAAGTTGATAGCATAGATACTGTTTGCAAATAAATAAATCCCAAGCAATGTTGCAAACCACATCTTTGCTGAAAGAGGAAACTGCAGTTCTTGTTTTAAACATCACCTCTGCAAAGGAGCTAAAACCAGAATGGCACAATGATGTACACCACAAGTCTTGGGAATAGCAATGAAACACTGATTTATTCACTGTAGAAGAGGGCAATAAGAATAAAATAAGGGAAACGAATGGAAATGCAGGGATTGCAAGGAAAGCAGGGTAGAGACATGTATACATTTCTGAATGTTCTTTCATGGGCTGGTACACATGAGGATGTTCTGCTACAATCAAATTGGAATCATTCAAGACTGCTTCTGGGCTCACAGCCTAGCTAGGCTTCTGCAGTCATAGAGTCACAGAAGCTAGTCCAACCCCCTGCAATGCAGGAAACTTTTTGCTCAACGTGGGGCTCAAACCCACAACCCTGAGATTAAGAGTCTCATCTTCTACTAACTGAGCTATCCCAGGATAATGGTACTGCTTTATAAAACAAAGCATCCACAATGGAGGCTGGGGGTATATAAGGGTTTCTTCCAATGTCAATGACAGCAGTAGCCCCTACACCACTGATGTGGAGGTGCCAGCTCAAACAAATGATGCCTTTGAGAGACCTGGTCCTGTTATGATCCTTGCTGCATAAAAGGTATTGTTCGGGGGTGGCATACAGTCCCCAAGCCCTCTTTTTGGTTCAAAGTCCCTAGTGTCTCACAAGCAATTGAAAACAAAGCACCACTAATACAAGTACAGTTTGAGTGATAACATGGTTGTGATGGATTATATAATCCAAACATTTTCACTGCTTCTCAGAAATTGGGCAGGAGGAAGTGAATGCACACTGAGATGGCCCACAGGAGTGCCCTCCAAATTTGCTGGGGTCACAAGTCATAGAAATTGCACCATTTGTCTCTGATTACACATAAAATACTTAGGCAAGTGGCAGAGGCCAGAATCACAAAGACATTCTTGAAAAATAATTTTTAGCCTCCTGCTACTACTGCTACTACTACTACTACTACTACTACTAATAATAATAATAATAGACTTCCGGGGAGGTGCCTCCGGCAATGGCTGAATTCCTCTGATCGGGAGGAATCAGCTCCATGGAAATCTGGGTCTGGCCGCCACAGCGAAGGCGGAGACCCGTTAAAAATCACAGGCGGGAGAAGCCTGTGAGCGTGGGATTCGGCGGGCACCTTTTGCGCCTCCCCCACTCGCAGGGAAACCCGGTTTCGGGGATCCGGAGCGAAGTGGGGTGAGTGGCGTGGTGCTTCGAATCATCTGTTTCTTCCACAGAGCGAAGCCGCATAGCTGTTATCGGAGAGCGCTGACTTTTTCCTGTGGACAATTTGACTCTAAAGTAACTACCCGTGAGTAGAGCTTAATCGGGAGAATTGGATTTCTAAAACGTCTAATTTGGCATCGAAACGGGGAAGGTTCAATACAGGAAGTCCGCCTTCCCCTTTTGTAAATAGACTGAAGCAATTGAGGCTGCAAGCTGAAGTCTTGGAAAGCCTTTTGTAAAAGACTAAATTTCCATAAGTAAAGAATATAATCCCCCCCCCTTGGAGGCAGGAGAAGAGGAGGGGGAGTTGTGGACTGAGTTTGCCTGCAGAAGAGACCAAGAGAGGTAAAATACCGCCGTTCGGACCCTGGGAACGGGCTGCCAGTAGGTGACGTTTGGTGGGACGTTTATTGACAGCGTTTGGGTCGTTCATTGACAGCTAGTATAAGAGAAGACACATTGTTTCCACTGTCTCCAGCGGTGAAAGTAACTGAAAATTGAAATTAGTTTTGGGTCGTTTGAACTGTGCCTACAAGAGGATATTATTTATCAATACAAATAGAAACTGTTTCCCTCTAGTGGAAGTTCTCGAAACTGGTGGCTATATAAGATTTGGGCTGGGAAATTTCCAGCTGTAAGATAAAAACCGTGAGACTGTGAGATTGACCTTGAATCCATTGAGTGTTATGGCAGATGGGAAAGATGGAATGTCACCAGAAGAGGCTTTAGCGGTTGTATTAGTGAAAATAAACGACTCACTGGAACAGCTTCACAAGAAAACGGATGTGATAAATATGAAAGTGGATGCTGCAAATATTAAAATTGACTTAATGGTAGAAAGTTTAAATAACCTGGAACAAAAGGTGAATACCAATACAGAAACCACCCAGAAATTGATACAGGAATCTACCCTGATACGGCAAACTGTGGATGAAGTTAAGGACAAAACCCTTGCTGCTGAACTTAAAGTAATTCAACTGGAGAGAGAGAGTCCCATCCATACAAGAACAATTTGATGAACACAAGCTGACACTTGTTATGACTGAACTTAAAGAGAAACAGATGAAATTAAGGATCAGAGCCCTACCTGAGGAAAAGGAAAGCTTGACAGAGTTCCAGGAGGAGATAGGACTAATATTGGTTGAGAAAGAGAGGTATTTGGTTAGTACAACCGCCAGAAATGTGAATTTATTCAAGGACAACTGTGAAGGACGCTGGTTTGAAGAGAAGGGGGATTTGGAAATAGGGTTAAATTTGAAGTTGTTATTGTTGGGCCGAGTTGTTGTGGTGGGGATGAGGGTTGCTGTGATGTCGGGGATGCTGCTTTTGTTTCAAACATTGCAAGCTTTGGATGGGATGGATTGGTTCAGGAGGTGGCAGAGGGACGTCTCTAGATTTGTTTGGCAGGGCAGGAAACCTCGAGTAAAATTTAAGATATTGACGGATGCTAAAGAAGGAGGTGGACTTGCCCGGCCAGACCCCTAAACTTTGTTGTGAATCAAGGGAAGTAATAGTGCCACTGTATTCTGCTCTGGTCAGACCACACCTGGAGTACTGTGTCCAGTTCTGGGCACCACAATTCAAGAAGGACACGGACAAACTGGAACGTGTCCAGAGGAGGGCAACCAAAATGGTCAAAGGCCTGGAAACGATGCCTTATGAGGAACGGCTAAGGGAGCTGGGCATGTTTAGCCTGGAGAAGAGGAGGTTAAGAGGTGATATGATAGCCATGTTCAAATATATAAAAGGATGTCACATAGAGGAGGGAGAAAGGTTGTTTTCTGCTGCTCCAGAGAAGCGGACATGGAGCAATGGAGCCAAACTACAAGAAAGAAGATTCCACCTAAACATTAGGAAGAACTTCCTGACAGTAAGAGCTGTTCGACAGTGGAATTTGCTGCCAAGGAGTGTGGTGGAGTCTCCTACTTTGGAGGTCTTTAAGCAGAGGCTTGACAACCATATGTCAGGAGTGCTCTGATGGTGTTTCCTGCTTGGCAGGGGGTTGGACTCGATGGCCCTTGTGGTCTCTTCCAACTCTATGATTCTATGATTCTATGATCTGCTTTTTGCTGGCTGAGAGAATCGGCAGAATCCGAGACCAGGGAGAAGAGCTGGTGGAAGAAGACTGGAAGTTTAAAGACTATTTATAGAAATATTGCAAAATTAATGAATGTTAGAACAAAGTTGGAATGAAGTTATATGGCTGTAGCAGAAATGTTATAAGGAATTAAGTATAAATAGATTAATAGAGCATTAAAGGAAACAAAATAAGGTTAGAGTGTGTTAAGATAATTATAGGATAGAAAGCAGAAGAAGATGGAAAGGAATTGCTGAAATAATTAATAGATGTGGAATACAAAAAGGGAGGTGTGAGGAAGTCGTGGAAATAAGTGAACGAAAGATATGTTACTGGAATTTGTTTAATGTGTTTTAAATGGTTTTTGCTTTGTTTTGTTTGTCTTCTGTGTTAGTGTTTTGTAGTGTTTTGTATTGTATTGTGTTGTTTTTCGTTTGTTCTTTTTGCTTTTTTGTTTGTAGTGTTTAAATTTTTGGAAACTCAATAAATAATAATAATAATAATAATAATAATAATAATAATAATAATAATAATAATAATTTATTTCTACCTCGCCCATCTGGCTGGGTTTCTCCAGCCACTCTAATAAGAGATATAGCATTAAAATGTGAATCTTACTTTTATGAAATACAGTGTAGTCATTTTTTCAAATTTCATATCCTGCAAGTAGATTTGTTTAGCATTTGTACTGTCTACCATAGTTGCATACTAGCAGTAATGACAATGTTTTTGATGCATTGGGATCCTGTATGGCAGGGGTTTCCAAACTGTGGTCTATGGACCACCAGTGATCCACTAGCTTCATTCAGGTGGTCTGTGGCATGGCCGCATAAAATATCAGTATTGATTTTTAATTGTTGCTTTTTGCTTCTTTTATTTCTTATATTGTATTTTATTACAGTTTGAATTCTATGGAATGGAAATGCTAATATAATAAAATACAATATAAGAAATAAAAGAAGCAAAAAATAATAATACACAGAATCTAGCACAGTGTATATTACAATTGCTACAACAGACAGCAAAATCATTAAGTGGTCCTCCAAGACCATTTTTGAGTGATTCTAGTGAAGGGAGGCTGGGAACCGCTGCTTTATGGAACACAGAGATAAAAAAGATTTTGTTGTTGTTGTTGTTGAAATGTTAACCAATTTATAGGATTTATTGACAAACTCATGAACACTCAGAGCACTCAGTAAATTAGCTCAATAGGATTTTAATTAGAGCTAAGTATTCAGTAATTCTGAATGTCTTAGCCGAAAAAAGAAGAAAAAATAGTGTGTGCATGTCAGATTAGATCTCTCACACATATGCATGGACAACTGATTTGAGTTTAGTGACTGCTTTGTTGACATAAAAAGCTGGGGAAAGTTTTCCATCTGCAATATATAAGATCTTATCCCATTCCTTTCACAGTGCCTTTGATAATGGACAGTTCTCAAGCTCCACTTAAGAGTGCTGTAAAACAGAACTGCCATTGCATTTCTAAATCAAAACGATCTCTGGCGCTCTCAAAAGTTCATAGGTGACAAGAAAAATGATGACCTTTCCTTGTGTTTCTGTGGTCTGTCCTCTCAATGTTGCAATACAACTCATACCAGTAGATGACTTCCAATATAGTTCTGGAAATATTAAGGCCAAATCTGAAGAAAGTTCTGCTTAGGTCCCATGGGGGGGATGGAGACAGGGCAGATTAGCCACTGATAATTTCTCTCAGTAGCTAAGACTGACTTTCACAGGTTCAGAGAATAAGTGCATCATATCTGTTATATGTCTCAAATTAAGCCTTAACTACTGGAGCATTATAGACTTTTTCTGTTGGAAATAATATGTGTAGCTTTTTTCATGTGAAATATGATTCTCAAATGAACTCGGGTTGCCATATTTCAAAAAGTGAAAATCCGGACACACAAAATGTTGAGCTTCCGATATGGGTTGCCATACATCTAGATTTCCCCAGACATTTTAATCAATTTCTGATGCTATTTTTGATGGATGAATCCTGGATATGTCCAGGAAATTCCAGACCTATAGCAGCCCTCAATGAACTAGAGGTCTCAATGCTTATGAGAAGGTCTATGTGTTAACAAATAACATTTCACACTACAGCTCCCAGAAGCAAATGGCTAAGTTCCTGAGGGTGGGTATTAAGGGCACCATAAAGTTTTTCTCTTTGGTACTCTTATGAATTTGTGAGTGCCCGACTCCCCTAAATCTATTTCCCTCAGCAAAATAGATTTGAGTCTATTAACAGATCTCTGTTCTCTGTTCTCATCTTGAATAGGATTTGAAAAAACTGCAGATTATTTTGAAAAAGCATCCACGGGCAGTATCCATCTTGTCTGGATTGAGTATCCATTTTATTATAGGCCTCAGCCATTCACATAGGTCTATGTGACATCTGCTCCCAAGGGGTGCTTTGTACCTAGGCACAGATACATGTCAAGTATGAAGAGTGCATGCAGGTTTCAAACATGCCTTTTACCTTTTTTATTTTATTTTATTTTATATCAGAGTGCAAAGAATGTGCTTTCAAGTAGTGAAATACTGCACAATGCCACAAAAGAACCAGAGAGCTTCATAGGAGAGGCCATGACTTACATGAGCAGGTATAACATGGTGATAGGGATTACTCTTACCTGCATGAAATTGCAGCTGCTGAACAAGCAGACACATTTTCTGAACCTGTGAGCTCACTTCTCCTGCCGCCCAAAAAACATTTTTTATAGTTTCAACCACACAGGTGCCAGCATGCATGCTGATGCACCCTCACCTCAATAGTCTTCTTGTTTCATAGTTAGGTGGGAATTTAAATCACAGGTTGAATTTGTAATGTTGAAATGGGTCAGTCTAGAAGAACTTTCCTACTGATCATCGAGAATTTTTAGTTCTCAAGGAAGACAGAGCATGTCCATTTGCTCCTAGTCCCTCATAACTCTATAGACAGAGAATTCCTTTCACATTATACCATTTTTGATCATGCAGCCATCCCTTCAAAGAATCTGCATTACCTCTCCCCAGTTTCTCTCATCTTCCACCATATGATCCAACCCCCTGAGCAACAGTTAGCTGGCTGGCAATGAGGATTAAAATGCCTAGTCCAGAAAAGAGAGACAAGTGTGTGATTGGATCCAATCATCATACCATTTAGCATCCAATGTATCTTGTAAGAAATGGATAAAAGATTTTGCCTCTATTCCCATGTACCAGTTGCAGGAACTAAACTTGATTTTCAGATCAACAGAGCAAAAGGACTTTACTAATAAAAATACATTGACTCAGAACAGGGCACATTTTTGCGTACCTATGATTAGGCCACCTATTTGATCACTAAAATATCAGATTAGCCAGTCCCTGGGCACCACCATCTCCTGAATTCTAAAATTTAAAGAACTGAGCTTTAAGTCTGCCTGGACATCACAGGTTGAAAAAACAGCTTTGGCTTGGGGGTACAGCACATGCATAACATCCCAAAGGTCCCAGGTTCAATCTGATATCCAGGTAGGACTGTGAAAGGCTGCTATCTGAAACCTTAGGGAGTTTGCTGTCTCAACAACAGAGAGCCACAAAAACCATTCCTGGATGAGAACTTCTGGGTGGAATGGGGAGCTAGGAACAAAAAGACCCATAAACGAACAAAATAAGATGGCCAACTCTTCTGAGTTGGGGGTTTCTGAGCTACGGGTGCAGGTGAGGTTGTTCAAGCTTTTGTTTTTCTCTGAGGGCTGGTGGGTGGGAGAATAGTTTTGCTTTTTGTTGCCGTGTTGTGATCATTGTTGTTACTTTTGTTTTGTTTTTAATAGATTCATGCTGTATGCAATGTTAATTTGTATATGCATCCTCCCCTATTTCATAATGTATGTTATTTAGCATAAGTTGTTTGGAGACCTGTTTGGTGATGAGGGACTAAGAAGTTAAATAAATAAATATAATTAACATGCACATATTTGTTACCTAAATAGCAGGCAGAAGGTAGCTTTGGGGGCATGGAGGCAAAGAGGAGAGGGGACACTTAACTCTTTCTCTCCCTGCCAGTTACTACTAAAAGCTGCTATTCGCATTCCAGTGGAAGTCTTCATTGGCGCCTATGAGACTTCTCTTGAAATTCAAATAGCAGTTTTGGCAAGACAGTTTTTGGCAGGACCCAGGCAGAGAGAGGAAGAAATAAGCATCCTCTCTCTGAGTTATGGTTTCACTGCTGCTCGGGTTTTCAGCCATGCTTAGAATGCAAAACATTTCTTTCTGAAAGAATCAAATCATTGCAATACCAATTTAGTAATCAGGCACTCAGATCTTAACCAAATTTACTAAAATAGTTATAAAGTTATGTTAATCTTATCCAGATTTAAAAATCCCATCCTTTATGGATTAGAGTCTGCAAATTTTCTTTCAACTTTACTTGTATTACACGAAAGTTAATCCATTACCTCCAGATTTTAAAATAAGAAGAGAAGACTTGTGATGATGATATGTGTGCTAAGCAGCCATTCAAATATTCCCAGGCAATACATAATATTGCACAGCACCTCATCAAACTTAATTATATTGTAACTAATAAATCATCAGCCCTTAATCTCTTCAGGAGAAGAAAATACACGTTTGCCCATCTCTTTTGTCAAAGGAAAGAGAACAAACAGGCCTGGGAGTGAGTGAAAAAGATAAATATGTGAATGAAGAAGAAATGGGGTATGGAACAATCGATAAAATAGGAAGGAAGGAAACAAAGAGGGAGAGGCAGAGAGGCACTGGGATTGTTTTAATGGCTGGATAAGTAATAGAAGAGAAAGAAGCCCAGATAGAAATGTAAGAGAGGAAGAAGAGATTCCGAGATAAGCAGGATATTAAGGTGACAGTGAAGGATGAAAGGGAAGACTGGATAAGGAACTTGCAGTCAAAGGGGCGTCCCACACGCATCACTTCTACGCGGAGGCTGGTGCTCTGGAGGAAGCCAGAATAAAAGCTGAACACATCCAATTAGTCTTAGTAAAAGCGGAAGATTTCTCTGAGTGGGAGAAACAGGTAGACGTAATAGGTCTATAAGTGCACAATGTATTATAAGCATATTTTCATATAGACCATTTAGGTACAATTTAAGAGCTATTTTACAGTGCTAATGAGACTGCCTGCAAAAACACCTAATGGACAGGTAGTAGGAAATCACCTTCTGCCATCCCTAAAACATTTTCCAAAACACACTTACCTTTGGTTCTATGTAGACAATACAGTTCAATGTGCATATATTATATACAGTGGTACCTTGCTTCTCAAACTTAATCAGTTCTGGAAGTCTGTTCCAAAACCAAAGCTTTCTAAAAATCAATCAATCAGTAGCTGAACTAGGATCCACACAGTCACAAAAACAAATTAACTGAAAAAGCCTCAAAACAAAAAACACAAAATAAATAGCAGAAACAAAAGCACCAAATATCACCTCAGAACACTGCAATCAGAAACAGAAGGCTTGAAATACAATAGGGAGATGCAAATTAGCAGCGCAACAGGAAACACAGGGGGACTCAAAACGGAGCATGTACGGCTTCTGAAAAAAGTTCAAAAACCAGAACACCTACTTCCGGTTTTACAGCATTTGGGTTCCAATTTGTTCATGAACTAAGCTATTCGAAAACCGAGGTACCACTGTATTCATAATGGTGGATATCCCAAGGCCAATCAGGACATGGATAGGGATGCACAGTTCTTTCGGGGGGGGTTAAAATAATGAGGTGCTGGTATGCATATCTATGTCAAAGTGCAACACAAAATGGTGATGGTACTGGTAACATCACAAAAATAAGCACTAGGGATGTACATCTCCTAGTGTGTCAATAGACACAACCATCAACCTCAAAAAGGACTGCCTCCTTCCACAGGAACCTGCCCATTTATTAAGATCTACATCTGGGGCCTCTCTCTAAATACACCTATTAACAAATGTAAGAAAACTAGAAATTGGGGAAAGGGTATTTTCAGTGGCAGCACACTGACTGCAGAGTGCTCTCCCCCAAACTGTTCACCTAGCATCAACCTTGATGAATAACTGTTTTCTGAATGACCATGGTCAGTGCTAATTTTTTTTAGAAAAATAGGTGCTGGAACCATGACTGCCTACCTTTTTCTCCTATACAGTGGTGCCTCGCAAGACGAAATTAATCCGTTCCGCGAGTCTCTTCGTCTAGCAGTTTTTTCGTCTTGCGAAGCAACCCTATTAGCGGATTAGCGCTATTAGCGGTTTAGCGGCTATTAAAGGCTTAGCGGCTATTAAAGGCTTAGCGGATTAGCGGCTAAAAGGCTATTAGCGGCTTAGAAAAAGGGGGGAGAAAGCGGGGGGAAATCGGAACACTCGCAAGACGTTTTCGTCTTGCAAAGCAAGCCCATAGGGAAAATCGTCTTGCGAAGCAGCTCAAAAACGGAAAACCCTTTCGTCTAGCAGGTTTTCCGTCTTGCGAGGCATTCGTCTTGCGGGGCACCACTGTAATGGCAATGGCACCCACTTGAGAGGTGTTGGAACTGACTGGCCATGGTAAATTGCATATCCCTGCCTCCACACTTTCTGCATTTAATTTCTTTCTGACCTCACTATTTACAATCCCTCCCCGCCCCCCCAAAAGCCCCACCATCCATGTATCTGACGAAGTGGGCTGCAGTCCACAAAATAAGGTCATCATTATAATCATCTAATTAGTCTTTAAAGGTGCAACATAACTCACTGTTTTTCCCCAGCTGCAACAGAGTAACAAGCCTACCCCTCTGGAAACCATTTCAGTGACAAGCTTTCTCTCTTAGTTTTATGGTCTTAGCTTTTTTGTAAACCGCTTTGAGGTTTGTTTGTTTTTAAATCAAGCAGTGTATAACTTTTAGGAAATAAATAAATAAATAAAGTAGTGTCCCTTGCTTGGTTGACGATGTAATCGTGTTGTTCGTATACTGCCTGTTTTATTCATGAAGTTGTATTGTTTTAATGTTGTTTCTCTCTCTGGGACTGTATGAGCCATGAACAGTGGGCAAAAAATATTTCAAATAATATCTCCGTAAAGCTCACCCTAATCCAGGGGTGAGCAAACTTTTTCAGCAGGGGGCCGGTCCACTGTCCCTCAGACCTTGTGGGGGGCCGGACTATATTTTGAAGAAAAATGATGCAAGAGCACCATGAGCCCTGGTGGCTGCTTACCTGTGTCTTGCGAGCGGCAGAGGTTGACAGCGGGGGCAGGGGCAGGATGATGAGCGGCGCGCGAAAGGGCTCCAGAGAGGGGCTGCTTGAAATGGCGGCTGCTTGAGCTCTGCTGCTGCTGGCACCAACAAAGCCCAGCCTCCTTCCTCCTCTAGGCAGGGTGGGGAGAAGCAGGGGGGAGGGAGGGAGGAGGCGCTGCTGCCACTGCCATGGGAGGAAGAGGGAGAGGGAGAGGGAGAGGGAAAGAACGCATGCGCTGGCAATCCACACGGCAATTCCCAAACTGTCCGCAGGCCAGCTCCAAAAGGCAATTGGGCCTGATCCGGCCCGCAGACCTTAGTTTGCCTACCCATGCCCTAATCATTTCTTGACCGTCATGTGGTTAGATTTTCAGGACAAGGAAAGCATGGGTAAAAGTACTGCCCATACATGTCCATTACACTCTCATTGTTTGTCTTCAGCTCCTTCCACACCTTGGAGGGGCTAACCTCTGCACTGAGAAGCACAAGCAGAGTTTCTAAATCATACAGGAAGGTGGCTACCACATGCCTCCTACTGCAAACGTTAAACCTCCAACAAGTGGGAAATTGCAGAGATGGGCAGTGGGGACATGGGCTTGTTCCCACTTTCCCCCTCTTGTGATACTAATTTCATGGGGAGATAAACAACTGTATAGGGCTTATAAGAAGCAGCAATCTTAGTACAAAATCCCTCTAGGCCTAACAGTGCTTTCTTGCAGAAAGCATGTTAAACTCTAAACGTTCATTCTTGGGAACATTTCACAGCTTCACTCTGTTGTAGAATCCTAATGGAGCACATTCCATGCAATCTATTTTAAAAAAATTAAAAAAAATAGGGGCCACCTCAACTGTTGGGTACGACTAGCAATTAAAGATATCCTTGCCTAAAGCACCCTTCTGAATTCTGTTTTTGTTGCTAGCCAATGGCAGCAGATGAAAACCATACCGTTTATCCTCTGCTAAGTGTATCTCAAACACATCAATAGGGGATGTTTTTGGGAGGTGGAGGGGAGTAACACAACCAACTTTTATTTAACACAAGAATACCTACAACATCAAAGCCATGCATGCCTAATTTTTAAAGACATTCTTTTTTTAAAAAAAAGCAGGTAAAAATTCTACAACTACTAATAAAAATTTTAAAAACCACAAAACAAAAGCTTAGCTATACTGTCCGATTTGATGTCTTTTTCATGCTGCCTTAGTGATGGCCAAATAATTGGTTGTTCACTTGTGTCCTTGTCTCCCCCGACAGTTCCACAGATGCCCTGAACAATGCTCCAAAGACTGCTTTCAGTAGGGGCAAATCCTCATTAATCATTCCTGGCTGACAGCACAAGGGAACACCTGCATCTGGTGCAGACACCAAGCAATGGCTTATGGGAGCATGCATATATAAAAAAACCTCCAACCAATTCAAGTTGTGGGAGTAGATGTCTAATAGCCATTTGAAAACCCATCTCCCCTCCTCCAGCCGCCTTCCATCCCCCTCTCTCTCTCTCTCTCTCTCTCTCTGGGTTTTCCTTTCATTAAACATCTAAAATTAGACCTGTGGCTCATGTTGAAACTAAAACACCAATGTATCCCAAGGAAGTACATCAGGAAATGAGCAGTGCAGCGTGTTATGATAAATGACTGCTAAATTCTTTATGCCTAGATCAAGCAATGATAGCATTAAATACTGATGAAGTGTCACATAATTTTCATTTGGAAGTGATAGTGCTTTGCGCTTCATCTCCTATGGAGTTTATAAATATTTCCCCCTGCAATATATTATTTCATAAACAGCATGTGCTTCTTCTCTCTATAGGTATACATGGGTTTGGTTTTTAATCGCAACTTTGCCCACTGCATTAAAAGGGAGAAGCATGCTTGTATGTACTGTGTAACATACTCCTGCTTTGCAAAATGTGGTGATGTTTATGCAACTGAGTATGATTTAGTCAGGGTTTTAAACTTGTCCCTACAAACATAATTTGGCCAAGGGATCCTGTTAACACTGACTTCTGAACCCATAGAATTTGAATCTGCTGCTGACGTTGGGAACACAGTTGTTATTTTCCCAGTAACTTGCAAAAAAGCATGGTGCATGGGGAGGCTGGCTTTATAAGCCATGAGACACCATTCTAGTGCATCCAAGTGATCACAAACAGGCCTTTATTTTTCATACAAATATGTTTGCACTCCATCAAAGCACAAGGCTGATAAAGTATGTAAAGAGCTTGAAAAAGGGGGGGATCATGTCCTATAAGAGGTCTGTAACTGATAGTCTGTTTCAGCAAAAACAACTAAGAGCCTTGGGGCACCTTAAACACTACAGTGGTACCTCAGGTTAAGTACTTAATTCGTTCCGGAGGTCCGTACTTAACCTGAAACTGTTCTTAACCTGAAGCACCACTTTAGCTAATGGGGCCTCCTGCTGCTGCCGTGCCGCCGGAGCACGATTTCTGTTCTCATCCTGAAGCAAAGTTCTTAACCTGAAGCACTATTTCTGGGTTAGTGGAGTCCGTAACCTGAAGTGTATGTAACCTGAAGTGTATGTAACCCGAGGTACCACTGTAATAATAAATTTATCCTACGATTTCAGCAAAGAGCTGAGAAAGCGGGACGCTAGAAGCATAGCTGTCAACCTTCCCTTTTTTTGCAGGAAAATTCCCTTATTCCAGCGCCATTTCCTGCTGCTTCCCGCTGCTATTCCGGATTGTTAGATATCCCCGGGACAGGTGAGGCTGCTGATCCCTTATTTTCAAATCTGAAAGTTGACAGCTATGGCTAGAAGGGCACATCTGCCACCTTCTAGTGGAGGAGATTGGGACTGGCCTTGACATGAAGTAGTCACACTAGGCAGCAGATTCCAGAGAAGAAATCATTTTCTGCATCCATTGCTACAATATTCAGTGCGGATCAGAAAGTGCCTCCCCCACTTCCCGAGTGCCATTCTCAAGACTGTGATGGTGAGGTGGCAGCATCTTCACATTTGAGGGAGGGCAGGCAAAATTAAGAAGACTTTTAAACTTTCCCCACCAATCGACCTTTGTTATGTACTAAAGTTCTCACCCTGGGCCAGCAGGGGGATACTGTAGATAGTTATGCAAATGAAGGATCGAAAGTGACGTTCAGTGATTGGATAGTTTGTATGCAAATGAAGGATCGAAAGTGACGTTCAGTGATTGGATAGTTTTAGAAAGTTGCAACAGTTACATTGTTCTGGAGCTCCATATAAGCAGGCTGACTGAGCTCTTCAGTTCAGTTCTGTTCCAGCTTACAAATAAAGAGCTGCTTTGGAAGAATCACTGTGTTGTCTGATATGTTCACCCACAACATAACAACCTTCTGTTAGGATATTTTCGTTCCACCTTAAAAGGGAGTAGGCTTTGTGAGTCACAGAGTCTGCGTATTTCCTGTTCACAGGAAGTACATGTTTTGTCTATTGCTTTCGTTTCTCTCTCTGTGCCTGAGACATCAACGCAGGCAGTCATGTTTTCTTTGTTCTGACCAACGCTGAATAAAATTGTAAATAATGCTCTTCTGCGTGCATCTTTTGGTGTGCGAACTCTGCTGATAGAGCATGCAAGAGCTCTGGAATGTGGGAAGCTATTTCTGGGGCTCATGCCGCTAATTAACTGATACTGCGTTTCTACGAGAGATCGCTGGATCGTCCGGAGACGGCATGGGGCATGATGGCCTTTGTCTCCCCGGCAGTATCCCAACACCTTCATCCTAGCTTTTGAGGGACATGCAACTATGAACACATCCATCTACCAACCCCAGAGATCCCATAGGGAATGAGGTGGTATTTCAGGTATTTTGGCTCTGGTCCTGCCTATTGTTACTTCATGGCCCTTAGCCAATTAGCCTCAGAGGAATACATCACATGACAGGGTGGGGGAAGGTTGCCCATCCCTGATAATAAAAAGCAGTGCTTTTTTTCTTTTAAAAATGTTTAGGGGTACAGTAGTCTTATTTTCCTACTCATATTGAAATACTGCCCCACAATGAGGCCAAACTTAGATTCACAAAATGTTTAGGGGTATGCGTACCCCTGCATCCCCTCCCCCAGAAAAAAGGACTTATAGTAAGAAAGAAAACACTTTAGACACACCAATTCACACACTGATGTGTATCAAAATTACAACCAAATCCATCAAGCCAGGTAGCATCTAGCCTAACTGTAAATTGTTCTCTAAGGTTTTGGTAACTAGGTATTTTTTCCCTTCCGCTCTGTTGTGACCATCTTTTTCACAGTATTACTTGCCGCTGTTAGCTCAGTCCACAAAGATAGAGATTATCAAACCAGGGATGCCCAAGCAGCTGGAACAAACAAGGTCAACCAGCTCAGACCATCAGCACTAAAAGGAACAGGCATTGCTGCCTTCCCTCCTAGAAACCCACCATTTATTTACTTTTTTATTGTATATGGTGAAAGCAACACAGGTAATCACATTTACATTATGCACACTTTTTGTCTGGAATGTTTCCCTTTTAAAATGTTTCCCTGTGCTCATATTTTTTGGTTTTGTCAAATGTAATATGAATTTATTTGTACTACAATTTTAAAAAGATTTCAAAAGACCTCGCCAAAGCCTGCCTGAGGGCACCTACAACTTATATTCTTGTTACTTGCATGTATGACAATTTGTTATACTTCTCGGTGTTTGGGGGTTTGTTTGATTTTGTTGTTGAAGGCAAAAAAAGCCCACACACATTTCTGTAGCATTAAACAGTTCTTATGCACCACTGAGGTAAAAACAGATATCCACTTTGTGTCCATTTTACACTGTCAGCATTATGGTTATAAACAGTATCTCATAAGGGCATAATGCAGATAAATGTAGGAAGGACTGGTCTGTATGAACATTTTTAGAGATTAATGTGAGGTGACTTGAATGTATTTTTGGTTGTAAGAAATCTGTAGTTCAGAGATGGAGCACATGCTTTTCATATATAATGTCTGAGGTAGCAGCTTCACCATTTCCAGTAACAGGCTGCAACCCTAAACAAACTTACACACTGTAGTCAGTGTAACACACTTTTCTGTAGACATACATAGCTATTAGTAGTAGTAGTAGTCCTATTTGGGTGTTCAAATAAATACATGAGAGATTATTTATTGTTTATTATTATTTATCAAATTTGCATACTGCTCTATACCCATCGATCTTGGGGCAGTTCACAGCATAAAACCACAACATAAAAATCAGAAAATACATAATAAAAACAAGAACAACCCAATAACCCCCCTTTCCATAACACATTTTAAAAGGGCATGGGATGTCAGTCAAATCAACCAAAGGCTTGGTTAAAAAGGAACATTTTTGCCTGGCACCTAAAGGTGCATAATGAAGGCGCTAGGCGAACTTCCCTGGGCAGAGCACTCTACAAGTGGGGAGCCACTGCAGAAAAGTCCTGTTCTCGTGTTGCCACCCTCCGGGCCTCTCTAGGAGGAGCCATGTGAAGAAGGGCCTCAGCGGATGATCTCAGTCCTGTATACCTGAAGGAGCGTCTCCACCCCCATCGTTCTGCCCGGACACTGAGATCCAGCACCGAGGGCCTTCTGGCGGTTCCCTCATTGCGAGAAGCGAGGTTACAGGGAACCAGACAGAGGGCCTTCTCGGTAGTGGCGCCCGCCCTGTGGAACACCCTCCCATCAGATGTCAAGGAAATAAGCAGCTATCTTATCTTTAAAAGACATCTGAAGGCAGCCCTGTTTAGGGAAGTTTTCAATATTTAATGCTGTCTTGTTTTTAACAGTCGATTGGGAGCTGCCCAGAGTGGCTGGGGAAACTCAGCCAGATGGGCGGGGTATAAATAATAAATTGTTGTTGTTGTTGTTGTTATCTCAGGGCCCGAGAAGGTTCATGTGGAAAGAGGTGGTCCTGGAGGCATTGTGCTCCTGCACCCCAATAGGAAAGGGACAGGCATGGCAGCCCCACTTCCCACAGCTCCAGTGTCTGCTACAGACTAGAGTTACGAGTTCTAGGGCTGGCTGGAGGCTGCGTGGGAAAGCAGCAGCTGTTGCGCTACCTCATCTGTTAGCTGTTAGGTGAGGAGGCAGAGCAGCCAGAAAAAAGCCCCGCTGTGCCTCCAGTCTCTTTGGGGCTTCCTCCGCCCTCACTGCCGTCCTCTTGGGGTTTCAGGGAGGGTCCCCTCACAAGCCACAGGGATTCTCCAGTTCTCTCCCGCTATTTCCTGGTATGTATCTGTTTATTTTATTATTTCCTGGCACCACACATATACAGTAGGGAAGGGCACTTCTACTTGAATGTCTGAATACCTGCCAGTAACTACAAGTGCCCTGTTATTGACTTCACCCCTTTTTCTTCTACAAGTGAGCAGTAGTTTCCAGGATTTTCCTTCCTACGACCAGGTCTCTTCCCTCAAACATTAAGGTCTCTTGAGTTAAGGTCTTTTAAATTGCATCAATAGTTCAGTTGATTGAATAGTTTTATATATATATATAGATTCATTTTTTGTAGAAGAATAATCTGTGAATTGATTGGATTTTATTTCTTCCTTTTCACTTGGTTTCTCTACTTTATATACATATATTGTGTACGCGGGAGACATGTAAAATCTAAACCTTTCCATTTAGATCAAATGCCAATAAATCCCAGAGTAGATCTGACTCTAAAGACAGCAGTCAGTCTTGTTCTTTGGAAAGGCTTAAGAGATATCTTTTGCTTGACACTAATAAGCTGGAACAACTTCAGCATACAAATAAACAAATAGGACTTCCTGATAATAATAATAAAAAAACCCAACAGAAGACACAACGAATTAAACTGAGAATAAAAGCAGATTCTTTGGATACAGAAATGACTAATTATATGGAAAAAGTACAAAAAAAGGATAGCATAAGAAAACAGAAATAAATAAATAAGAAAAACAACACTGGTTCAATGAGAGCCTGGAGACTGAGCTGCAACCTGACCATGTGCCACATTTAAAAGGTTCTCCACTATTGTTAAATGAAGTGTGGTAGCAGTGTAGCCTCCTTCCACCTGACTACCCCCAGGTTATGTGATGGGAGGAGAAAGTGTGAGCAAGGTCTCCTCCTGGGTCTAAAACTACAAGGCAGGGGTGGCTGCCCTTTTTCAGTCTGATAGTCACATTGTTTTCCTGAGACCCCTCTGAGGGCTCCACAGCAGCAGCCAATAGTATGTGCGGCACAACAGTGGCCACCCTACTCTCACATATGCACATGCACAGACACACAATATTGGGTGGTTGGGCATTTGAGCCCATGGCCTCAAATGGCAATCTCGGGCAATTTTCTATGAGCAAACACAATTTTATCTATATCCTCTGTATAAAGCTTATGCCGGATATTTCACCATACAACACCAACAGAGTCCCAATGAAGTCAGTATTAAATAAATAAATAATGCATGCTATGGCATCAACCAAATTTTCAGGGGTGTGTGAGGGAGCACAGGAAATCATTGGATCTGGGGATTGCTCAGATGCACCCTTGCCACAGTTACGCTAGTGGCTAATGTTTCTTTCAAAAATTATGTAACATTAGAGCAATTCAGCATGTCAGAGAGGTTGTTCAGATTATTTCCCCTACACTTCTCTTTTATAGTCCCTGTTGTAAAAGGAATAATTAACTGAAATCCAATTAGTGCAGATTTAGAACACCTGTTGCCACAATCCTTTGAATAACTTTTTCATATTTTTGTTTTTTCCCCTGACTCTTTGTTTTAAGATGAGATACATATCCCTATCCAGTTGCTCTTAGGAATATACATATTTGCATCTACAAGGAGCAGAAATCCCATTGTAAGAGACTTAAAAGACCAAATGAGTTTGGTATATAAACAGACCGCAGGTAGCAGCAAACGGGGAGAATTACATTCCTTTAGAAAATCTAAAACAGCTTCACACAATAATAATTTTGCTTAACGTTTCTTCCCCTTTCAACAATGAGTGCTTCAATTTCCAGCTTAATTTATTAAATCTTTCTCTGATATTACAATCTAAGGGTACTTTAGGCACAGGAGTAATATATAGAAACAGTTCCTTTTCCCAGCAGAAACTCATATAGTTCTCATTTTATACAAATGTGTGGCATCTTTTGACCAGGAATGAATTTTGAAAGGTGCAATGGGAATTGGAGCAACTGAAAAACCTGAAGTGGTTTGCTTTAGGAAGGTAAATTGTGCAAACCTACTGAATATATTGAAGAGTGCAGAAGGTATGGGTATGTATCTGCACTTCTTATCCCATGGTGCATTAAGGGCCATTCGCTTGCATCCAAACATCATTTGACAGGTGAGAACCTATTTACGGTTTAGGTGGTAAAGAAAGCATACTTCACCACTGCATTTCTTCAATGCCATCCATCTGAGAGTTCGTTCATTCATTCATTCTGGTTAGGGGCATCATAATTATTGACCTGGGGAAGCATACCTTGGAACTTTCACAAAGGTACCATAATGAATTTGCTGTACATTTCACAAAGTCACTCTCATCTGTACCAACTGGCATACCATAGATATTACAGAGTCACAGATGGTTGGGACTAGTGCTTCATCTGGTCAAATGGTTACAGATACCATTCAGCTGATGATACACGTCAGATATGACCCTACCTAAAGAGAATAGGCATGACTACAGTGATCCATGCTTTAGTGACATCCAGAATAGAAAATTTAGGGTTGCCTTTCAAAAACATTGACTAGTACAAACCATGTCCAGTTGCCTCATGGTAGCAACCAGGCAAGCAGAACACATCTTCCACCAGTAAAAGGTAAAGGTAAAGGACTCCTGGACGGTTAAAGTGGCTGCTGCCGCTTTGCCGGTGAGTCTTGGGGAGGACCGCTCCCCCTGCAAGCCCATTCTCCACCTTGGGCCTGGGGGCGGGGCCCACATTCACCACCGCCACAACTTTAAGGACACTGGTGCTGCTGCAGCAAATGTTAAAAATGTTTTTATATATTTTAAAGTGTTTTAAAAGTGTTTTTACTTTTTACTTTGTTGTACCACCATAAACGGTGGTTTTTATTCATGTATTTTTATTTTGTTTTGTTTTATTTTGGGTTGGGGTGGGATGGTTGTTGAGTGGGGTGGGGATTGGTTTTGTTTTGGTGTAATTGTTTGTTTGTTTGTTTGTTTTGCTTTTATATTTTGTAAATGGAGGTGAGTATGAGGCTTGGGATCCCTACCGTGGAGGGGCGAGGGAGGTATGGCGGTGGGGGCAGATGTCATAGGTGAAGGGGATCGAGATACAGATATGCTCGTACCCCTTCCAATCTGCGCCCCATCCCGAGAGACAAAGGTAGGGTGAGCAAGGATTACTCACCTCCGTCACTGGTGTTGTGCAATGCCAGGTCTATAGGCAACAAAACTGCCACCCTGCGAGATTTCTTCACCTCACAGGGGGTCGACCTGGCTTGTGTGATGGAGACCTGGGTGCGCGAAGGGGAAACTGTTACCTTATAAGAGATGGCGCCCCCGGGTTTCTCCGTCCTCCACCAGTCGCGGACTGTGGGCCGGGGGAGAGGGGTGGCAATATTAATCCGGGAAGATTGTTCTTTCAGGGCTCTACTATCACCATCGATCCCCGGCATTGAATGTGTTGGCCTAGTGTGGGGCTCCGAGGTGAGCTTGGTTGTCTGGCTGGTGTACCAGCCACCTAGCGCACCAGCAGCCACCCTGTCAGGCCTGCTGGAGGCGGTGGCAAGCTGGGCCTTGGAGTTCCCTAACCTATTGGTATTGGGGGACTTCAACATCCATGCTGATGCCACTCCCTCCTCACAGGCTCTGGACCTGGTGTCTTCCATGGCGACACTAGGGCTCTCCCAGTTTGTTTCGGGCCCCACACATCAAGCAGGCCACACACTGGATTTGATCTTTGGCGTCGGTATAGATGTGATCATGTTTCCTTCGATGAAGGTGCCATGGTCTGATCACTACGCTCTGAAAGCCAGGGTTGACGTTCCACCCCCACCCTGCTTAGGTGGTGAGCCAATTTGGCCTTGCCCGCAGAGGCTGATGGACCCTGATAGATTCCGTCAAGCCTTGTGGGACCTTTCTCCCCCTGGCGACTCATTGACTGAGCTTGTTGAGGGCTGGAATACCCAGCTCCTGGCAGCCATCAATGAGATCACACCTAAGCGCCCTCTGCGACCCCGCAGAAACAGGGCTCCCTGGTTTACCGAGGAGCTCCGGAAAATGAAGCGGGACCTCAGACGGCTAGAGCGAGTAAAGGCGGGGTGCCCGTGATGGAGCTTCAAGAACATCTTATAGGGTTTTTATGAAAACCTACGAGATGGCAGTGAAGGCCGCTAAGAAGTCCTACTTCTCGGCTTAAATTGCATCCGCTAGCTCTCGCCCGGCGCAATTATTTAGTATAATTCAGTCTTTAACGTCCCTTGAAGGATAGCCAAATTTAAATAACAATTTGACACACAGCTGTGAGGCATTTGCGAGCTTTTTTGCGGAGAAGGTCCTGTTTCTCCGCCATGACCTCCCTGCCAATTTGGATACAATAAAGGAACTGGAGGCCCCTTGACTGTCCTCAGGTCCAGTATTGGACCACTTTGACCGGATATCCCCAGCCGATGTGGACAGATTCCTCCGAGCTGGAAAGCCCACCACTTGTCCTCTCGACCCGTGCCCGTCTTGGCTGATTAGAGCGTGTCCAGACGAGGTGCGGGCCCCCCTGGGGGATATCATCAATTTGTCCCTTGGCACCGGGACATTCCCAGGGGAACTGAAGGAGGCAGTGGTGCACCCGCTCTTAAAGAAAACATCATTAGATCCCTTAGATCTATCCAATTACTGCCCGGTTTCGGAGCTTCCATTCCTGGGTAAGGTGATTGAGAGAGCGGTTGCTGAACAGCTTGGTAGGTTTCTGGATGAAACATCGGCTCTGGATCCATTCCAGTCCGGCTTCTGCACTGGTCATGGGACTGAGACAGCTCTGGTCGCCCTAACAGATGATCTCCGCAGGGAGCTGGATCGAGGCGGGTCAGGGCTACTGATTCTTCTAGACCTGTCAGCAGCCTTCGACACGGTCGATCATGAACTCCTGGACCACTGCCTTGCCGACGTGGGGATCCAGGGCACAGTCCTTCAATGGCTGCATTCGTTTCTCTCTGGTCGGGGACAGAGGGTGGCGCTTCGGGGGGAATTGTCATCGCGCCACTCCTTGGTGTGTGGAGTGCCCTTGGGTGCAATACTCTCCCCGATGCTTTTTAACATCTTTATGCGCCCCCTCGCCCAGCTTGTCCGGAGTTTTGGGCTGGGCTGCCATCAGTATGCTGATGACACCCAACTCTATCTGTTGATGGATGGCCATCCTGACGCAGCCCCAGACACACTGATCAGATGCTTGGAAGTTGTGGCTGGATGGTTACGTGGGAGCCGGTTGAAGTTAAATCCTTCGAAGACAGAGGTCCTCTGGCTGGGACAGGACGATATGGGATTGAGGGGGCAACTCCCATCTCTTGCGGGGGTGCAATTAGTGCCAGCACCGTCCATTAAGAGTTTGGGTGTAATCTTTGATACCTCCCTCTCTATGGAGGCGCAGACTGCAGCTATAACAAAGGCGGCATTTTTTCATCTCTGCCAAGCTAAGCAGTTGGCTCCTTACCTCTCTCGCCCTGACCTAGCCACTGTGATCTACGCGACGGTCACCTCCAGACTGGATTATTGTAACACGCTCTACGTGGGGCTGCCCTTGAGACTGACCCAGAAACTCCAGCGGGTGCAGAATGCCGTGGCGAGACTCCTTACAGGGTCTTCGCTGCGAGATCACATTCATCCGGTGCTATACCAGCTGCACTCACTCCCGGTGGAGTACAGGATCAGGTTTAAGGTGCTGGTTTTAACCTTCAAAGCCCTATACGGCCTAGGACCCTCGTACCTACGGGACCGCCTCTCCTGGTATGCCCCACAGAGGAACTTACGTTCTTCAAATAAAAACATCTTGAAGGTCCCAGGCCACAGAGAGGTTAGGCTGGCCTCAACTAGAGCCAGGGCCTTTTCGGCTGCGGCTCCAACCAGGTGGAACGCTCTGTCACAAGAGACAAGGGCCCTGCAGGACTTGACATCTTTCCGCAGGGCCTGCAAGACAGAGCTGTTCCACCAGGTCTTTGGTCAGGGTGCAGCCTGACTCCCTCCTCTGGCAATCTTTACAGAACTTTAGTTTATGGTTGCCATCAATTTTGATTTTAATTAATTTTTATAATGTTTTTAGAATGTTGTACTATTTTAGTGTTGTTAGCCGCCCTGAGCCCGGCTTCGGCTGGGGGGGCGGGATATAAATAAAATTTATTATTATTATTATTATTATTATTATTATTATTATTAAGTCCAGTCAAAGGCAACTATGGGGTTGCGGCACTCATATTGCTTTCAGGACGAGGGAGCTGGCATTTATCCACAGAGAGCTTTCTGGGTCATGTGGCCAGCATGACTAAACCCCTTCTGGAACAACGGAACATTGTGATGAATGCCAGAGCACACAGAAACGTCATTTACCTTCCTCTCACAATGGTACCTATTTATCTACTTGCACTGGCGTGATTTCAAACTGCTAGGGACAGAGCAACAGCAGATCACTCCATTATGGGGATTCAAACCGCCAACCTTGTGATCAACAAGCCCAAGAGGCTCAGTGGTTTAGACCACAGCGCCCTTGTACCAGTGGTTACTAGTGCATTTCCAGGCCAAATTTAAAGTGCTGCTTATTACCTTTAAAGCCTAGAAAGGTCACTTAAAGAATCCTACATCTGTATAAGCCTGTCTGCACATTAAGATCTGTATCTGAATCCCTGTTAATATGCCCACAAGGAAAAGAAGGGAGGCTGGTATGTACGCAAGCCAGGGCTTTTTTGACAGTGACCCACAACTATGGATCCACAACCATGGATATTTTCAAATGGAATTGAAAATCCTACCTTTTTACCTTGGATTGCAGAAACTAGTAAAGGCTGGGGATCTGATTGTATGGTCTTGATAGCTCTATTATGCAGTACTTTTGGTGTTGGGTTGCTAGTTTTATTAATGTTTGGCTGTTTCACTGAAATGCTTTAAAAATATTATCTATGGTATTCTATTGTCATATTATATGTGGATCACCTTGGGAATGATTTTGAAAGGGAGCACAGAAATATGTTAACTAACTGAATAGCTTAGCAGAAACAATAATGGGAGAAATGCATGATAAAATAATGAAAAAGAATTATTGTGATAATCTAGAAATGTACTGCCTGGGTTTATAGTGATGACGTCCACAAATTGATATTACAGCGAGAGTCATTTACAATGCACTCCCTCCATGTCATTTTAGAAATGCCTACCAACTGCAGCTGGCCTGGATCATTTCCAGGTCAGTGTGAAAGCAATAGGAACTCTGATCATGTTGCCTTCTGGCTGACCTAGAAACTGTCACAGTTTCACAATGGCCCACACAGTGTTCCCAGGAGTAGGGCAGGACCAGGGAAATGGCAGCGACTGTTTGGAAGAGCAGCACAAAAATGTTCAGGGAATGAATGTCTGCTGGCAGTAAATACAACCAGCTGGCAGATGGATTGATCTAAAGGATAACATGATAACAACCGAGCCTATTCTTCTTGTTGTTGTTGTTGTTGTTGTTGTTGTTGTTGTTGTTCATGATGATGATGTTTCATGGCAAAGTAAGAGTTGAGCACAGAATTCTTGCTGTAATTAATGACTCCAACATTAGCAGTATAAGATAGGTGCGAATAAAAATAACCAAATTAAGAAGGGTGAAATATTGTCAATTTGCTAAGGGAAAAAGAGAAGTTCACAGTAAAGATTTTCATAAAACCTTTTTAACACCATTAGCATCAGCTAAAGTGGAAGGGTGTACATAGAAACAATGGGATCTGTTTTTAAGAACAAGAAAAGGCAGTGACATATGTTCTGTGCAGTTCTAAATACCCTTGTCTGCAATTTGCTCTCATCCCAAACAAATCTTTATACGAATTCAGTCTCAGTTCAACATCTGCAGGTGCAAAACCCAAATCAGCGACTGAAAAGGGGGCAGGTGCTGAAAGGATTGTAGTCTAGACTCGTCTTTTTAAATCCATTTAGTGCCATTAACCATGACTGGGTGCAATAATTCTGCATACATCAGCACTGTGATCACCTCCCTTATTTTGCTAACTAGGAGATCTGTATATTTATCTGTGCAGACAATATAGGGGGGGAAAGAACATCAGCTACAGCAAACCCAATGCAAGATAAAAAGATTAAGGCTGCAATTCTCTACCTGCTGACCTGGGGCCAAGCACCACTGAACTCTATACTGCTTATTTCTGACTAGACACATATAGGATTGTGTAACTATCACAAAATCCCAGATAATCTAATAAAAGAAATTAAGTGTATCTCAGTTCACTGAGTATTAGTGCCATACTATACCAAATATATGAATAAATCTACATGGAAATACAGTAAGCAATTTAGAAACAAAGCTTGTTACTGGCATTGTGCTATTTTAGAAGCCCTGAAGACATTATGAGTGTTCACTCCCTTCATAAAATCTACAGAGCACATACTAAGCAATGAATGCTGAAGCAGATCTAGAGAAAGGCAGTCTTGTTTAGAGGAGTGTCCAGAAACAAACATAAAACATCCAAATTTCTTTCGAACAGAGAGTAGCTACCACCAAATACACTTGGGGTAAAGATGGGTAAACAAGTGAAGACTAGGATAGATAGCAAGGGTCTGTGATGCCTAAGGAGGTCAGGCTGCACATGCAGGCAGGAGGCAAAGCGATCTGAGGGTACAAAGCCAATTAGTGGATTAAAGGGTAAGAATCTAGGTTCTGAATCAGGGGTGGGGGTGATAATATAGGCAGCTAAGGGAGAGGATTAGAATAAAGAAGTGATAACAATATTCAGTTGAGAGGAAATGCTGTCAAGAGCTGAATGGGAAAAGAGGGGGGGCAATGGAAACAAAACCTGTCATTTAATCAAGGCCTGTGGTGGTGAAAGCCTGGCCCAAAAAATAAAAAAATAAAAATGTTTGGTTTGAAGCTCCAACTGTACTCCAGTCATTGTTAGAAGCCATGAACAGATGGCAGATTTGACCATTTTGGTACAAAACCAAATGAGTAAAATTGTGTATATAGTGGTACCTTGGGTTACATACGCTTCAGGTTACAGACTCCACTAACTCAGAAATAGTACCTTGGGTATCTTTGCTTTAGGATGAGAACAGAAATCGCATGGTGGCAGCGCGGGAGGCCCCATTAGCTAAAGTGGGGCTTCAGGTTAAGGACAGTTTCAGGTTAAGAACGGACCTCCAGAACGTATTAAGTACGTAACCAGAGGTACCACTGTATAAAGAAATTGCACTTTGTTCCAAAACAGTCACTACTAACCTAAAATTGAAGTAAAATACTTTACATAGTCCTGAACAAAAATAGTAATTAGAAATACCCACTTTTGACAGGAGTGAGCCAGTAGTAACTTTCATGATGTAAGTGAACTCTTTATTAGAAAAAACAGGATCTGCACAGGAGTGTCAGGCCTATTGAGCCTGACAACTCTTCTTTGATAGGTCTTGCCTCTATGAAGGGCCCTGCCTTTCCATAGGTGTCTCGATCTCCTCCTCCCCGGGGCTTCCCCCCAAGAAATCTGGGACTGAACCAGCATCCCTGAATTTGCTCCTCCCACTTCATGCCTCTTCTGGTCTGGGAGACCTGGGGGGGGGTAGAGCTTGACGCGGCAGGAGCCAAAGGCACCTGTGTCTCTTTACCAGCCGGACTCCTCTCTGCCTCTTGGTCTCCCTCCTCTTCTGCTTCCGCCTCTGCTTCTGCTTGTGGACTTCTCTCTGCCATAGACTCTCCCTGCTCACTAAAGCCTATTACCTCTTCAGCTTCTGACACCTCCTCCTCTCAGGTTCCTCCCTCTTCTCCATCTGACCACCCATTGTCATCCCACCAACAATCCCCTGACTCTGAGCCTTCTGCTCTTGGGGGTTCCCCAGCTGGTTCCTCCCACCACTCCTCTGAGTCCAACCAGTCCATGGCAGACATGAATGTTAGCTGCAGCAATGGAAAAACTTGACAATTTTTTACAGCTTTCATTGTGGCATAAGAACTTACGGACATAAGTTAATAAAAAAACTAGCACCATAAATTGCATGTCTGCAGAGGGATGGAGGATCCAGAAAGCTTTTATGTCACCTGGTGGGATTTTCATTTCTTATGCTTAGTTCTTAGGTGTGCAGCATTCTCTATTCATCTTGGGGAAAATTGATGTCTTGATTTATGCTTGTGTGTTACTTATTTCTTCCTCATTATTTATTGTTTGCCTGCTTGCTTTCTATATGGTGTGATGTAATACTCTGCTACTACACCTTTGGGTTGTGAGTAATGGTCATTATGTTACAAAGAATCGGAAGAAAAAGAAGAAACGCTTACTCATAGCCAAGGATGCTGAATTTCTTGCCCCCTGGTCCATCCTTATACACTGTTCCAGCTTTTGTCATCCTGGTGTCTTCCAGATGTTTTGGACTACAACTCCCATCAGCCCCAGCCACAGCATGTAGTTGTAAGTGTCAAGTTATAATCCAAGGCATTTGAGGGGAACCAGGTTGGAGAAGGTGGTACTATTCTACATCACCTAACAGCTTAGTCCTAAGTATGTTTCATGCAAAGCGTAAGGCAAGCAAGATTAAGCAGCAGGAAAGGACAAAGTTGCTTTCCCTATACTACCTCTAAGAATTTTCAAGTGGTTTTGGAGCTTTTGCCTTGTAGCGAAGATGCAAGGAGCAGTAAAGGAAGGGGTATCTTGAGAAAAATCCAGCACTGTGATTGACAGGTGTGTCAATGGAACAATGCATGGCACTGCCTTGCATCCTACACACATTAAAATGTTGCAAGCATCTTACCAAAGAATACCCCTACATCCTCTGTGAGTTGCATATAAATACTCAGCTAAAAAAAAACAGGTGGCAGGGCAGCAGAACCATTTTTTTAAATGCTCCAACTTAAAAATAAACCCAACTCCCCACCCCCAAAACCCTGAAACTATTTGTCTGATATTTGGCAAACTCCAGTCCTTCAGAAGGGGCTGTGATGGTTGCAGATTTCATCCAGTGCATTTGTGGGAAGCACAGATAAAGGTTTGTTTATGCAATGAAGTGACCTTAGAAAGCGAGAGAATTAAATGAAGCAGCATCTGCCCATGAAACAACATAATGAAGCGGCTTCCCAGATGAATCCAAACCACAACTAGTACTACCACAATAACACTTCCTCTTCTCTCCCCGCCTCCATCCCTATGCAAAACTCCGCAATGAAATTTCACTAATATAATAAACCTTGACATACATTTTATCCCCCCAAAAATGCCCACATTTGCCGTGTCATTTCATTTGAGGTGAGGTTCAGTGGCTAGACAAAGCAGCTCAGGCAGGGACAGGGGAGTTGCCACAAACTCTCATATACAGATGGTGAAAGGAATGTAGGGATACACCACATGGTTTCTAAAACTTTTCATTTCATTTGGCATTATTTTTTATTTTAGTTCGTTCACGGAACCAGATAGACAAGATACAAGCTAAAAGGATTTGGGTCTTTCTTTTTTGGGGTCTCTCTGTTTAAAACAGATCCTAAGGTTGATGTTAGCAACTTTCAGATCTAAAGCCTTGTGTAGAGTCATGACATACAAAGAGGCGATCCAGTCTACAGGGTTCATATGTTATAGCACTACCCAACATTTAAAGATAAGGGAAAAGGAAAGAAAAAGGATAAGGGAGTGTAGGAAATAAGCACGAAGGTATAAATAAACAACCTTCACCCATATATTCCACAAACCCTTTAGACTCCCACGTTGCAACATCAGCAGCTCTACATCCACAATTTTTTATTGTAATCTTGTGGCTCTTTATTTGTAACTTATATGAAAAGAATCACATTGATTGGGGCAGATTTAACTCAGTAAAAAACCTATTCTGCTGAGATTGTCTGTGCTAGGTGATTTTATCAAGTTCTCTTTTGGTTCCATTTTCTCTCTCATCCTCATCCCCAGGGGAGACAGCAGCCCAGCTTGCAGTGCAAATTGCCCTAAATTGAGTTCTTTCTCTGCCATATACAGGCCTTCTTTTGGCTCCTCAGCTTGAAAACTTTATGCATTCTTTCCCCCCTTCTTCTCCCTTAACAACTCCCCCCATTCCTTTTTCCAATTAAAATGGAGAAGTTTGCACCGATACCTGCTCCCAATTAAATGAATACTGCATTACCAGCCACATACTCTAGATCTTCTTTACCCTCCCTTCATTAGCTTTACTCCTCTGAGGCTTCCTGGCCGACTGCCAAGGACTTATGGCAAGAATTCAAAAATCTTGTACACTTTATCCCCTCAAAAATCATTCTCGAATTTAAGCAGCCTACTCCTCGGACCCAGCGTGAGAAAAATTAGGAAGTGATTCTGCGAGGAAGAGACAAAAAAGGGAAGAAGAAAGAAAATGATTTATTAAAAAAGGTTAGAAAGCTCCCATAAAAGAAGCAAAGTTAAAAGAGGTTAAACTTCCGGGCTAATTGGTACTGCTTCCTTTTGAGAGAGCAAAAAATATATAACCTGCCTTGAAAAATAATAAATGGCAGTAAGGATTTCCTGCTTTAGTTAGGAGCCTATTCATGCCTACAGGAAATGCATCATCCTCTTAACACCTCAGGCATGTTGGCTAGAGCTCACTTAAATTACACAGCAGCATAGAAAAACCCAGCTAATCAGAGACTTAAGCAGCTGCTTTAAAACACACACACACCCGAGATTCCCATCTAATTTTCCAACACTAGTGCACCACCGTATCAGCTATTCTCATCTGACACTTGGAATAGCTAATATCATGTCAAGCTGTCAGGAATGATAGCCATATTGTCAAGCCTGAAATAACAGAGAAAGCCGCTGTAGCCTTGGTGTTACCATTTCAAACTACAAGAAGAGAGGGGGGGAACCTTCCCCTCTTAGATTAGGTAAGCTTGCCCTATTTATCAAGCAAAGATTTGTCAAACAGTTAGGCACAACTCGGCTTGCCTGTAGGCAGCCCTGTACAAAACTACAGTAACTGGATGTTAACAGTCTAGGAATTACAGAGGCCAGGGGCAGCTGTCTCAAGGAAGCTTTGGAAATGTGTTTAGGCCACGTTTTCTCCCAACACGGTACTCCTTGCCATGCAGAAAGGTGCATGTGTGAAGGGAATGTCATGTTGGGTTTCAGTAAATTCTCATGGATTTGCATGGCATCAAAGAAAGTGGCTTTGCAGCTGCTTTTGGGTGGTGCTGTAAACAAAGGTACATTTCCATAAACCCCTGTTATGGTTCTAACTTCACACCTCTTTGTATGATGGGGAGCACCATGCTAAGAAAAAAATGAGCCGAAAATGTGTGCACAAGAAATTCCTAATTCAAACTGTGCACAAGATCTGCTACTACTGAGACATCAGAGTTCAAGCAACCCTGGTTTTCTTTCCACTCTAGGCTTTGTGCTGATTTGATCTTCCATCATCCCTACAGGGACATCTTGAGTGACATCATTAAGACTTTTTGGCAGTGTTCTGTTCAATCCCATGATGTCTCAAAAGCTACCACATGCTACAGAAAGGGCCTTCTGTAGCATCTGTTGCTTCGTGGTATACACTCAGCATGGTATCACCTTACAGAGCTCGCTCCTAAGCTGGCTTCTCCTCTCTGCAGTGTACAGCATGGATAGCATTATAAAAGGATTAAGATATTGACAGGGATCCTAAAATAAGCAAACTGAAGGAAGTTCACAGATTATTATCATCACAGATGGAAAGTCTCCTGATCTCTTATCCCCATTACAGCCTCAAAAAAACCTTCCTGGAGTTCATGGGGGGAGGGAGTCCCTGAACAATGCAGAGCAGAACATTTATTGCAGCTGGGATAGGAGAGAATCACCCAAGATCACCTTGTTTAAATTGATTCTTTTATCCCTGTTCTTGCATCTCCCCACACCCTATCCCACATAATTCAGAGGGGCATGGTAATCCTTTGGAGCAGGTGGCTCCAAGAGGAAAGAGGGGTCAGGAAACTCCTTCCATGAACTTCCTTCACTTAACATGTTTTAAGTCTAAGCCATTGTCTCTCACTACAACTTTCAGAGCACTCCCAAAGATCCTGCAGTTACAAAGGTTCTGCCACTGGCTCTCCTGCTTGCTGCGCATCATGGGTACCCTTTCAGATTTCGCTTATGGGGAATGTCAACCACACTTCAGTTAGGGAGGGGACAAGAGCTCAGCAAAATGTAAATCCCCACTCTAAAACCACAAAGCTAAACAAATCAAAACATTGTGCTTCAAGAGCATTTGTCGTGCTTACTTTTTATTATAATACAATGCCCTGCTTTATAAATACAGGCATCAATAACCATCCTTAAAATAAAATAAAAGCAAATGGATATGTACTTTTGGCATGCCTAATGCATAGGACCACTTTGCTAGAAACCAGAGTCACACCTAATGCCAAACTTTCACATGAACAAGTCCTGTGCTTGCACACTCACTCCTTCCATTGCTCCTTGTGCATTCCACTGACTTACTTCAATGGTTTGAACTAGCAAACCTCTTCCCTTCAAACCAGGATTGTGGCAGGCCAGCATTCCTGCCTGAGAGGGCAAGGAGAAGCCATAAATTGCTGGTTCTGATGTAATGGCAAGATATGGGTTCCTTCAATCCATGAAATAAGGAATGAAGCTGAAAATGCAAAGAGGGGGAGTCGGAGGAGGACCAAAACACTATGAGTAGGAGGAGAGATAAACAGAAACTCTGACAGTGACAAAAAAGTGTGTGAAGTTGGTGAGTTTACGATCAGGAGGTCCATCTGCACAGCATTCAGTTTGACATGTCATTGAAACATCCAGAGGGAAATGTCAGCAAAAACATTAGAGATGTTGAATTGAGCACAAAGTGAAAGGTCAGATTTTGGGAAATACATTTGAGAGTCATCAGGGCATCTGTCATGGCTTCACATGGGGGAAAGATAGAACTCTTTGCTGAACAGGCACAACACTTTAGTTATATTTGCTATATGATATAAAGTATTTAAAGACATTTATAATCTATCCGGCTCATTCCCCCCAACACCTTTTGAGGAGGTGTTTCTTACCCCCATTGTACATGCCATGAAACCTCCAAGCACCTCAGTGAGTTCATAACTCAGTCAACATTTGAACCCAGGCCTCTCAGGTCCAGGTCTTCCACTCTTGACTGAAGCATCAACACAAGTTAGGCAGATGTGCAAAGAGAGGGTAGGTGAACACGAATTTGTTTAACAATTTAATTAAAACAGCTCCAACTAATACGGACACCATAAGATCTCTGTGTGCTTGGAGCCAAATTCATAAGAACTTGAAACTCAGGAGCTAAATCCTAGGGGTAGGAAGTCAGTAAAATCCCAGTGTTCAGTGTTATACTAAAAGGGAAGCTTGAGAGGCCACGTTATTTGCCTGGAAAAAGTGTTATTTCTTGCTTACTTAGATTGTATAAAGTGGCTTTCAGGCAGGCAATTCATTTATAGCTTCCTTGTATTAAGTCCTAAAAATCAATAAACAAAAAAGCCCCTTTGACTAAAAAAAGCACATCTATTTAGACTTAAATGCTAAAATATTTGCCATATTTCAACAAGGATCACAAAGCGCACTGCAACCCTTGAGACAAAAAGACAAAGAAGGATATCAAGAATCAGAGGTGCATTTATCAAACCCATTCACCAAATATAGGTTGAAGGGCCTCTTTAAAAGCAAGACATCACAGATTTTAATGTATGACAAGGCAGTGTGGAAAAAATGGAAGAACTCTTTCTTAACTCCCTGCAGAGATTCAAGATTTTCAAGAGATACAAGAGGGAGTTTCAACACTTTGCCTAAACTCAACAGTCAAGAAACTGTCATTTGATCAGCTTCTGCCAGACCACAAGAATAATGTTACACTGAAGGCAAAGACAATAAGATCTGAGTTACTGCAATAATTTAATTACCACGAATATAGTTCAGGCCATGGAGAAGGCAATTGTCCATGAAAGGCCATCCACAAAGAAATTCATTACTAACCAAGTGTGGGTTCTGAACCAGTTTATGTAATTTTAAAATACAAATATATAGTGTTAAAGAGTCATCAGTAGATAATAAAATATTTACAATTGTGGATAAATCACAGAAGTGCTAGCCATGTTTCAAACTCTTCAGACCTACATGCTCTAACTTTGAGCCCAAGAGAGCAATAATATTTTATTGGACTTGATAATCTCACATGAAAGACATGATTGATTACTCATTCCTCAGCAAGAAAGAAGTGATCAGCCCTCTCCAAGAAAGTAAAATTATGGGCACACATCATTAATTCATGTATCAGTGGTAATTACATGATTCTACAGGTCTTTGACTACATTAAGAATGCCTGTAAAGGGGGGGGGGGGGAGAGCTGTACCCTTAGCTTATGGAAAGCATTGCCAGTTTAGGAAATGAAGCACATTCACTGCCACAACTAGCTATTTTGCTATAGCTGGGCTATGGTTTAAAGACAGAGCAGTCTCCAGACCACATCTCATTCTGCAACTCACAAGCTTCTCCCTTCCACCTTCCATGTAGAGTTCAGGGGATGAGAGACAATTACAGGGTTGCAGTTGCATTGGACACTGCATTGGGCACTTTTAGTTGCCTGCACTCCCAGAATGATGTCTTGAAAGACAAGACTTTTGCTTTAAGGTTATATTTATTGAATACAGCGTGAGAATCTGCAGCAAGATAACCAGAGACTCCTAGTATGGGCAGGTGGAACCAGTGAAGGCAGAGAAGGAGACACCTCCCTCCTACTACCCTGGGCAAAACCACCCCAGGTGAGATCTGTCGCTACCAGTGGGTGATGATAAGAGGGAAATGTTCCCGTCCCCCTCCCAGCACAGGGGAACAGTGGATATGGGTGCATAGGCCAAGTCCCAAGAACACCAAAATAAGGAACCTGCCAACCCGTTTGCCAATGAAAGGTTGTTGGAGAAGTGCCCTTCACCCACTAATGCCTTGGGGGTACTTACCAAAAGAAAATGTTAGGTATGATGGGCACAGCTCAAACATGGGATTTTTGTCCTCAGCACATATGACAGCCTCCTTTGCATTCATGGGACCCATGTTAAAGGTGACCCAGAGACCTATCTTTTCCACACAGATCCTTCTTGCTAGATCAGGTCTTCCAAGTATTATGTGGTTTTCCCTGCTTCTTCTGCTGTCACTGCTGAATAATTACAAGCAGATGTATGAATAAAGTAATGTCACTAGAATCCATTAAAGGGGATGCTGCTCACATAGAACCAAAATAGTAAGGAAAGATGAGATCTTTTGTTTTATTTTTCCCCTTCCAAGCACTAACGGTGAACTATGCAAATGTGATAAACCTATGCAAATGTTTCCAATATGAAATATATTTTCAAAGAGAGGGTGAATTAAGATAAGCAGAGAGTGAATAGGGGTGGGTGGGGGCTTTGCCTTTTGCCTGTCCAATAATTTCCTGCTATAAATGCACAATGTTTACTGTAATTCAAAGAAACATCACAGTGAAGTATGAGAGCGGCTTTTCAGGGGCTGCAGCAGACAAGATTCAGAATGAAAAATCTTCAGTGCCAGACAAGAAAAATTTGCAATAATTTTCTATAACACACACAGACTTTTTAGCACCTTTATTGCAGAAGAAATACTAAACAACCATGCTTGCTTTATAATAGCATTTCTATAATAATGGTATTTTATAACAGAAGTGCTATTATTACAGAAATTGTATTATAATAGTAGCATTATTATTGTAGAACCGCTTCTATAGCAGAAGCACTGAATAAGCCCAATTGTATACAGAAAATGACTGTAAACTTCATCCTCCTTCGGTGATGTAAATCTCTTTTGCTCTTCTGTCTAATATGACAGACTCAGGGATAACCCCCAAATTTGGGCAACAATGACACGAAGCATCCAACTTGCAGATCAGTACAAATCCGAGGTTGGTTTGACTTCGTCACCAGTACTTTAAAAGCCTTGCCTGAAACTGAACCAACCAAAAACTACATCTTTTTCTCCACTACATTCCAAATTATGCTTTTACTCCTAAACAAAAGAGATAGAACTCCTCTTAGATGTGTACCTCTCTATATTTTGAGGCAAGCCATTAAGAATATTTTCTGTATAGTCATAGAGGCTGAAACCATGCAAGTCACAAGGGATTGTCCTTTGTCTCTGTTGCCCTGTTTGCTATGGGAACCCCATCAACCACTTCAGCTATAACTTGTAGAGAGCAAGCTGGGACTTCTACTTTTACAGAGGGTCATATCCACTACTGGTTCTGTGCTAGTGGGGAGAAAACCTTCCATGTGCATAGGAACCCAATTTCAGTACGCTCCCACCCGCCCCACTTCAGCTTTCTTTGGCATATTCTGTACTGCTCCAGAAGGTTGCATCCCTCAGGTCCTGTGGCTTTTTTAGTGAGGGGCAGCTGTGGGTAGGGCAGATTGACAAGCAGGAGATACCCCACTCAACACAAGAAAAAGTCTTTTCCAGTTGCAATTTATTCTGCAATTCTATTGGCTGCCTTTTCTGCACTACAGTTCAGTGTCTTAATTGCTTAATTTTAAATTTACTTTGTAACTGGGTTTTTTTAAGCAAACTATTTTAATAGGTGGAGGTTAGGCTATACTTTTTGTGAATGAAAAGGTAAAATGAATCTGATTAAAAGTTAGCAGAACATGTCAAATAATGTTCACTTCTAGAATAAACGGGGGAGGGGGTCTGAAATGTGTGTGTTTTTTTGCTTAGAGAGAGAGAATGAGAGAGAGGGAGGGAGGGAGATGGAAATGTAACACTGAATACTGTAAAATGCTTTTGCAGAAATCTTATACCCACATCAACTACATTAATACAAATTTCACCCATCATTCAATAAGATATATATTGCTTCGGTAGTAACTTAAAAAGCACCTACAGAATTTAACTGTATATGTAGGCAATGAATAAGTAAATTTAAGTCTATAAAACTCAACTTCTTTTTTATTAAAGTTATCTTACATTACCTTCAGTATTGTAATTCTAGTGCAGTATAGAAGACAGAAAGAAATTAAGATCCCAAGCCAGTGACCTTTTTAACATTAAAATAAAATCCTATATATTTCTAAGTTGATGCAATCAGATTATACCATCTGGTTAGGATACAGTCTATGAAACAGTAAAGTGAGAAAATTCAATAAACTCATATCCTCTCCAGGCAATTCTATATTTTTTCAGACTGTCATGAGAACTTTCTATGTGTATTTGTATGAAATAAACTTAACGTATTGATTTCAAGCAGGAAAGCCTATATTTTATTTATCATTTGCACTGCAAAAATTATTTTTTTTACAGCCACCGAGCTAGTAATTATAAATGAAAATTATAAAGAATTATTATTTGTATTCATACCCTAGCTCATTATATATGCATAGCAGAAATCATTTAATAAAATGAATATTTATTTTAAAAGCTTCTTTCAGTGGGTGGGAGATAATGTTGCATTATCAGTTTGAATAAGGAATTCTGAATAATACTTTTAAGTTTCTTAAGCAAATGTGGAAAAGGGTAGCCTTACAAAATGTTAAGCCTTCCAAAATTTCATGGAAGCAGATAAGGATGCTCTTGTACATCTGTGGGTGGTCATGGTACCATGAGGACAATGTGGCAGTCTCTTGTATGGCTTACTGCCGACGTGGGGATCCAGGGCACAGTCCTTCAATGGCTGCGCTTGTTTCTCTCTGGTCGGGGACAGAGGGTGGCGCTTGGGGGGGAATTGTCATCACGCCACTCCTTGGTGTGTGGAGTGCCTCAGGGTGCAATTCTTTCCCCGATGCTTTTTAACATCTTTATGCGCCCCCTCGCCCAGCTTGTCTGGAGTTTTGGGCTGGGTTGCCATCAGTATGCTGATGACACCCAACTCTATCTGTTGATGGATGGCCATCCTGACTCAGCCCCAGACACACTGACCAGATGTCTGGAAGCTGTGGCTGGATGGTTACGTGGGAGCCGGTTGAAGTTAAATCCTTCGAAGACAGAGGTCCTCTGGCTGGGGCGGGACGATATGGGATCGAGGGGGCAACTCCCGTCTCTTGCGGGGGTGCAATTAGTGCCAGCATCGTCCGTTAAGAGTTTGGGTGTAATCTTCGATACCTCCCTCTCTATGGAGGCGCAGATTACAGCTATAACAAAGGCGGCATTTTTTCATCTCCGCCAAGCTAAGCAGTTGGCCCCTTATCTCTCTCGCCCTGACCTAGCCACTGTGATCCATGCGACGGTCACCTCCAGACTGGATTATTGTAACTCGCTCTAAGTGGGGCTGCCCTTGAGACTGACCCAGAAACTCCAGCTGGTGCAGAATGCCGTGGTGAGACTCCTTACGGGATCTTCGCTGCGAGAGCACATTCATCCAGTACTATACCAGCTGCACTGGCTCCTGGTCGAATACAGGATCAGGTTTAAGGTGCTGGTTTTAACCTTTAAAGCCCTATACGGCCTAGGACCCTCGTACCTACGGGACCGCCTCTCCTGGTATGCCCCACAGAGAAACCTACGGTCTGCAAATAATAACATCCTCAAGGTCCCAGGCCTCAGAGAGGTTAGGCTGGCCTCAACTAGAGCCAGGGCCTTCTCGGCTGCGGCTCCAAATGGGTGGAACGCTCTGTCACAAGAGACTAGGGCCCTGCGGGACCTGACATCTTTCCGCAGGGCCTGCAAGACAGAGTTGTTCCGCCAGGCCTTTGGTCAGGGCGCAGCCTGACTCCCTCCTCTGGCAACCTGAAAAGAATTTTGCTTAATTGGTTGCCATCAATTTGTTTTAATTAATTTTTATAATGAAATATTTTTAGATTGTGTGATTATTTGACTGATTATTTGATTGTTGTTAGCCGCCCTGAGCCCGGCTTCGGCTGGGAAGGGCGGGATATAAATAAATTTTATTATTATTATTATTATTATTATTATTATTATTATTACTGGAGAGTGATAGAGCCAATACAATCCAAAACAAACAAACAAACAAGTATAATTTCATAATGTCATTTCATAAACTTCTTTCCTCGGACTTCCCCATACCTCCCCTTTCTGCATCCTCATGTCCAAATTTTATAGCAACTTATAAATGTTTTTTCCAACTCTAATTCGTCATAGTCCTTTCTTATTCTAATCTTATATTACTGCAACCCTTTCTCTCTATAGAATCTCGACATTCTAAACTTCATCAAGTTTATAGTAGTCCTTAAGATAAATCTTGAATTTCTTCCAATCTTCTTCCGCAGTCTCCTTTCCCTGGTCTCGAATTCTGCTCGTCATTTCCGCCAATGTCATATAGTCAATCACTTTCATCTGCCATTCTTCCACGGTGGGTAGATCTTGTGTCTTCCAATACTTTGCGATCAGTATTCTTGCTGCTGTTGTTGCGTACATAAAGAAAGTTCTATCCTTTTTTTGCACCAATTGGCCGACAATGCCCAAGAGAAAGGCCTCTGGTTTCTTAAGAAAGGTATATTTAAATACCTTTTTCATTTCATTATATATCATCTCCGCAGGGCCTGCAAGACAGAGTTGTTCCGCCAGGCCTTTGGTCAGGGCGCAGCCTGACTCCCTCCTCTGGCAACCTGAAAAGAATTTTGCTTAATTGGTTGCCATCAATTTGTTTTAATTAATTTTTATAATGAAATATTTTTAGATTGTGTGATTATTTGACTGATTATTTGATTGTTGTTAGCCGCCCTGAGCCCGGCTTCGGCTGGGAAGGGCGGGATATAAATAAATTTTATTATTATTATTATTATTATTATTATTATTATTATTATTATTATTACTGGAGAGTGATAGAGCCAATACAATCCAGACGGAAATGTGCCACATCTTTTAATTTCACTGAGGGTTGCAGGTTTCCTGAAAAGTTCGCTTCTCAGACCAGGAGAAGAAAGAGGAACAAAGCGAATGTGAAAAGGAGAGATCTGTTGATAAAACTTGACAGTGTGCATGAAGTACAAGATGGGGCCTAAAATAATAAATAAAGCCAATTAGTAGGGGCAAAGGATAAAAAGGCACATTTTGGAACCAGAGTGATAATTCTAAGCAGAATATGGGAGATGAGAACTAAGAAGTGATAATGGTATGCAGTTTAGAATGGAAATGGGAAAGAATCAAGGAAATGTGGGATGAAAGCAAATATGAAATCCAAAATTAATCCAAGCATACTCAGATGAGCACACCATTGATTTAATGGTTCAAAGGCTGAACCAAGGAATGCACATACTCAGCATTTGTTCTGATTTTACAACTAACAAAATACAGTGGTACCTCTGGTTACGAACTTAATTTGTTCCGGAGGTCCGTTCTTAACCTGAAACTGTTCTTAACCTGAGGTACCACTTTAGCTAATGGAGCTTCCTGCTGCCGCCGCACCGCCACCGCACAATTTTTGTTCTCATCCTGAGGTAAAGTTCTTAACCCAAGTTACTACTTCCAGATTAGTGGAGTCTGTAACCCAAAGTGTTTGTAACCCGAGGTACCACTGTATGCTTCTTGCCCGTTTTTGGTGACCGCGTTAGTATTCCACAACAATTACATTCCTTAGTTACTACTTCTTTGGCCTCAAAAAGTTTTCCTCCATTCTCTTAACACAAGTCTTCAGCAGCAAATACTATTTTAGCATATGCTAGGATCAAAAGGGCTAAATACAGTATTTCCACCTCTTCCGTGCAGTTCTTTTTTTCTTTCGTTCGTTCTTTATTAAATTTGTGACATCCAGATGCAGGAAGCTGCTCCTGAAAATTTGAGGCGTCCACAAAATGGCATCAGGTGTAGTGTCAGCTCTATGTTTTGAAAGATGCCCTTGGATAAGAAGTTCTTAGTGGGACCTTCTCTCTGAGTCAACCAGCCTTCCTCTTTGTTCCTGTCACCACTGTCCATTCACTTGACCACTCTTTCTAGGCCCAATCCACTTGAACAAGGCAGATGGAGAATGCTCTAATCCTCTGCTTGTGTGCATGGAGAAGGTATGCTGGGCAAAAATGGTAGTCACATACACACTTGCAGCTTTGTCTGTTTCTTGGTATGGTCGGGAGCACCAGACTGAAATGCATGGAAAAAACAATTCCATGTGCCCATGAATATGTACCAGTGCTGCTAGCCTGGTGACTACCACTGAGTTGATCATTTTAGTCTACAACTGAAATGGAAACAGAAAATACTGATGATCCATACCTTCTCCTAGCATGGCAGGTAGGTGGAAGGTGTGGTTTCACAAATATCAGTGGATTTATACCAGTGATATGTCATGCCACAATTTCTACTTGGAAACTGCTCTTCTAGAGGAAACTGGGTTTTCAAGACCTGTTGCCGCACAAACCATATTAATTCACATAGTAAGGTAACCAGTCCTCACACATTAAGTCCAATCCTCATGCATGTCAGTGAAAAATATTATTCCAGTATGTAGCTGTACTTGTCTTATTGGTTAATCTATACACTCTCTTCCTTCCTAGTTACTAAATCTACTATGCTAACAGATTGTGATATATGTATTTATGGCCATATCCTGGAATGCTAGAAAATTAAAAAGAAATGAAGCTGTAAATGAAAAGGCTGCTATGGATGGATCTCTCAGAAGTGATATATGTGATGGAAGTGATTAGCTTTAACTGATCTTCTTAAAGAACGTGGACGAATAATTCATTATAATGGCCCAGAAGTGCAATTAGTGAACTATAGTGTGGATGGCACGGCTGTTCATAGATCTGCCCATAAGAGTAATTATATTTTGAAAAGTACTTAGTGAAAAATTGATTGAATGGCTCTTATGGGCATAGATGATAGAGATAAAAATATGTAAACAAAAATTGCCATTAATATGTTGTATGTCCAATTTAGATTTTGTTTGATGGAGAGTTTCAATGAGGACTAATGGTATTTTTGTTGAGTTGTGATTAATCTGGCCTGCTTGGCATAGATACTGCCATTTTGCAGTTCCCCAAATTCCGTTTTGACAGTTTCTAAGTGCATCGTCCATCAGCAACACCTTCAGAAGGGGGTCACCTAGCCATTCTGTTCCAATTTCAATACTACTAAATGCTTTCTCAGCCGGAAAAAAAAGAAAAGAATGCAGTTACCCACTCTAATTTACGATGTCATTCCTGATTTGACCAGCTGTAATTGGCTCTGGAGACAATGAAAGTAAGCTTGTACTCTGGAACTAGGGTTTCCATAGACAGTAATTTCTTTCCTCCTTCTACCTGATGCCTGAGGACATGGCTTCGCAGGAGTTGTTCTGGTCAAGAGACCAAAACGAGGGAATGGAGTCCTTTAAAAGATGCAAACCCACAAGTACCTATGAGAGAGAGAGAGAGAGAGAGAGAGAGAGAGAGAGAGAGAAATGTTGAAGGGACAGCGCCCGCCATGATCAGTGTGAACCATCAGAGCTTTGCTAATGGTGGACGATCTACCACTTCACTCTCATCATTTAGGATTGCTCATATTTCAGGAACCAGTTGTGAAAAAAGAAGCTATTGTCCATCCTGGGGCTTAATTAAAATACCATGGTGCCTTCACTCTAATGTCTCATTCCCAATTGTTTGCATTCCCCCTTTTCCCCTTTGTCGTCTCCTTCACAGCTTTAATTTCTTCTTTTATCTCTACTCTGCTTCCTTTCTATTGATTCTTTTCCTCTTATTTTATTATCTACCATTTCCCTCTTATCTTTTGCCTCCCTTCTTTCCCATTGCATTTCTTTTTATCCTGTCAAACCAAACCTAGTTTCGCTCATTCTGCTTCCTGCAGAAGCCATCCAGACAAAACTTTCTTGGCCACTATCTTCACTATCAACTCTTAAGGTTTATTCCTCTTTACAACCTATTATGCCTTCTCCTTGCAATCACCTCTAATGATGGTCTGCCCTTCTTCCATCAGGAAATGCATAGCCTTATTAGTTCCATACTGCTAGGAAACGTGGAGATTTCAGGGCATGTAACGGTCTTCCTAGATGGCACAACTGATGTGTTAGAATGTGGGGCATGATGAAGAGGTATACTGCAGGAATGTAGGGTGATTTAAAGTGAGGAAGAGGTAGGCAGGGATATAGTGCATGTGCCCTTTCAATACAAGATGCCCAGATTGTTTGGAAGATGTCTAGTATGAAGCCAAAAGATTTTGTCTTGTGTTACTATGGTCTCTGAGATCAACCACTCTCTTAATGACAGCACCTTGGTTAAGGCTGCAAGAGGATTGAGATGTTCTTAATGGTTGCCCCTCACCCAGTACTCTGTGTGCTAAAACAGAAGGAGGGAAGGAAACTAGACTCTGTTGTGCCTTATGGTGCTGCATCAGTAACAGGGCTGAATCAGTCTTAAGATCTCAGTAAAAACGCATAGGACTAATGGTGATAAATTATAGTTACAAATATTAAACCAATGCCTTGAATACACCATCTCTTATATAACTAAGATGAAAGTACTCTTACTCAAAATTACTGCAGCTTTTAAAGATTAATATGAGACATCCTAATATATTCTTGTTTTTGCGCTTTTTATATGTTGGAGAGGATAACAAACAAATTTTCAACATCAAGTTTGCATTAACTGGCTAAAGCGTTCTCTTCAGCCACCTACAAATGTGTTTGGTAAATTAATTTGCTTAACTAGATTATTTAATCCTTAAACACACACGCTGCCCAAGTCGTTGTTTAACATGCATGATTCTAAAGGTGTCTCGTGAACAAATGTGACATATGAAAAGGCGGAAGATTGATCAAGATGAAAATTAATGTTTGTACCAGTGGCAAAATCTTTCAATTTTAGACCCATAGGAGCCCTGGTACAAATTAATTGTTTCTGTGATTCTAAGATCTTCATCAATCAGATGTAAATTACACCATGCATGATTGGCTGGCTTTCCCGTTCTTAAGTCCCTGTAGAGACTCATTGGCTGCCAGCTGGTACAGAAGCTCAGCTAAATAGTTGCCTGCCTGACACTGCCTGGGGAATCAGATCTGAAACCCATAGGAGAGGGTATTCACTGTAAAGTAAGAACTAAGGGCTAATTAATTCAGGGAGGTTCAGCAGCATCAGCACCCTTTAAGCCCCAGGGGTGCAGAGAGAACCACCAGCATTTGGTACAAGTTCCTTATGTATCTGCACCTTCCCACAGAGAGATACAAGTTCTCACAAAATACCATTTTCGGCTATACCTAGAACCAAAATGTAACAAATGCCACTATTTCTTCTTTTCTTCTTCTTCTTTTTTTAAAAAAAATCCTTTTTATAACTACAAAAAAAAATCCTAATTAGCATGAGTAATAGGATCATAGCTTGGCTTGCTTCTGTAAATAAAACTATGCTTTGAAGAAGACTTTTTTTTAGAAAAGAAAAAAAAGACTAGTGTTAGAGATTTTTGCAAGTATCCCAAGCTAGTTTGTAAAGGAAATGTGGCCCAAGCTATCATCATAATTAATTTATTGTAATATAGCTGCTTGGCATTATACAAATTCAGCTGTATATCAAAGAAACAAAGCACATGGACAAAATCTCACAAATTATTGCAAAATATCAAATCACAACACAAGAAGAAAGTCAGGATCTTTATGGTAGTCAACAGCATTTTCATTAATACTAGTGCATACTAGTAATGCCTGGAAAACAATTTTTGCTGTTCTAAACATAGCATACTAACCAGCTCCAAAATTCATATCAAGCTAAATGGTAAAAAGCACAAGGGTCAGAGAGGGAAAGTGGTGGTTTTTTGGTTTTGTTTTGGCTGGTATTCAAGCTATATGTGTCTGCATCTTGCAAGAGTCTAAAGATGGCTTGAACACCAGCCAATTTCTCTCTCTGTCTCCCTTCATCTAGCATAAGGAAGAGTTCTGCATAAGCTAAAAGCTCACACACTATTTTGGTTGGCCTAATAAAGGTATCTCCCTTAAAAGATTTTGGATTTTTTCATGGGGCCAAATTGGTGTTGCGATACTTACCAGTGTTTTTTATGCAGGAACAGCAACTTATGTCAGGAAGATAGTCTTTACAAGCTAACAATGGTATTAAATTAAAAATGCCCCACACAGAGCAGTCCAAGGATTCTAAAAACAGCTTCAGTTACTTCTATCACATTTACAACCCAATCCTATGTATGCTTACAAGGATGAAAGTCCCCTAAGGATTACAGTCTTAATTAAAACTTTGTGTGTGCCTTTTAATTGGACCACATTGCTTCAATAAACCTTATTAATCAATGTATATATTAACTTTCAGCTCTTGATCACTAGTCGCAGCTACCAAAACTTGTTATTTTAGAGTACAGTGCAGTCCCTCCCATCATCCATTTAGTTATTTGAAATGCCCAACTGTCCAGATAGCAGATTGTCAAGTTAATCTGCTATACATTTCTATGTTAAAAGCAAACTCTGAATTTTCCAAATCACACTCTTGTATCAACATGAGCATGTCTACAACACTGGACCCAAACAAAGCCATAGAGCTGATAAAGGAGCGAGCCTCTGATCAGCAGTTACCTTTGTTCAACAGTCAAATTGAGGACAAGATGGTGGATGGGAGGCTCTGTCCTAAAATAGACTGGTCTATTTTCTAGCACAACCACAACTACTCTGGTTTTACAACTGGACCATTTAGCCCTGGTAACCTCTAAGCTGATAAGGTTTGGCCATCACTGAGTTGTTGGTTTTTTTTTTTAAAAAAAGAAATAGGCCCAAATTGTGGAAACATTTCAGAATGAGCAAAAGTTACTGCTTACTATGACTTGGGGGGAGGTGATTATAAGGTCACGTCTGTGACCTTTGGCTGGTGTGTCAGCTGAGTCACATTCTGCCATGATCAGAAATTGGAAATAGGGGCTATGGCCAGTGGCGTAGCATGGGGGGTGCAGGGGGGGCCGGCCGCACCGGGCGCAACATCTGGGGGTTAGGGTTAGGGGGCGCAAATCCACGGGTTAGGGGGCACAAATTACTTGCCTTGCCCCGGGTGCTGACAACCCACGCTACGCCACTGGCTATGGCTTATAGTTAGAAAATGGTTCCACAGACTGTTTGAAACCCTGCAGTATAGGAGAGGTAAGGTTAAGGATGGTCCATGCTCAGCTGGAGTAGAAATGAGAGACATTGAAAAGTGGTATGCATTTTTCTTCCATAGACTTCTTCCATAGACTTTGCATGGGAGCTTTTCAGGCAATGGCTTCTCCATTTCTACAGTGCCTTTTGAGAAACAGTTCCCTCGCCATTTAATAAGTCAATGTCTAGCATGTGCCATTGCCCATGATTAGTGTGAATGTATTTGTAGGGATATATATGTGCATTTTTTGTGGCCAGTGGCTCAAAAATTGCATAAGGCTGTCTTCTGCACATGCTCAGTATCTGTTGTGGTAGGTTAAGTGGAGAGGGTGGTTGTATAGCATGTTGGGTGGGCTAAGAATAAGTGTCAGACAGAGAAGATCAGCTGGGAAGTAAGTCAGTGTGGCTTTGTAAGGAAAGTAAAAGGATGGGACCAGAGGGAGATCTGAAAATACAGAACAGGCCTTAGCCTGAAAGAATTTTCATTTCATATATTCATGCCTTTCTAAATGGTGTGTGATTTCTTTTTAACGATGATATTTCTTAATTTCTTTCTCCATATATTGTCTTATCCTGGAAACGTGTGGTATAATGGTTAGAGGGTTGGATTAGGAGGACTTGGGAGACCAGGGTTCAAATTGCCACTCCAGGACACTGGGTGACCTTGGGCTGGTCACTGCCACTCAGCCTAACCTACCTCATAGAGTTGTTGTGAGGATAAAATGGGGAGTTTGAGAAAGATGTGAACACCCTGAGCCCCTTGAAGTGGGATATAAATGAAATAAATACTATTTGTTTGTTTCCTGCTCCTGGGATAAATCCTTGAGATGGGAGTCACCTGCCACTATTCTCCAAGTTATGTCCTACTTCCTATAGATTATTTCTCACTCCCCACTTCTATGCTCACTGCTGCTGAGTTGCTTCCACCACTTCAGGTATCCTCAGGCTGGGACTTCCCAATCCTGTGGCTTCTTTTCATACAGGGTATATTGGCTACTGCCCCTCAGGGAGTCAGGATGAGGAATAAGTTCTCATTATGGAGATGGTTGGGTGCCTCCTCAAACCATTTAGGTGAAATGAAGGTCTACTGTACCGTACTTTACATTCAACAAATAAAATAGCATTTAAAATAATTTCCATAAAGGTTCCATTATGGACATTGTTCCAAATTTTTGTGCAGGCATAAGCTTTCTGTTGGAAAATGGGAGGAAAACTGTTTTTTTGTAAATTAAGGTACAAAGAAGTCTGTTGCAGTTGCTGCTCCCTTATACTTTCAATTTCCTTCCTCTCCCTGATTTCTATCATCTTGCTTACAGAAACGTATTGTTTCCACTTGGGAGCAAGGCTTAGAACTGCAGTCAGGATTTCAATTCTTGTTAAGGTCTTTGGATCAAAGGTCTGGGCATAAAGGCACTATTCTTTAAAGACAATTTCTGCTGAGCCACAAAGGTGGTGAATCAGCTATAGAAACTGAAGGCACACTTCTTTTTCTTCTTTTTTGCTGCTTCATACAGTGATTACAGTATATTTTCCCCATAGCATTTATTTAGAGCATGCCTATGTGTGTGTTAAAAGATGCCCCTCATCCCCATTTTTAGTGATTTTATTTTATTATTGTGAACATATTAATTTCCTTTTGTTCCCTCGATGGCTGCTTCTCTCCCCCCCCCCCTTCTTCCTCTTCACCATCATCTTTTTTTTTTGCTACCTTCACCCTCTTTTGGTTGCAATTGCAGTCCAATATGATTGGCTGTGGCACACTCACTTGATGACATCACAGCACTGTGAATGGCCTGATAAAATTATGAGGTTGCCACAACCAATCAAACTGAACGGCAGAGAAGGCAAATAATAATGAGGGGAAAGGTGCGCAGAAAAAGAAGCTGGCAAGAAAGCAAAAGGTGCTGAAAGCACTGGAACTCTTTATTTATCTGTCCTTTCTTATCAGACTGATAAACTTTAATACTCAGGATTTCAGAGAAGGAAATAACAATGTGGGATTTTGACATCACAGCACCATATATAGAAAAATACTGCTATAAATTATTTTCCACTATTCTCATTTCCAACGATTTGGGTGTGCATAAATGGGAGGATGGGGGCAGGGGGACACAGGAGGGAAGAAAAGAAGCTTGATGGGCATTTATTCAACTAACATAAGAACTCGGTGATTATTCTCACAGCCATCAAGATAGCGGCCCATAAAAAACAACATCTGGAAGTCAGGGGTGGGTGGATACGTCAATTTTGGTTTCCCTCAGTCTGAAGTTTGGATTTCCAGATTTCAAAACCAGTTTGTGAATATTATTATTCCAAGTAATCCTCATGAAAATTCAGCAGCATTTTAGCACAGATTTCTCCTAATGTACATTTTTCTGTATGTAATATTTTCCTAAAATATGCAGGAAAGGAGAAAAGGCGGGGTGTATATTTAATATAATAAAATGTGACTTCTTGATTCTTTCGCTGTGTTTTGCAACAGCCCATCATAACTTCAGTCATTAAGACTGAAAAACCAGGGTAGACTCAACACCGGGACTACTCAGTGTAATTCTGTGATGTGAAGACTAAGGCTGTGGGCATTCCTATATGTACTGTACATTGTTGTCAGGGGGGCATGTCCAATTGAACTCATGAGTCTTACTTTTGAGTAGACATGCATTGGGTTGCACTATAAATATGCTATCTTTCCCCATGAGTCAAGACAGGCTTTGCCTTTAACTCACAAAACGTATTGGTGATAGTAAGTTGACCCTACTCACTGTTCATAGGAAGAATATGGTGCTACAACAAACAGCACAGATTGAGGGGAAATTCTGTCCCCATTTTTACTGCCCCTTTCCCACTACTTAATTAAAAAAAAATCAGAGCACTCTCTACAGAGTAAGTTTCAACCACAGCCTTTAAATTAACAGGAATGGACTATTCACATTAAGCTCTTACTGTTTGAGGGCCCAAAGGTCACTAGCAGTGAATGTGATTTAAAATGTGGAACCTGGGATAGAGAAACCACACATATCATTTGATATGTGAAATGACCACAAGCCCTTTTAACACTTATCTCCTAGTGTGCAGTAATATCTACTGTAATGCTCAGTTCCTGATTACAGTTCCATAGAGCATATTTCACTATAGATAGAATCTAAGTAGGGACCCTCTTCTGTACATATTCTTCATACTCTAACCTCTCTTTTGCTAGAGGCTCTGTATTAGAATGCAGCAGTGCTATTTCCCTCTCTCGGGTGACTCAGAATATAGTAATAGGTGACAACATTATTCAGTTTACTTCTTTCATTTTGGAAAAAAAAAGTGTTTAAAATGATTCAGGTTTCTTAAGATTAAAACATAGGGACGTGTTTTCTACCTATATGCAAAATTATAACTTGACCCCCCTAAGCTGAAAATGCACGTTTAAGAAGTGACTTACGAAGTGGAAGGCAGATTTTATAATTTATGGTTCACAGGACTCAGCAATTTTGTATTATATAGAAATTTAATCAGTATTGCGGGAGTTGCAGATACAGCACGGTAGGAGGTACTTCTGACATTTCATGGAGAAGTAAGCAAGATGAGGTACAGTATGTGTGCATAATTCAGTAAGGTGGAGTGTTTTTGTTAAATCACTGACTCTGGGAGAACTACCAACCAATGTGGAACATGACACCAGCACTGCATTTAAAGAAAAAGAGGACCAAATACTCTGCTCATAGATATAGCTCAAATAAAAATATGAATAACAACATATAAAATAATACGTGTATTGTGTCTGTCGTGAAGGCTACAGGTGGGTATTATAAGTGGGAAATAAAACATGTATACATCCTTTACAACAGACAATAGCGTATGAAATGCCTGTCTATTGAGCTTTGCCAATTTGTTGTTACCCACAACTCTTTCAAATTAGGGTAGCATGTATTTTCTCATCCATGGTACTGTTGTGTACGGTGCTACAGTATGCCAGCATTTTTTAAAAATGGCAATTTTAGGAGAACGTTAGTTTAGGTCCTACCACCCAGTGCCTCTTAATTTACTTGTTGACAGCCTATTACAATGTCATCATCTGGACTCACAGGAACAAGGCTTGTCAGACCATGAACCAATAATGCCTTTCATCCCACCATTACTCTAAGCCTGGAACAGTCATGCGATGAAGAGCTTATTTACTTGCACATCTTCTAAAATGATATAATCCATTCACTATGCACAATGTATTTCTGCTATTTACATAGGCCAAACATGTCCTTAGAGAAGAGTAACACTCCGAAACTACTGGGGGAAGTCACCAAACTTCAACATAAAGGATTCAACCTACAATGAAAGAGAAAGCATTGATTTGGAATTCCTTGGCAACATTGATTGTGAGGAGTCTGTCAACAAATTCTAGGAGTGTGTGAAGACCCCACCCCACCCAGAGCAATCAGATTCAGACTCTGACATAGATGGGACAGCCCAATCCATTGAAGGACAATGCAGACCCCAGGATCACGGTGAGTCCTAAATCCAGCAGATCAAGGGCTCTTGAGTATGAGTTCCCCAAGTCAGGACCTCCAAATCAATGCCCACAGAGACTGCACCGCACTCCCCCAAGGAACTGGCCTTTTTCATGCCAGGCACCTATGGCCCCATGCCAACTTGGCAACGTGCATGGAAGGACTCAGAATGAAAAACTACAAGGCTCTAAGCCAGATGCCTCTACATTTCATTTTTTCAAGCAAGAAAACTGACTAGTGGCTCACCTTCAGCTTTCATTCGGAGAAAGTTGGTCACTTGGAATTACCTTTAGTGCCGCAGCTACTGGATAGCCTGCCTAGCTGCCTTGCTCCATCATACCCCATGGGATTTGAGTCAAGACCAGGACATCTTGCTCCAACCCATAGGCACAGAACAAATGTTTTATCAGCCTGACAGGCTATGTGAGCATCTGAAAATGCTGACTAGCTGCGCCCTTCAGGGGAAGTACTCAATACTACACCAACCTCAATGTTCCATGAGAAAAGTTTCCAGGGACCAAAGGCCATATGGAATTCTGGTCTGAGGTCTTCCCTAATAACTGAGTCATGTTTGGGTTCCTTATCAGTCTGCTGAATGAGAATGCCGCCAGATGAGCCACACCAATTTGCTACGGCTGAATAGCCATGAAGGATCCATAACTGTAATGAAGAACATCTTTGATGACTGCCTGAAGGCGGCAATGACTATCACCGCCAATACTTGCAATACTCCTATGGTTGCATTCTTCATCATTAATATTTCATTTTTCATTCTCAATTACAGTAACATGCCAGAACCAGACTAGCACTACCACATGAAAGCATGCTGGTCATTGCAGTGGCAGGAAGTCTTGTGCATATCCCCCTCCTTCCCACCTTTGTTCTTTCCCCCAGGGCATTGGTTTGCAAGATATTACCAAGAGCCAGCAAGAGAAAAGAGGGAGGCAGCCAGAATAGAAAGAGGCACCACGGGTCCTATTCTGCGCTCTGCTCTCAGCAGGGTAGGTGACACGCTTACGATTAAGTTGATGCAGCTACCAACACTGTTGAAGAGATGTTGGTAACAGTACTATTTTTCCCAAGCCAGGCAGCGACATGCTGAACTACATAAGGCAAGTTAAACAATTTTGTGAAACTCGTGACAAAATCTCTAACTGGAATAGACACCTTTTCTGTTTACCATTGTAAGACTTGGGGTTTCTGTTTGGGTTTACATGACAGTATTCATCAGCAAACCTCCAAACTTCATCTGAATAAATAGAGCATGAAATCGCTTTCTCACCCTGCTTCTGTGCATCATACCTAACAACACTGAAATTTTGAGTGGAGGGGGGGGGGAGATGATGAAAAACACACACCCCACAACTGTTAAAGCAGTGCAAAAACAAATTGTCAGGTTATTTTCTCAAGTCGGCATCTTTTTCTGGAAACGCATGCACACTTGTTTAGACCATTTACAAATGTGAGCATTTTTACTGCAATATTTGTTTTACCTTTACCCTTTATTTTCCCACAGGTTTTAAAGAAGCATCTGCTTCCAAGTTGTCACTGTATACTGTAATAGTGACTTTAATATTAGCGGATAAATATTTCAGTCTTCTCCAGACACACAGCCTGCTGTTAGCAGGAATCATCTCTGTATGTTTAAGGCCTGATTTAATAAAATCTCCATCTGTCTTCAGCAGAACAGAAGGCTGTGCAAAATTGTAATGGTCGCAGAGAGTCCACTGGGAGAGAGACGGTTTGTACAACCTTGTGTGGGCTTCTACAGTAAGGAGGAGACATTGATATTGTTTTGGAGTTTGTTTTGGGTTTTACACTTACTCTCCACCTTAAATATCATTTCAATCTGTTAAAAGTGAAAGGCATGCACCTATTTTTCCTTCCCAACGCTTGCTGTCCTTGACTCTACAATATTCCACATACAGGTTTCCTGATAGTGAACACCCATTATAAAATATGCAATGCAGCTTTCTCTATTTGCCCATGAAATCAATCATAAAGTTTTTTGGGGGTGGGGTGGGGAAGCAGTAAATATTGGCAGGCCTCTTCATATGTTTGACACTTTCATGGTCACAGTTATATAATCTCAGTAAAATATACAATAAATAGATGGGAGAGATGATATGTGGCATTATAGGTTTCCGGATAACAAAAGTAACAGAAGGCTAGTCTATGTGTATTGTCATATTTTGTGAATAATCCCATATGCACAAATGGTGAGAAATGCTTAATTTCCTTTATTTTGTCTTCAACATTTTAATCACTTATTTTAATAAATTTATATACCCTGTCCTTACTCCCAAGGGGAGCCCAGAGCAGTTAACAAATATATAATGAACAATATTATATAAATGAAGACAGCAACACCTACTAGGTTATTAATCTTACCACTGTCACTAAACAAGTATAAGGAAGCGGTCCAAAAGACAACCACCTTGGGCCTGAAGTAAATCAAACAAAGGACATCCATTGCAAATTCTGCCTATAGATTACACAAACTAGAAATTAAACAGACCAGTTGTGTAGTAAGCCACAACCACACGTGAACCACACAAGTTGAAAGTGAACAAAATGCCAGGACCAAGGACCAGCAATCTTGCTGGGATATAAAACACCATCCTTGGGGATCTCGGAGTTGGAACAATCCAATTCCAGTTCTGTCATTGAGTGGGAATAGTTAACCCAACAGAAAACAGAGGGAATGAAGGCAATAACTATAGGGAAATTGTTGGAATAATGGTATATAATGTACATTGTGGTCCGGAGTTACTAGCCTGGGAACATGGAGTAGATCAGATGTATAGAAGAAACCACTTGAAAAACATGGTGTATGATTAACCAGTCCCATATCAAAATCATAACTAGATTGGTTGGACTGCACAGTCAATACAGGCTCAGTTTTCATTCATTCCTTTACAAGACTCATCTCAAGGTCTACGTGTCCAGCAATGATTTGTTGTGTCAAACAGTTATATCCAGTCTTCCCACATTTGCAAATGCAAAGGTGCAGCATGTCAGGCAGAATGTCATCAGCATGAATGAGTTGAGATGCTATGCAAGTAAATGTAATTTCTAGTAGCACCAGAAAGCTTTATATTATCAAACCAACACATTAATGGAAAACGTCACAGCACTATGAAAGACAAAAACCTTGAATATTAAGCTTCCCTATTTCACAGAGAAGTGAAAGCAACCTAGCAATGGTTACATTACAATTAGTGAAAACATAAACTTTGGGTTTTAAAGAATGGATCATTAAGCACAATTAATGCATTGCCCTGTAACACGATAACAGAAATAAGTGCAGCAGATGTAGCAAACTCAGAGCATAGTTGATAGCCAATCTAAATTCAGTCTACCAACACCTGTAAATGCAAGCAATATGTTTCTTTTAAACAAGGCCTGGAAAGCATCTCCCAGGATATCCCTAGGGACTGCACACTTTTTGAACTAATTAATCACTAGTTGCCACCAATGCTCCACTCCACTGCATATGAAGCAGACATGACTTGGTAGTTGAAGGCGGGGGGGGGGGAGAGAGAAGGGGCTACAAAGAAAACTGCTGAACTATCGCCGTTTAAGAGAAATATAATTTGAACACAATATATATTAACTGAACAGTAAACTTGACATTAAAATGGATTGTACTTGAGTACGTATTTTAAGGCTACAGGGGTTTGCGAGGATGCTTTCTATTGCTGGATTATTTTAAATGCCCAATAACTGTAGCCTGTTTCCTGCTCTCGAACTATGCTGCACATGAATTTAGTTATTAGGAAATCATGGGTAAAAGAGATGCATGCATTTTGCATGTAGGTGTTTTGAAAGGAGTTCACCACCACCTCCTCCAGCCATCCATAGCTCTTAATACTGACAGCTCAGATACAAAAATATGTTAAGGGAAAACGTCAGTGTGAAGTATGTGAAGGCATGTATGTGAGTGAGAGTGAGAGGAAGAGAGAGACAGAGGTGCATGTGTGTTGGTAAGTGCATGTGTGCGCTCTGTGAGCATGCCATGAGTGTGGTGTGGCAGCCTTGCAAATTTCCCTGCTACAAGCGAATGCACCCTGTTGTTATTAGATGACAACAGAATCAGTATGTGAGTGTGGGTGGAATCAATAACCAGAATCAGGACCGGAAGTACATAGCTGACTTCCCATGTTAAGTATGAAAGGAGAGGGGAGCAATAACGACTGTATTCTCACTAATTTTATCCTATGTCACACCCCTATGTTTTAATTATTTAAAACTCAATGCAATAATCAGCATTTATAAAATGTTTAACTATTTTCATGACACATTTTTTAATTTTTTTTTAAATTACCTTTTCATGTTTTAAAAAATCACCTGGAATTCAACGGAGAAGGGTGGAAGGGGAACAGGGGGAGGAAGAGGGGTGAGAGGCATTTATCAACTTATCAAGATATGGGTACACCCAGGGGTCCTAAAGTCTGGAATTCAGGAGACAATAAATTGATAGGTCACTGTGCCATTTGGACTTGTGGCATGCCATAGCATACCTTTGGGGACTTTCTAGGCAAAATAAATAAATAAATAATTCAGCTTTTATTAGTTGTAGCCATATACAAATAGTCATATCTCAGTGTTTCCCAAAGTGTGGACAAGATCAGAACTCTGTAACTACTGCTGTGCCCTTTAGTTCAAAGAGCACAGATGATGTGTGGAATGAGGAGGGTGGTGTTGATCTGCTGAGAGGGAGGGACTGCTATTTTTGCTGTTGCACTGTGCAACTAGTATACCACACATATATGCCACTGCACATAATGTTTCAATTTTCTATTTCACAATGCTGGCGAATGTGAAAATATTCTGAAATCCAAACGGGAAAAGTTAAAATACATCATCTATCTCACTCAGAACCAAAGAAAATATATTATTTAAATGACCACACTTATTATATATTATTATATCTTAATAAAAACACTTTAGAATGGAACAATGGGAAAAAATAAAAATGAGAAGAGGCTAGCCATGTTACAATAAGGTTGGTTGTGAAACAGGAAGATATATTGTCTCACTTCAGAAATCATTCAAAAATTATATTGAAATTGATTTTTAAAATTTGGATAGCAAAATTTAGCCAATTATTTCAATATATTTGGGGAATGAAATCGCATTCAACTGAAGACAAAGATGTCGGAGTTTGGAATCTTATGTCCAGGAACTTGCTGTGCCTGTCAAGCATTTTGAGTGAAGTTTTTGGCTCAAAGCTATTACCACAAAATTATATTCATGCTGATGGAGAAGTGAGATACAGAGAGGCAAAGGCTGACACCTACAAGCCACATATTCACATCATTGACTTCAGTGGATTAATCCAGAGAAGAGGGATTGAGCATTGCATCTTCAGTAGCATATTCAAGTTCACAGGAAATCTGCAGTACAGAAGAAAACAAAATAGCAATCTCCTAAATACTAGATCTCAACCCTATGACTATAGATAGTAACATTTAAAATGAATGCCTTCCCCCCCCCTTTTGTGCAAGCCAGAAAGCAATCCAAAAAGTTTAAGGTAATGTCCATAAAAATGAAAAGAAAAAAAAAGATATAGGAACAGGAGTTTTCAGTTCCTATAAAACTTCATATATAAGAACCATCAACCCTCTGGAAAAAAAACAATCATAATGTTTTTGCTGTGTTAAAATATATTTTAATTAGGTGAGATTACATAGTAAAAAAAAATTTAAGTTCTAAAAGGTACCTTTTTAAAATCAACTAAAATATGTAGATAATATGTTGTTTTGATTGCCTGTATATTTAGTCTTCATCAGCTGTAAAAAGATTGTGTGTGATTTAAAATGCCTAGAATTTCAGCTAATAGCACAGGTTTTCTTTTAGAATAAGCAAAACATTTTAAAATAGCAATTACTGTTATAATTGCGAATTGCTAAAAGTTTTTGAATTTTTTCATAATGTTCTTGGTTTGATTTCCAACATCATTTTTGATTGCATTCATTACTAGGAGTTCTTTTGTTGGTATTCATAGACTGCTTTTATTTTTATCATAAGTCTAGACTTAAACTGCTTTGGAAAATTTGAGAGAAGATCAAGTCACTTGAGTTATTTTATGTGTACAAAAGAACTTTTCTTAAGGCACACATACATAGCAGATCTCATACTTGCGTTCAACTTAGTTTGCTTTATGTTTCAAGCACAAATGTGAATTAGTTATCAATTAATGCTTAGTATTTGCCCTAATATTAGGGACTCCTCATTATGTTTTACATGTTTCATTTTTCTATTAGGAGAAACTGCGATAACATATAAATGGATAATCATTATCACTAACAATTATGTAGCCTTCTTATCTACTTCACTCACATTGTATTGCTTGAACTCCTTAGAGAAGTGCCTTGCATTTGCCAAATAGTGTGCTGCAGGAACCAGAAGGGAGACAGCAGTCCAGCAAAAACACAATGATGACGCATTTCAGGCGCAATGCAAAGAATCTGCAACTGGATCCCATTCCTGTTTGTTTGTTTTTTTCAAATTCAAGGACAAAGAACTCAGGAGCAATAAGAATCAGTGACGCTAGCATGTCCAGTAAGAAAGCCAGTTCATTAGGAATCACAGTCAAGTAAAACAAAAAGGGATCTGTGCAATGAGATACAGCTGACACTGGATCCTATGAGAAATTCTGGCTTTATGAAAATATGGGGGTGTAGAACTATTTTGCGGGTGTACTTCACATACTCCTTGGCAGTGCTATTTTTCTAGAAAAAGAATTGATGGAACTCACCATGAATACCTCCCTTGTTCTCTTATAATGGCAATGGCACTCACCTGAGAGGTGCCAGAACTGAAAAAAGCTCTGCTTCTTGGTGCCATGGACTGGTTGGATGAAGAAGAATGGTGGGAGGCACCAGTTGGGGAACCCCCAAAAGAAGAAGACTAAGAGCCCAAGGACTGGTGGTGGGATAGCGATAAGTGATCAGCAGGAGAAGAGCGAGGAGACTGGGAGGAGATATTGGAAGCTGAAGAGATATCAGGGTTTAACACCACATCTAGTTTGGCCCTTGGCTGAATGACTATGGGCATCTCCTAAGTCAGGGCGGTCCAACCTTTTGGACCACAAGAATATTTCAACACAAAACCCATTGAAACACAAATATTCAATTTTGTGTTGAATATTTCAACACAAAACTGTTCATAGTAAAAAGTGTTCATAGTATAGTATTTTTAATATATGTATTTCATATATTTAAGGGTAAGCACTCTTAAACATGAGATCTACTCCTAAGTAAGTATGTGCTGAATCAGGTTCTTAGACTGCGATCCGTAGAACTGGATCGCAACTCCGCGCTCGCTGACCTGGGATTAAGCCCTGCTCAGGTCAAAATGCCGAGCAAGCCTTATGCATGCCTACTCATTAGCAAATGCTGTTAAGTTCACCGAGACTTACTCCCAGGTAAATGAATACTGTACAGGGCTGCAGCCTAAAATATATATGTGGAGATATCCAGTTGTCCGATACCAGTGTGGAAGAAATCTCTCGCATTAATACATTATTATAGCTATGATTATTTTGTTGATGCTTATATATACAGAGAGTGGCCCCATGTGAGATTAGAGAGCAGAAGATGGGCTGGCCCTCTTGGCCTCGCAAGGGCAGAGGGAGACACAAGCGCCTTTGCCATTTGTTTTCGCACATGCCTCACAGCAACAGCAACAAAAGCCGGCTACTCGAGCTGCTTTAAGAAGTCCTGAATGAGGGCCACCAAAAATGGCATCGAGGGCCACATGTGGACCCTGCATGTTGGACCACCCTGTCCTAAAGGATTATGCCTTGTTTCCTTTAGTGTTTGTTTTATTTATGAACTCTTGCTGTCTCTTTTCGGCAAACGGCTACATTTGTGGTTCTCTTTCATGTAAGAAAAAATAGTGCAGAATAAAGCTTCACCTTGCTTTGTAATGGGAGCAGAAGGCAGCATGGCTAATGGTGAAGTGATCATATTTCAAATGAGAAAAGGGCAATGTTTATGGAACATAACACCCAGAACTAAAAGTATTTTCCATTTCTGATTATAATTTCTATTCGACTTTTTTTGTATACAAAGTGCATTACAATTCTTATCCCAAGTTATCTATCACAAGCAACTAGCCTTATTCCAAGAAAGGTCAAAGTGACAATTTAAAGTGGTAATTTATGCTGTCTATTATGAATGAAGACCTGTATTACATTAGTCAGAGGTCAGTTATAAGTTTTCAAGAACAGAGTCACCTTTGCTTTTGTGAAAGGCATAAAGCGATCTGATTATATGTAAGACATGTAATTTTGAATTATGCAGTTTGTTGATGCCAGCTGTTGATTTTTGAAGTTCTGTATTGATGTATATTTTTAAAAGACAAAAAGCACTATCTATAGTTTTATTGCCTTATTTTTAGGGGGGCGGGGGGGGGGGGAAGAGATGTATTGCTGACACAATGCCCAAGAATGAACTGTCCCAGAAGTGATTACTGACTGGCACACATATGCAGATGAGTTCCAACAGATTCCGTATTGTCAATATGAAACTAGTTCATAACCACAAACTACACAGTGGCCCCCTGCTGTGATTAGAGGAGGCATGCCAGCCATGTCAGAGTTATGCAGAACAGGGAAGACAGGTTTTAGAGGAAAGCCAGTGCTCTAATTACTACGAAGAAGCAGGGCTACATAACTACTTCTTTAAAAAGTTCACAATGTCTTTTAAATGTTTTCATGTGTCCAGAACTATGGCAGTTTATTTTTTAAAAAATGTAGGACTTATTTGCATTAATTTCCTGCTTACCTATTTAGTTCAATTCCTAAATATTTCATACAATGAGGATCCCATCATGTGCAGGCCTGCATTTTGCATGCATGTGAGGAAAAATAATTAAAATGCTGTCCAGGGCAACATTTCCTGGTTCTCCTCCTTTCATTCCGAACAATACATCTCTGTCGCTTTTGTTAGGTTTTCCTCTTTGTCTTGCTTTCTTTCTCGTACCGGTCCTGCACCATTTTATTCTCAACCTCATACTTCCCTTTCCACTCTAGAGATGTTTGCAACTGCTACCCTTGCAAGGATATGGGAACCTGCTTTGGATGCTTTCCGTCTAATACCTAGCTTGTTTCCAGGTATGCCTCCTTGCACTCCTTGCAGCAACCCTTTTCCCACGCTCCCCCATCATCTGAGCTCCTTTGTGCGGCTTCAGCCTTTTCAGTGGTGGTGCTCTGGCTTTGGAGAGGCTGGCAAAACACCCACTCTGCTATCTTTCCAGAACTAGGTAAAGTGAAATGTAAGAACATATTAAGAGCCTTGCTGGATCAGACCAAAGGCCTATCTAGTCCAGCATCCTGGACAATCCGATGCCTATGAGAGACTCACAAACAGGACCTAAGTGCGGTAGCAATTTCCATTTGCAGCTCCATGATATCCTTTTCTAGCTGTACACTGTCCAAAATGCTGAAGCTCTCCTTCCATTTTGGACACAGTTATTTCAACCCTTCACGTTCCTATTTATCAATTATTCTTTTAGCACGAGCTGGCGGGACAAAGAGGAAGGACAAGAGGATCCCTGGGACAAACTGAAGATGGGGAAGGGGAGGTTGGGGACTTAGGAGGGACACACAGGACTTTGGAGGATATTGAAGTGGCAGCTGGCAGTTCACAGGAGTCAGGAAATGGGCCCATGTCACCAGAAGCAAAGGTGCCCCCATCTCCGTGGACACGTTGGGCTCCGAGGCATTTTGAACAGCAGCAAGCCCAGCAGACAGGCAAGGGGACACATCCCTGCTCACCAGTTGACCAGGTGGAGATCATGAGGCTCGTTAGGTCTGGGAAGAGGCTTGTGGTCCATCAGCTCAGGGCAGGTGAGAATCATATGCTTCGTCAAGTGGAGAGGCACAGCAGCTCAGCTGGAGCAAATTCAGGTGCATCAGTTGGGAAGGATGAAAGGGAAGCAAGGCAGAGAGACTGTTCTGCTGAACCTACTCTGTTGATGGCTCACGGCTTGGCTTCTTTGGGAACTCCAGTAGACTGTGACTTCAGGCTGACCCCAGGTGTTCAAACCCTTGATCTTCTGCAGAGGAGGGAACCTGACATTACAGATTGTCTTTAGACCTTGCTTGTTGCGTTGGGCCTGGACCGGTATTTGACCATTTGGACTGTCTGACTGTTCTCTAGTGTTGCCCTTGGGACTGCGTGCACTATTGGGACTTACTTCCAGGTATGCTGAGGTTCAGGACATTAGGTGCTTTATTCATAGTAGTCATACTTTGTTTCGTCAGTTCTTTCTTAAAAATAAATCTAGTCATTATTAGCAACCCATTGCATTTCAGTTGTCCTGTTGTCATTTGGTCTCTTCCCGCCCCCCCCCCCAACCTGCTTCATACTTTTGAGACTCCTGCCTGAAACTTGTTCTTTATTTAGCAATTTCCTCTTTGCCCCTTTCATTGAAAGAAGCTCCTGCTCCTTTAGTTAGCTGCTTTTATTCACTCTTATAGATATACATGCTTGAACTAGTCCTGCTGATTGGAAGGCTGTACATACATTTTTCCTTCAGTTACTTATTTGAAGTTGAATTTCAGCTTAAACATTTCCAGAGCACTGAAAATATTTTGAACTATCCCCGATTATGGCACTCACTGCTAACAGGGGCTATATTGCCCCCACATTAAATGTGTTCAGGTGCCACATTTTAAAAACATCATTCACCACATTTTGGATGGTTAATGACACACTGCTGCTGAAACAGTATTTTTTTTGCTGCTGCTGTTAGAAAGTTGATTTGAATTTGTTCCCATTTTAATTGTTTATGAACCTGTATATTTGTATGATCTTTAAGCTATATATTTGATTGATGTTGTTAGTCAGCCTAGGCTCTGATTATGAGGAATAAATAAAAAAGAATACAAAGATATGTCCTTCTATTTCTTAAGAACATCCTTTAAAAAGTCAGCTCTTCAGAGTTTCTTGTGCAGCTGCAATACAAAAGAAAATGATTTAATCCAGCGATGGCCAAATGGTGATCTGTGTGCTCTAACCAAGCCCAAAATAATTAGTCTCAAGAACTTGAGAATTCTGAACTGTGGTTTTAAACAGCAATAAGTTTCCCCTATCTCATTTTGGGAATAGACACTTCCTCATCCTGCAAAACAAATCTCTTCCCTATTACGGTTGGTATGTGTGCTCCCCAATTCCCCCCAACCTGTCCCATATTTGGGTAACCAAAGGTGGCAACCCTACAGACTGACCATCTCTGCTCTGATCCATAGTGCTAAGTCCATGGAGTGCTGTCCCTGTGTAGCAGTTTTGACTAAGATGGGTCAGAAACCAGCTTGAAAGCAAGACATAAGATGGTTCAATTCAATGTTTAACTCGGAAATCTTGCTATCTGTATGCAGTATGTTGGATGCATGAACTAAAGAAAAACCCACCATCAACTTTTAGGTGGATGTGTGATAAGTATCTCTGCTGGAAGTCCTTCTCACATACATCATGCAGAAGCTGTATAGAGGGAGAGACCAGAGACTAATAAGGAATTTGAAGTCATTGCACGTAGGAGATAACAAAGTGCTGGTTCTAGGCAACAGCACCAGGAAGTTCAGGTGTTTGTTTAATATTCACTGTGCATATTCCTAAGTAGTCCATGCACATTTTTTAAAATTTACATTAAATGTTGCTGCACTTCTTTTCAGCCCCTGTAAGGAGAGATATATTCAATGACAGGTAATGGGACTAGGGGAAAGTGGGGAGGGACTTGCCCAAAAAGAATTAGGAAGACATTTAGTAGAAAATGACTTATCTTTGCATCTGTTATTTCTATAAAATGCTAGAAGCAGAGAGCAATGTTCTTTCCCCCTGACTCCTTGTCATATGCATTGCTTTTTGCAAAAAAAAACCCCCAACCACTATGTATTTTTAAGCACTTTGAAAACCAAAGTGATAACCCAGGAAAGCACTAAAAAGGAACATAGTTATCGAGATGTATACTACAAACAGTTCTATAGATACATTTGCTTATATTATAGTTTAAGCTTTTGGAAACTGTTGAGTAAAATATGCATATACTTGCATTAGCTGCACAGCCAGAATTAGGTTTTCGGACTATTTTTCCTTAATGCTACATTTCTGTATTTAGTAAAACTGCACCCCCTGGCCGAGCCTCTGTGTGTGTGTGTGTGTGTGTGTGTGTGTGTGTGTGTGTGTTCCAAAGACATTAAAATGCCTAAAAATAAAAAGTAGCAGCATGCAAGATAACCAGACACTATTGCTAAAAAAGGCTGAAGCAAGTAAGCATGGAAGATGAACTTTAAATAATCTTTTAAAATATATGCTTTATCAATAATACATTTGTCACAACAAGTCTACTATACATTTGACACAAACATGGATTTCTTACAGATTAGGGCTGCAGTCCTACAGACCCCGCTTACCCAGGACTGAGTCCCACTGAACTCAATGGAGTTTCCTTATGAAGAAACATGCATTGGATTGTCTTGTAAGAGCTATGCGTCCTGTAGACCCACACACTGAATAACTGGGCGGAGAAGAGGTATGTGGAAAATTATTTCCTCTGATATATTAAATTACAGAACTGTGCACAAATAAGTCTGTCTATACGGCTACAATTCCACTGAACTCGGTGGATATAACTTCTAAGTAGATGTTCGCAGAAATGGTTTGGTTTAACCAAGAAGCTTCTCATTCTGATAATAGTAATATGCAAGTATGCAATATGATTTCTTATGTAGAAATATACTGTAAGTCTACTGTCATAGAATCAGAGTTGGAAGGGACCCTGAGAATCATCTGGTGCAACCCCCTGCAATTCAGGAACATGCAGATTGTTTCCTGCTTGGCAGGGGGTTGGACTCGATGGCCCTTGTGGTCTCTTCCAACTCTATGATTCTATGATTCTAATCCCTTCACAAAGGGCCTTCTTCGTGGTGGCATACTGATTATGGAATGTCCTTCCCAGAAAAGCTCACTTGGCTCCAGCATTGGGGTTTTTGTGGCACCAAGTGAGGACTTTTTTTCATTTTAGATCCCCCCCACACATTGCTTTTTTAAATTCATAGAACTATCTTGCTTTCTCCTTTTGTTGGCTTTTATTACTTTTAAAAAATGTTTTATGATCTTACACTGCCTTGTGATGGTTTTATTCTCATTCTATGTTCCTTTCTGTGTGCTAGTGTAGTGTTCTGTGCTGACTATTTTGATGGTTTTTAAGCTTTGATTATGTTTGAATTTTATTGCCCACAAATAAAACAACCCAGAAGGCATGGTTAATTGGGCTGCATATAAAATGCCATAAATAAACAAACAAATAAAGCCATTTTTCCAGCATAAAAATGTATGCACGCACTCACAATTTGATCAATCGTAAAGCACGTGACCAGAAACCTTAACAGTTTGAGGACACTGAATCAGTTCTAATTTACAATTCGAATTCAGTCAGGTATGTGTCCTATAGAGAAGAGGACTGCAAATTGCATTGCAAGGTAATGGTTCTCAAACTGCTGGGCAGCGCTCCTTGGGAGGCAGTTGGCATCTGAAAACGGAACACAACTTCTAGGAATAGATAGGGTGGGTGACTGCCCTTAGCAGATAATTCAACCCATTCCAATTTGTACAGGAAAATCAGTAACACTGTTTGTTGCTTTGTTCGAAAGACGATTGGAAAAACATTTTCCTCATTCTTCTCAGCTTCATACTCAGAAGGATGGCTGTGGGCAACTGGGTGTATATGGTGATCTCTGTTGGCACACTGTTGGTTTTAAATTTGAGTGGAGTTTTTAGATTGTACTGGGGTGGGATTTTTGCCATTTCATTGTTTACTGCCTGGGCATTCTTGGGAGGAAGGAGGGCAAGATAGAAATCTAATAAATAAATAATAAATAAATACATAAATATAATCAATGTTGGGTTAAGTCAGCCAAAAGAGGGATAAGTTCAGAAGGGAAGGGAGGGCTATGTTTAAAAAACAACAACTGAGCATGCTACTATAGGAACAAACAAGCTTGCTGGGACTATATTCACATTTGTACTAGGGAGACAGCTATTTATTTTTTATGGTGCACGAAGATGTGTCCCTTTGACCTACAAGAAACACTAAAGAAACCAAAATTCTCTAACAAAATGCTTGAATCCTACTAAGTGTATAAATTATGAAAATAAGCAGAACTGCATTATGTCTCTTACTTGGTAGGATCAATTCTGCAAAGCCATGTATTCATAGAGAGATGAAAAATAAATAATACTCAGCAACTCTGCCCATATATTTTCAATCATACATTCATAACAATCGAAGCTAGAAACTTCAGTTACACAATAAAATCAGATTTTTTAAAAATGCAAGTTGAGATGGCAGGAAGTTGAATTCTGCAGCCAAAGCCCATCCTGCTGCTTTCTTTGTACCTCTGCAGCAAGACCATTCCATCGAGGGACCATGGCTCTGTGGTGAACACATGGTTTGCATGCAGAATGTGCCAAGTTAAATCCCTGGCATCTCCACTTTCTTAAAAGGATCAAGGAGCAGAGGGGTGTAAGATAGCTCTCTGCCTAGGATCCTGGAGAATCTTGGCTGGTCATAGTAAACACTGGACTAAATGCATAAATAAAATAAAAACATCAGAATGAATACTGTAAAGTTTAACTTGCTGTAAGGCAACTTCCTCTATACCAGCACACTGAGCACTGTCTTTCGGGAAGCTTGAAGCCATTATCTAATTTTCATGAGAGGTGGAGTCTTAGAGGCATGTAGGAACTGGTGAAATAAATACCCTGTTGAAGATATGCATTTTTTACATAATGAAAGGCTCCATTTTGAGGAAACTAGCTGCAATGTTTCTGGAGAGACGTTTTGATTGGTTAGATCAGGCTTCTTCAACCTCAGCCCTCCAGATGTTTTTGGCCTACAACTCCCATGATCCCTAGCTAGCAGGACCAGTGGTCAGGGATGATGGGAATTGTAGCCTCAAAACATCTGGAGGGCCGAGGTTGAGGAAGCCTGGCTTAGATTTTCAAATTTACTGGCAAATTCAGATTATCTGATCTGGCTTCACATGAGCTGCATCCAAAGCCACCCAAATGTATTGGATGCTCAGAGAATTAACCGTAGGTTGCATATGTGCAATCATTCATTTCCTGCCTTGTTGATGGTTATTTTGTTCTTGCATGGCTGCAGTTTTTATTCACAGTGGTGGGGAACCTGCATATTGTCTGTATGGTTTTATTTAAAATTAAAAGCTACAAGAGGAAATTGCCGCCAAACTTTCCTCAAGGTCACCTACTGTATATTCCACAATTCTGGACTGAGCAAGTTTCTGACTCCCTTGATTTCAGCTTGTTCTCTGTGTAACATTTTCCATATTGGCTAGAGGGCCTGGGGACCAAATACCAGATTCTTAAGAGGCAGTAAAATGCCCATTGCTTCCACTGGACAATTCTGCAGCAGGTAACATCCGCAAGCCAGATGAGGCTTCGATGAAGGCCCTGAGTGTGATTAGCATACTTGTGCAAGCCTGTTCAGATACCATAAGCTTCCACAAATGCAGTTATCATTACCATTGTCGCTTTTATCTCCATCAGTGATTACTCTCTTTCAGGCAGGTATAAAGGCAAGCTGAATATAAATGTTTTGTCATAAAACTCCTATTCAAATAATGAAGAAAAGGTTATAATGGTACTAAATACAATCGCTCTAATACTCCAGCTCTGTTTGACTTTATGCATATTCAAGCTATACACCTGCTATCTTGCAAGAACCCTTCCCACTCTCTACATCTGTACCTAAGCAGCAGCAGTGTGGTTTTAAAAGCTGCCCAGGCATCTTTACAAGATGCAAAGTGCTATAATGTTGCAGGCATCCTGACTAAGAAAGGGAAAATCATGACATCATTGTTATTACTGTACTCAAGCAGCCTTGAAATCGGTACTGGGGTATGCTTCCCCCCACCCCACCCCACCCCCCATTCTGGGGAATAATCTCTTCCATTCTTGCTTCCTTTGCAAACGGAATGCCTTGGCTGGTTATCAGCTCCAGCCATGTAGTGCCACCCAGGGGCCAAACGAATCATCATCTAATATTGCCATTTCGCCAAAAGCATCCCTGAAAAGCAATACGAAACATATTCAGGACAGTCGCCCTGTGCAGTCTTCCGTCCTCAGGCTATATGATGGTGGTACCTCAAATGTCCATTTGCCTTTTTCCTCTCCCCAAACACTCCTTTTAAAACAACAACAACCACATGCAAACAACAACATAACAATTTAAGGACCACCCAAAAGACAAAAACTAATTACAGCAGCCTGGTGACAGTACACAGGTACTGATTTAAGATTGCATGCCCAATGTCTGGGTAAATGTGGCTCGTTGCAACAATAAAGTGCAACCGGGGGGGTGGGGGTGGAAGAAGAAGATAAAGCAGGAGATTACAGACCTTGCTGTGGTTTGATAAATGGCACTCTACTTCACTCTGCTTATTGTATACTTCATACCTTGCTCCTGAATATGGAAGAGAATTTTATTAAAGATTTAGCCACGGTGCTAGTGGTGGTGGTGACTGTCTCACAGTAATTTTCCTACAAAGTAGTTTAATCTATCACAGGGCAGACAGTGCACCTTCTTACCATGTATCATATCTGTCTATTGAGTAAGTGCTATCCAAATGCAATTTCTTTTCATTTTTGGAACCTGTGATGCATATTCAAGATACATTTTCTTTTTGTCGGTGGCCTAAATTAGGACCTGCATAAAAGAAAAGGTGGGGGTGTGGAACCACCAATAAAAAGTAAACTAGACTATAGCTGTGTGTTTTCTTTCTCTCGTTCTCTTTCCATTTATGAATCACCCACATGTACGTATGGGCACAGTGTTCTACAAAATATTGTTCTAGGGCACAAGAACATTCTTGTATAAAATTTTCTCTCTCTTCTCTGAAAATGGTATAATTATTTGCACTGTGTCCTAACATCACCATAGCTCCTGGTTTTCACCTCCCCTCCCACAATTCCACATTATTAGCTTCCACAGGTAAGCACAGAATGTCATGATGTCGGGATAAGACAACTTGAGATGATGTCATATCCGAAAGCATATTCTGGACAAACAAGGCATGGCAAACTATTGAGACCAAGGCCTGCATTGCTTTATGAGGCGTCCTCAGAGGACCACTTGCCAGGGCCCCCAAAAGTAGGTGTGCTGAAAGAATGAATTCTAGGGGCAGGAGAGAATTTTGATATTCTTTGTATTTTAAGGAGAAACTCCCTAAATCATGCTTTTGAACCAGTATGCAGACTGAAATATCGTGAGCCTTCAAAATTCACACTTATCTTAATTTTGTGTTGCAGTTTTATACCCAATGTGTGCACAAATACATATATTAGTGGGGAATATGCATAACAATGCATATATTAGTAATATATAGTTTACAAAAATGTATTACATTAGGGAAGTTGCTTAGAAAAAAATGTGTATATTAGTTATCTACTATATCCAGTTCTCCTGGTCTTTGATGTAAAGATGCATTTGTACAGATCCACTCTCCCTATTGCCATGCTAGCTAACACCGCTGGGTAAAACCCACAGTCTCTTCTCCTGACTCTCACAGATTCAGACCCTGACAACAAACAGGACAGGGCATGGACAAGATACGGACATCAGAAACAGCACCTAATGAAAGCAATGCCCTAGAGACTATTGTATGCACCTCTACATTCCTCCAGCAGGAGGGTGAATGACTCAGCAAGTCATACACTGGACTCCTAGCTCTGTTGCTATAGTAACCCAGGGCACCTTTTCACTTATCTCTGAACATCCAGATGTGCCAACACAAGACATGGGCCAAGCACTGAGTAATTTGACCCACTGTTCACATTACACCAACACACACAAGGGCTAAAGTTGTTCTTGTTCTAGTTAAAAGGTCCTGATCAAGCTTAGGTGGCCCCACACTCAGGGCCATCTTAAGCATATCCGGCGCCGTGATGCAAAGATCCCTCTGCCCCCCCCCCCGTGTCCCAGAGTTGTAAATCTGCTAGAAAAATGCTCATTTCTTGTGTCTTAAAAAAAATAGGTCTAGCAAATTTGTTGGTCATAAAACATTGTTCAATGTGGGAAATGAATCAGCCCACGAAAAAGTCACTAAAAGTCAATGTGTATCAAACATTTTCTCAACTGGAGCCATGGTTAGTTTGCTTTCATCTCATTAACACATTCTGTATGCTTCAAGTACCAGTTAAGAGATTTTGTGTACTATTGGTCAGATAACGTTGTTAACATCAGTAGAATTCACAACAACAAAAATGCTTGCCCCTACCACATTTCACAGCTTCAACAGCGGCAGACTATCAATGAAAATAATGCATTGGTCAGTCTGAACCATGTCAAGTAAACTATGGAAGTAGCATATCCACAACACAAACTGTGCTAGTACTTTCATTTCAAGTCTAATTCCATAATGGGTACAATCTGAGGGAGCCACTACTCCCAGCCTGTGAAAAGTAGTGGAACTTGGCTATCAGACATTTTGAAAATGTGATAGTTTACAGTATATCCTTGCAGCCCGGTGCCAAGTTCCAAGCATTGCAGTGGGTTGGACTAGATGACCCTTAGATTCCTTCCAACTTTACAATTCTAACTTTACAATTCCAACTCTTACAATTCTCTAAAAACTCCTTACAACATAATGCAATTTAGTCCCATATGATTGTGCAATTATAAATAAATGAGTCCCCCCCCCCCGCCCTGACAATAATGGACTCAGGTAAACTCTGCATATCTTTTTGGGTAAGATACTTTGGTCATAATAACAGGCTACATCCAACTAAATCCTACTTAGGGCAGATCCTTTGAAATTAATTGTAATGAGTGTGGGGTTGCTTGTGCGTAAGTTACCGCCACTCCTGGCTGTGTTGCCTTGTTAAACCTTTCTGTCTGGACAGCCCTTCACTTCGTGACTGCCTCAGTCGCTAGCAGAATCCGTCAGTGGGCGTTTCTTAAACCTTTTCCAACATAAAAGTTGCTTGACGCCAAGTCTCCTCCTACTCTCCCTGCGCGGAAGTCTTCTGCACAGGGAGGGCGTGGGAAGCGGAGGACCCGTGCTCTCCGCGCTGGTGTCCGGTGAAGAGTCCTGGAGCCCTCTCACCGATTCCCCCATCAGTCCCCCTTTATTCCTGGTGTTGTGCTGATTTGCTTCCCCATCTACTGAGCTGCTTCTCTCCCTGCTGGGCCCTTCTCCAGCATCATTTGAGAGCCTTCCCTCCGCCTCTAGCTCCAATGTCAGTTCCCTGACATTAATGTTTGGATTTTTAATTAATTTCAGTGAGTCTACTCTGAGCAGGACTAGCATCCGAGGCAACGGGGGGGGGGAGAGATATGTAAACTTACATAGTAGGAGGAGGGCAAATGAGGGCTGAGAGCAAATGTAAAAAGGTGATCTTCAGCAGGGTCCCTTCCAACTCTACAATACTATAATTCTAGGGCAGTGATCTACCCAGAGTTGTTGAGCCTTTTGGGGGGAGGATTGGCCAGAGTTTTTGAACTTTTTTTTAGGGTGGAGGGCCAACAGTTGTTGAGCTACTTATGGCAGGGATTAGCAAGAGTTTTTAAGCTTCTCTTAGGGGAAAGAGCACAAAGTTGTGGAGCTATTGGAGGGTGGGGGGTTGAATAAAAACGCTCACCCAACAGTACACAGCCCTCCCCACAATCAGCCGCAGATGCAGGGAATAGAGGCTTTCACAGCAGCCCCTGCAGTGGAAATGGGACAAAGCACTGGGAGCATAGTGAAATCAGGAGCACACAGGGGATCACTTTTTTTAACCCTGTGGGTTCCAGGGTTTGGGTCCTGAGTTGAAAGAGCTTTTGCTTCTCTCCTTCCCACCCTCCTCCACTTGTTTGCTTGCCAGTCTCCTTCCCGTCCTCTCCCTGCCTGTGGCCAGCACCAGACACTGCTCTGTGGGGCTTTTGGTGTGGCGCCTCCTCCTCCTTTGAGGAGACCCAAGGAGACTCCCGAGTCGGCAGAGGGTGGTGGATCCGCTGCTGGGCGCCCCTACTGGGTGGGTGCCATGGCGCATGGCACCACTCAGCCAAATGGAAAAGACAGCTCTGTTCACACTGGCCAATTGCTAAAAAAGGAGGCCAAACTGTGTAACTAGTTTCATGATAATTGCTAATGTTCACAGTTAAATCACACTATGCAGTTATGCATTATCTTGCTAATCTGTTGTTTGCTGCCCTGTGCTGTTTCAGTTAAAAAAAAGGGGGGACAAGATAGAAATTCAATAAACAATAAACAAAAAAACTTGGCCATGTACTGATGTGATGCACTAATCAGAATGCAAAATGGACATTTGTGGTTTGGCTATTCAATGCACATTAGGCTTCCTTCAGGAAACAATACTACTTTGAAATAATGCAAATATTAATCCATATAAATAGTAATCATTGGGCAAGCTCTCTGTTCTGGTAGCATATGAATGAGTGCTAAGCCTGGTAAATTGGGGGAAAGAGAGAGATATAGGATGGCAAAGATCTGAACCAGAATAACATAATAAAACCATGACATTACACTGCCACTGTCAGGTTCTTATGTTGATGTTTCAAGGCAGACCTGACAGTGCTTGAAGCTTAAATTAATGAATTGAAATGAGTACTAAGGTTTTAGTATATTAATAGATTGAGAGAGGTTAATCTTGTGAAGCTAATTCATCGCAAATTTAATTGGTCTAAGGGCGCTTCTAGGCTATAGCTATTTGCAGGTGGGGTTCACTCACATACGGGTAAATTCAGGTTGTTCGATTAAAGCTGATTTGGTGCCTTCCTTCAACAAAACCTCTTTCCCCTACAAACCAGACTTTTTGTGATGAGAAAAGTGATGGGGAAGTGCATTGGAAAGGGTGGAAAGTTGTTTGGTGCCACACTGTATTTCCCTGCAAACAAGTCTGAATGAATGCTCCGTAAAATAGCCGGTGTCATCCACAAACTTTGGGCAAACAAATCAAGATTAATGCTCAATGAACAGGTCATCTGGAAGCGACCTAAGTCAGTCATGCCGACTGGGGCTGATGGGAGTTGGAGTCCAGTGTTATCTAGAGCAGTAGTTCTCAACCTGTGGGTCCCCAGATGTTGTTGGACTACAACTCCCATCATCCCTGAGCTCTGGCCTTGCTAGCTAGGGGTGATGAGAGTTGTAGTCCAACATCTGGGGACCCACAGGTTGAGAAAGGCTGATCTAGAGGGGCCCAGGCTAGCCATTTTAGGTGTACATCTTGACTTAATATGACCCACTTCCTTCCCTCTCCCCAAATGCCATACTATACCTGTCTACCTTGGGTAAATGACCGTGTATGATATGCAACTGATAGGCCATTCTGAAACAAGAACAAGGCTGATTGTGGTCCCAGGCACAGTGTATCCAGGGATGAGGAGGGGCAAAGCAGTGATCAAAGAATTGACACAACAATATTCTGGAGTTAAATTGGCCACAACTTAATATTGATTACAGATGCAGGTAGGCTTTGGGTACATAGCCTCCCATTGAGGTTTTTAAACAGGGTCATGCCCAGGTTAGGGATCAGCCTGAAGACACAGGTCAACTAAGCTAACTAACCTGCCCCAGGTGGCAAATGGAAGTTCTGTGGCCCATCCACTCATCTCTTGACTTCAGGACAGGAACTTCAACCCAGACCCCTTTACCAGGGTACCCTGATATATCGCACCTAGTCGAGGGAAGGAGGTGATGAACCAGTTCACCTGTTCCCTGGAAAGAGCCTAAGGATTCAACCCAATGCTTTATACACCCAAAGTTGTGATGATTACTATGAGGAAGGCAAAAAACACAATTTGTCTGCAGGCAAATTCCTTCCTGACCCTGAATGCAGTAACCAATTAAATCCACACTAAGGTCAGCTTATTGTGGTGCTTTCAGAACTGTAGATTAGGGTGGGCAGGAGGGTTGATCTCTCACTAACTCTGCTGCTTGGTTGTCAGCACAGCTGGATTTTAAGCCCCACAGGCAGACCAGAGTGAAGACTTCCCCACAGCAGTCTGCCATCGAAGACCCACTCCCTTTGAAGGCCTCTATTGGCCGATTCAAATTTAAACTTTGACAGCCTATGCTGGCCAGTCACGGGGGGGGGGGGCAGCAGCCAGTGGTGGAGCAAGGCGATTGGGCACCTATGGCGGCACGTGTGCCAGCCGCCCACTGGGGCAGGGCCAGCCACCGGCGGGGTGGGGCCAGCTGGGGCAGGACACGCCGCAGGGCCTCCGATGAGTCCGCCTGCCTCCTCCCACTCAGCCATTCTACAGCTGAGGGGGAGGCAGCGGGCGGACCATTTGGGGCAGCGTGGAGCCTGTGAGTGCCCAAGCCACTGTGTCACTCCCAGGAGAGATGTGTGGATTGGGCGCGCTGCAGGCCCAATGGTGAGTGCCGCCAGGCATTTTGCCACCCCCCTCAGTGGTGACACCTGGGGCACATCATGCCCACGGCACCCCCTTCCTCCACCCCTGGCAGCAGCTCCCCTCCTCTCTGCCCCCCTCAAGCGCTGTGCCAGGCTGCAAGTGTTGCCCACCTGATAGGGGAAGTGATCTTTCTTCAGATGTAAATGCCTGCAAAAATGCCATCTAGGCAGCTTAAATACATTAGACTTAATATATTAGGCTTTCCCTGGTAGGGGAAAAAAGTGAACTTTATAGGTTTTGTCCAGCACTTTAAGGTAGCTGAATCATTTAATATTGTTCTCCAACCTAATTGAAAATAGGAACTTTACAGATGCAGGGAGGCTAACACCCAACACTTAGGCTCATTAAGGAATTAGATCAGGAAATTACTTCTTGTACCTGTGTGTGGAAATATAAGCCTTATCAGAAAATGCTATAGTTTCATTAGTGTCAGTTACAAAGTTATATTAGAAAAGCTGCACCAGCCAGAAGGGGAAATAGTTTCAAACACTGAACACAAGATGTAGGCCTTCCAACTGCAGGTCATCGCAGTGTTATCTAGGGAGTGTTGGCAGTTACCTCCTATTTTATTAGCTACTTCCTTCCTTTATTGACAAGCATGGTGTAAATGTTCGGGTTAGAATAATTTTTCTGAACATTGTTTCATGTGATCTAAGGTACAAACTGGACAAGGGGATGTGTTTCTTCAGACTAATGGGTATACTTCTTACAGTTCAAAGAATATTCTTTTCATATACGATCAATATAATTTCAAAAAAACAAAGAAATGGGAGGAAGGGAGAAGAGCCCACACTAATCTAGTGCAAAGAAATTTATTCACAACCAATTACTGATATCATTTGATACCAAAATTTGAGTAATGCTCTGAATCCCCCTTGTCACAGAAAACTCAGCTCTAAATTCCAGTTAGGTAGTAAACAGATTTCCTTCTGAATTTTTTAACTCCTCCTGGAATTAGTAGGGGCCATTATTTTGCATGCATTTTGCACTAATTAAGGGATCACAGCAGCATGGGAATTGGGATGGCTTAGAATTCAGACCTGAATTATTATTACTGTGCCTGGTTATTTCTTGCATGCAGATGTTCAAATCTAATTTGTTCTGCAGTATAGAATTTGTAGTGTTCAAAAGTGCCGTACAAGTTCTTTTTCAAATCAAGTTGTAACATTTTTGCTAGTATCTTTTGGATTCAGAACTAAAAGCCATGATCCAACAAAGCTGGGGGTTGAAAACCAGGCGCTGCTGCCTGAACATTCAATTAGAAGGATTTCTGCTTATGCAACAGAAAGTTTGCCCTCTCCCCCATGTGTGTTAGCCACACACAATGTAGGGATGGAGGGTGGGGCCAGAATGGGAAAAGTCTCACTGTGCAAGTGGAAATCCTTGTGTTGATGGGATATGGTAGTTGAATACAGCCCTGTACGGAGACCTGCAGGAGAACCCTGTGTACAGCCAGATGTTTCTAAGACGTTTCTACAGTGACTGCATGCATACCTGATGTTGTATATTAAACATGAAAAGCAGCTTGCTGCTTTATCAGTTTGATCAGGGGTTATGAAAACTAAATATTCTTTATATTTTTTAAAATAAAGGCTATAGGCTTCTGGGTACCAGAAATTTTTGTCTATGAAATCTTTGTCTAGGCACATACTGTCCTGGGTTTATTTGAGAGGGATATTTGGGGGTTACACCTTTCTTTTCACTGCAACCAGTGCCTTGATTTACCTGTGGCACCACTTTTCTTTATATTTTTCCTAAATAGTTCCATATGTAACATGCCCCTGCTCAAATTACCTTCAGGCAAAGTTGGAAGGGTAAAACACCTTCTAATGCAGGAATGATTTAAATGCCACCTGTCCTTTCTTAGCATAAGTACCGTATTTTTTGCACCATAACACTCACTTTTTTCCTCCTAAAAAGTAAGGGGAAATGTCTGTGTGTGTTATGGAGGGAATGGCTACGGGTGGCATGCCTACGGATTTTCCTCCTCTAAAAACTACGTGCGTGTTATGGTGGGGTGCGTGTTATAGAGCGAAAAATACGGTACATAAAAGTGGAATACAGGGTTGGTTCCATACCTCACCCACAATGCCAATCTGAAGATAGCAGTGTTCTGTCCAGAGTTGGAGCCTGCCAATTCTTTTGACTATAGTCATGGTATTACTGGCAAAACAGCACTGTGTGTACAGGGCAATCTTATTGTGGCAATCAATCAACAAGTGATAGCAGACAGCAAATTAGAGCATGCACTATAGAGACAAAGTTGACAATTCACAATAACTGTGGCAAAAGTAGCTTCTCCATATACAATGAATCAGCCATAATCTTGCATAGCTTTGAAGTGACAGATCATTCATTTCTTGTCCTACTCCCATTCCAAACACATTATTTATTGAAGTTGTACCTTGGTTTTCAAGCAGCTTAATTCCTGAACATTTTGGTTTCCGAATGTTGCAAACCCAGAAGTGACTGTTCCGGTTTGCAGAGTTGCAGGAGCTTTCTTCATTTAATCTGTAGCCTTGCTTTGGTTTTCAAATGTTTTGGAAGTCGAACCGGCTTCCAGAATGGATTCCGTTCGACTACCAAGGTATGACTGTATTTATTAAGTATGTATCCTGCCCTTTCTCCCAAAGGTGCCCAGGGTGGCAAACAGCAAAATATTAGAACAGTGCAATTTAAAATCAAATAAAAACATATTTAAAACAATTAAAAATCACCTTAATTTTTTTTAAATATCTAAAAACATTTAAAAGCAATCGTATCCCTTCTCAGTTACTAATTTCAAAGTGGCCATGATCAGAATTTCTCAGTCCACAAATCCCTGCGTAAGCAGGAATGTCTTAAATTTCTCCTGAAACTGGATAACAGGAACAGCATTCTACAAATGGGGAGCTACCACTGAGAAGGCCCTGTCATGGATCAATGCCAACTGGATAGTGATCACAGGCGGTACCTCCAACAAAGCCTCCCTTGTAGTCCCCTCTGGTTCAAGTAAAGTACAAAGATATGGTATCATTAAGATGCTTTATTTTAGTTAACTGAACAGACCCAAGGCCTTTTGATCTCATTATCATTTTGATGCTGCCAACCAACATTCCAGTTGCTCATTGTTATACTAGTTTCTCTGGAGTGAATGGCTATCAAAGCACAACATTCGAAAGCAGCCTTTAAGCATATAAAGGTAAAGGTACCCCTGCCCATACAGGCCAGTCGTGTCCGACTCTAGGGTTGTGTGCCCATCTCACTTAAGAGGCCGGGGGCCAGCGCTGTCCGGAGACACTTCCGGGTCATGTGGCCAGCGTGATGAAGCTGCTCTGGCGAGCCAGCACCAGCGCAGCACACGGAAACGCCGTTTACCTATTTACCTACTTGCACTTGGGGGTGCTTTCGAACTGCTAGGTGGGCAGGAGCTGGGACCGAAAGACGAGAGCTCACCCCACCGCAGGGATTCGAACCGCCAACCATGCGATCGGCAAGCCCTAGGCACTGAGGTTTTACCCACAGCGCCACCCGCGTCCCTATTTTTAATCATTCTTTTGGTTCACAACTGGAAATGTTCCTAGGACTGTAGTTGTGATGAAAGCATCACTGGTGACCTAATAGTGATCTTTGGATCAGCTATAAACTTCAAGTCCGGATCATACTTTTATATACTTCTGACTGATGAAAGCAAAACATAAAGATGCTATCAACCCATAAAATATGTATTTATTATCGCTCTGTGTACTACTCTAGAGATATTGACGGTGAGTGCTATGGAGTACCAATATGCGGTTACTAATCTGGAGAAACAGACATGCAATTTAATTACAATTAAGGGCTGGATCTGGTTGAAGTGATTCATCTGCCTAAAGTGGCAGTCTGCTTTGAACCTGGCCAAATTAAGTGATGTGAAAAGTATTTATAGAACAGTAGAAATACAGTAATTTTCCCGGTGGAAGCAAAACCAACAAAATACCAAAGCACTTTCCTAGACGAGCTCAGTAGTGTCTTTTAAACTGCGTTTCCTAAATGTCAACTTACTAAAGCTATACAGTGTTTCTCCAGACATGTTTGCATCTCATTAATATAGCTAGGAACACTTCAGATTTGGCTGCAGTCTCCGCTTCAGATTCTGCTCATGCTGTGTGTTAGATGCTTCTCTCAATCATTTGTCGCATGAAACAGCGCCTGCTGGAATTCCTTCCAGGCTTCGAGGAGCAGCTTTTCCCACTGCAGAACTAAAGTTTGCACTTGTGCTCATGGAATGTACAACTCTCTCCTCCACGAAGCTAGAGCTTTAGTTTAGCTTTCCCAACCTGTGGAATTGGGAATGCAATATTTTCCCAGGGCTAAGCCAGTAGTGAGGAATCTGCAGCCCTCCAGATGGTAGCTGGGATGTTGGTTTCTGTTTCCCTCACTGAGCAGCTGCTGGTAGTCACAGGACTCTGTTTTCATTCCACAGTCCAGATACTGTTGGATTCCCACGGGAAAGGGAAACGGGATGTGACGTTTACTGGTTTCCTGTTTCCTTTGTACTGTCATTTCCTTGTTGGAGTTGCTCTCTGCTTCTCACAGAGACAAGATGTATATTTGCATGCTCTCAGCATAGCTTAGTAATAAAGCTTAGCAATGTAGCACCATACCTGCTTCATCCTTCTGTTGAGGACTCTGGGTTATACTCTGCTGGGCTCAAGCCAAGATGGGCCGTATCAGCTCGGAGGACCGGAGCTGAATTTATCTAACATGGGAGTCCTGGAGCACCCGGAAGACCGCAGCACTCTCCTGCCCTCAGCATTGCTCTCCACATTAGGCTCAGTGACTGCAACAGCTTTCAGTGATCCAAATCTTCCAGAGTCAATGTGGATTTGGGTGAACTCTCCCACTCACAAAGAAAAAGATCTGCTGCAGGTTGTAGGAGGAATTCAGTAGCAACCCTAATTGGAGGTTTTTGAAAAGAGCTTGCTTTGATCTGGGTTTTGTAATGTTTATTTTAAACAGCTTGAAGTGGAGCTTCCTTGCAGAGGTTTGCTTTGATCAAGCAATCTCAACTCTTGGAAACTCTTAAAAAAGAATAATCTTAGCCACTATAGCCACTATAGCCAAAACCGTTTTGCAGTTATGATCCATGCTATGTACCAGATGCTTGAAACAAACAACATCTTACTGCAGCCAATAGTCCATTCACTTCCATTCTTATCCAGCAAGGCAACAATCAAAGCTTAAAAAGTAGTTGGGTCTCTTCACAACAATGGGACATGACTCAAAGAATCCCCCTCATCGTAAAAAATGTGTCCAGTTCTGGGCACCTCAGTTCAAGAAGGACACTGACAAACTGGAACATGTCCAGAGGAGGGCAACCAAAATGGTCAAAGGCCTGGAAACGATGCCTTATGAGGAACAGCTAAGGGAGCTGGGCATGTTTAGCCTGGAGAAGAGGAGGTTAAGGGGTGATATGATAGCCATGTTCAAATATATAAAAGGATGTCACATAGAGGAGGGAGAAAGGTTGTTTTCTGCTGCTCCAGAGAAGCGGACACGGAGCAATGGATCCAAACTACAAGAAAGAAGATTCCACCTAAACATTAGGAAGAACTTCCTGACAGTAAGAGCTGTTCGACAGTGGAATTTGCTGCCAAGGAGTGTGGTGGAGTCTCCTTCTTTGGAGGTCTTTAAGCAGAGGCTTGACAACCATATGTCAGGAGTGCTCTGATGGTGTTTCCTGCTTGGCAGGGGGTTGGACTCGATGGCCCTTGTGGTCTCTTCCAACTCTATGATTCTATGATTCTATGAAAAATGGCATCCTGTGCAGGGCAGTGTTTATACTATTGGCCAAGCTTCACCAACCTGGCACAACCCGATTGTTTTGGACTACAATTCCCATCAGCTCTAGCCAATACTGCCATGCTGTCTGGAGCTGACAGAAGTTATAGTTCAAACCATCTCAGGGATTCAAAATTGGCAAAGGCTGCTATCAGGGGTTCAGGAGCAGAGGCAAGGGCAAGGGAGGAAACAGAGAGCGAGGGGGAGGAGGCAGAAGAAAGGATGAGTGATGACGACGACCCGAGATCTCCGAGTCTTTCCAGTGAATCAGAAGATTCACAGAAAGGAGCACCAGTGGCCAGGGCAAGGGGGGAGCCTAGGGGGGCACCCCAGGAGGAAAGGGCCAGAGGGGGCTCAGAGGGGAGCAGTTGGAAATCGGGACCAGCGTCACCAACAGAGAGCAGGGGAGAGGAAGGGCGTCAGGTATAAGCGCTGGCAGCTCACAACAGGAGGGAGGGCACGAGTCAGGAGTGGCCACACCTCCATCGGGGAGCGAAGAAACGGTCAGACGGAAAGTGGAAGGTTGGGCGCGCGCGCCAAGTTCAAATGCACAGGAAGGTGGCGCAGTAAGCAGCCCGGAAAGGGAGCCAGGTCCTAAAGCCCGGCGCAAGGAGGCAGGAGGGTCCGGGGGGTCGGCGTCAGAAGAATCCAGGAAGGAAGAGACCCCGGGGGGCAGAGGGACCCAGAGACGAACAGTCAGGCGGAAAAGGTGGAGTAAGGCTAGGATATTAAGTTGGTGTACAAGGGGCGGAGACTCAGACGGAGCTTCGCCGGTCTAACCCATAAGACGTAGAGTTGCACGCAGCAGCTGGAGAATGGAAACTGTAACTCAATAAAGACTTTTACAAAGTGATTGCTGGCTAGCGTGATCCTCTGTGAGCTAGGATCTGGAAGCAGCTCTGACAGCTGCCATAGGTCAAATATGCTGTTATCTGGGTTATCGGATGCGGGTGGCTCTGTGGTCCAAACCACTGAGCCTAGGGCTTGCCGATCAGAAGGTCAGCGGTTCAAATCCCCGTGATGGGGCGAGCTCCCGTTGCTCAGTCCCAGCTCCTGCCAACCTAGCAGTTTGAAAGCACATCAACAAGCAAGTAGATAAATAGGTACCGCTCTGACGGGAAAGTAAATGGTGTTTCCGTGCGCTGCTCTGGTTTCACCAGAAGTGGCTTAGTCATGCTGGCCACATTACCCGGAAAAACTGTCTGCGGACAAACATCGGCTCCCTTGGCCAGTAAAGCCAGATGAGCGCCGCAACCCCAGAGTTGTTTGCGACTGGACTTAACTGTCAGGGGTCTTTTACCTTTACCTTTTAAATGCCATGTTTAGCATGTAGGTATAAACCTTTCAAAAATTAAAAAAAGAAAAACATCTCTTAGAAACATGTAAAAGCACTTTTTTCCCCCAAGCATAGTGCGTAAGATTTGTTAGCGATTCACATGTGTCTTTTTGAAACCTGTGAGTCTTTAAAGGCCTCGTTAATGTGATGTTTTCAGTGCATGCTACAGTAAAGCTTGATCTGCTGTGGTGAATTATCAAAGATGACACAACATCTAAGATCAGAAAAATCAAATGAATGTTCATAGTCTCAAGGGCTTGTTGTTGTGAAAGGGGGAGGGGGTACACTGGCATACTGGTGTAGTTTAATTCACTACTATCATATTTCAACCAACTACAACATGGTCCTTTTTTTTTTTTTTTACAACCTAAGAATTATAAAAACACAAAACCAGACACAGGCATATTCAAAAACCGAATTTACCAAACATAGCTACGGGATAAATTTGGAGAACTTTATTTTTAGACTAAAATCCTTCCATTTCTCACACTTGAAGGCTGGTTCTGTTAAAATTATGGCAACGCTTTCTCCACTTACATCCTTGTCTGCAGCTATGTGTCTAATTAATGTGAAAATTACAAATGCATAAATCTACCTACAAGAGAACCTCTGTGTCTGGCAAGATTCTGGAGTTTTTGAATCTCCTGGACACAAAATTATTCTTTTAAAAGCTCCACGGCTGCAGACCCAGAGACACTTGACAGGAGCCCACAGCCAGTCCAAGGCCCTGATAAATATACTGGTATATTTACATATATACATTACTGGAAACTTGTAGATCAAGGATACAGGTGGCGCTGTGGTCTAAACCACTGAGTCTCTTGGGCTTGCTGATCAGAAGGCTGGCGGTTTGAATCCCTGCGATGGAGTGATCTCCTGTTGCTCTCTCCCAACTCCTGCCAACCTAGTAGTTTGAAAGCATGCTAGTACAAGTAGATACAGTGAGGGGGAAAAGTATTTGATCCCCTGCTAAATTTGCCCATTTGCCTTCTGACGAAGAAATGACCAGTCCATAATTTTAATGGTAGGTTTATTGTAGCTGTGAGAGACAGAATAACAACAGGAAAACCCCCAGAAACCCACTCACCTTTTACTGGACTTAACCGTTCAGGGGTCCTTCACCTTTTTTTTTACCTATATCAAGATAAGCAATCTATCATCCAACAAAAAGGCAACCGTTGTTTCTCTGCACCTTTGGAGTTTTACAACATTAGGATACTGAAATTACTTTAGGATTTTAACTCCCTCCCCTATTTCACACATTTGTAGGGTGGCCACATTGTCCTACTTATCCGTCCTCTGTTTGAAGGAGTTCTCTATTTAAAAACCCGGTTAAAAATACATTTAAAGACAGAGCCGTAAGTAGAGAGGACAGGGCCCTACAGACGGAGCAGGCAGAGAGGTCATGGGAGCATACGAAATTACTTTATACCAAGTCAAACAGTTGGGCTCATTTAGCTCAGTATATTCTACACTGGTTGGCAGCAGCCAGGGGCATCTTGCCCATAGAGGCAAGTGGCGCGGGGTGCCGGGGCACCAAGTTCTGGAGGGTGCCAGGGAAGAGGCAGAGGCTGGGTGTAGCGCCTCCCAGCATCAGCTTGCTGCCCTGGCCCGCCTCGCTGAAGCAGCGCCATGCGTGGAGCCTCCGCCTCTTCCCCGCCGAAGGACCCACCCTCCAGCCGCTGCCCGCCTCCTCCAGCCCCACAAAGCTGCCAGCAGCATCGTAAAAAGGTTGGCAACTCTGGGAAACGGGGGGGGGGAATCTTTGCACCATGGCGCCAGATATACTTAAGTCGGCCCTGGGAGCAGCTCTCTCCCAGACCTACCTGGAGATGCCAGGGACTGATCCTAGGACCTTCTGAACCTGAAAGACGTGTACTAAGGTACAGTCCTGCCACCTGCTCACAGCCTTCTGCATTATGTTTAGATGCTTGATATTTCTGTTTGAGCTATAATTATTTCCAAATTTGCATCTATACATATAAATCAGCATATACAAATATATGTCCATCTTAGAATTAGTTTTGGTGATGCATAAGTGGCCACCCAACATGTCTGACACTACTTCCCCCAAGTATTTCCTCCTGAAGAAATAATACAGATTATAATGGACAGTAAATAAAAATGTTTTAAAAAATGCACCAGTTCCATCATCTAGGGATCTGAATAAAAATTAAGCAATTTACTTAATAAAAATTAGAGAAGACTGTAGGATTCAGGAATTAATTGCCTGAGTATGCATACATTCTGTTTAGTTAGATTTGGCATGATTTAATCAGCCTAGAGTGACCCCTGATGGTAGAAAAGTCAAGTGAGACTAACCATAAGAAAGTTTGTAGGTATCATAGAGGCCAAAAGGTGTCTTGCTGACCCCAAAACTATTAATTAGTAACTAAGAAAGCAGCACCACAAAAAAATCACTGCTCCAGTATTTATCTCTAGAGGTTGCTGCTAGTCTGCCTCATTATCATCTGGATGGAAAACAGCTCTCTTCCCTGGGAGCTCTCTACAACAGCCTTATTGATTAGGTTCCCACAGTGTTAAATCATTCTGTAGCTTTCCTTGCATTCTGCCTACTTCCCCACCCCTGAATAATAAAACCATCAAAGATTTACAGGGGTGTGAAGCAAGGAGGATTTTGGTAAACACCACCGCAAAATGCAGATTCTATTTATACAATGCCCTTAGAGCCAGAACACTCCGCATGCCAAAACAGCACTTGAAAAAGCCAAATTAAATAAATCCCAGCTTTTGTTTTGCTCTTGCTGTAGTCCCCCTTGGATTGTCTGCCAAAAACATCTGAAATTGTCATAAACAGAAAATTTGAAATAACAGCATCAGAAGTTAATCGGGGAGCATCGCATACCTTGTGTATACTCCAGTCGAGAAAACACAAAGAAGGCACCTCTCTGGAGATATGAGCTGTTTTTCCAAGGGCCTGATCTTACATTACCTGAACATTATAATTGCTTTCTTAGATGTGGAGGATGCTAACATGGGAAGTAGCCATGTCATCTGCCCTTTCCATCTCCCCAGGTCAAATTCTACCTGAGTAGCAACTGCACAACAAAGGTCCGTATAGTAAAAGCTATGGTTTTCCCAGTAGTGATGTATGGAAGTGAGAGCTGGACCATAAAGAAGGCTGATCGCCGAAGAATTGATGCTTTTGAATTATGGTGCTGGAGGAGACTCTTGAGAGTCCCATGGACTGCAAGAAGATCAAATCTATCCATTCTTAAGGAAATCAGCCCTGAGTGCTCACTGGAAGGACAGATCCTGAAGCTGAGGCTCCAATACTTTGGCTACCTCATGAGAAGAGAAGACTCCCTGGAAAAGACCCTGATGTTGGGAAAGATTGAGGGCACAAAGAGAAGGGGACGACAGAGGACAAGATGGTTCGACAGTGTTCTCGAAGCTACTAACATGAGTTTGACCAAACTGCGGGAGGCAGTGGAAGACAGGAGTGCCTGGTGTACTCTGGTCCATGGGGTCACGAAGGGTCAGACAGGACTGAATGACTAAACAACAACAAGCAACTGCACAGAAAGGGCCACTGTAGGAATGGGCCCTTGGGGCTACATCCAATGTAACACACTCTGTTAGTGCAACGATTTACACGTGTGCAATGGAGCTTCCCCCCTGCCTCCCCTCAGATCTCTTATGGGAGCTCTCCCAACCCTCCGGAGCACATCTGGGGTGAGGGGAGAAATGATTGATGTAACATAACAAGTACATTAGATGCTGCCCATAGTGTCTGGAGAAGGTGCAGACCTTAAACCATATATTTTCACCAAAAAGCAGATTATGGAAGCTGCACAAACACTTACTTTAGACAATGTAACACTTACATTGTATGGCAGCACTCATGCTAAGAAAAACCAGTGAAAATCAGGGACACAACAAACATCTGATATAGATAGTTTGATTTCCATATCCGTACAAAGAGGAGTTGTGGAAATTTTACAAGATGAGCCATTAAACACTGCTGAATCCTTTGGTGGAGAAACTTAACAAGCAACAGTAATAAAAAATATATGTATTTCCACGGCACTGGCAACTGTGCACTTGTTGTTTTGAGAGTTGTCAAGGCGCCTTCCACCAAATATAGAAGAATTATGGGCCTATGTGTTCAAAGGATGAGCTGGGAAGGGATGCAGGAAATAATACCAGCAGTTCCAAACCTATGCAAAATATCTCCAGTCTATTAGTTCCTCATCTCTTAAAGACAGTGAAAAGTTGAACTGGCCAATAGTATAACAGCCGAGAAGAGAAGCAAGCTCACCTACTTTCATATGTCGGGCACGGATCTATGTAACAAAAGGAAAAGGGAGGAAGGTATAAAGGTGAAGTGATATATACAGTGTAAAAAGCCCAGCTAATAACAAGAAGATAGTGAATAGCATCCCATGGCTACTTTCCTTGCAAACACACACACACAGAGACACATATACAGTGGTACCTTGGGTTACAGATGCTTCAGGTTACAGACTCCGCTAACCCAGAAACAGTACTTGGGTTAAGAACTTTGCTTCAGGATGAGAACAGAAATCGTGCTGCAGCAGTGGGAGGCCCCATTAGCTAAAGTGGTACCTCAGGTTAAGAACAGTTTCAGGTTAAGAACGGACCTCCAGAATGAATTAAGTTCTTAACCCAAGGTACGACTGTATACACACACACACACACACACACAGAGAGAGAGAGAGAGAGAGATTGGCATTGCATTTACAACCCTTATGGTGAAGATCCAGTAATAAATAATTTCAAATCCATTGAAGTTTGCTCTCAAAAGCATGTGGCTTAATCAAACAATCATCAGTAACATGATTTAGTTTGCATGATTTTAAATTTGGTAAATAATAAACAGAACCTTCACCCAAGAGTTTCCCATTCTCTTTTTGAACAGAGCCTTACTGAACATGGAAGTCATCAATCACAAGGCAAATTTACTTGTGTTTTCTCTAAACTTGGAGCATAAATTTGGTAGTGAGAAAACTTTTTTAGCATTGGCAATATTGTATATATATAATTTTGCTTAAATTACTCAATATCAATTTGGCAGGCCATGTGAGAGTTTAATGTTTAGCCTGTAAAAGAACAGAGTGAGAGGAGATATGATAAATCTAAAGGGCTGTCATATGGAAGATGGAGCAAGCTTGTTTTCTCCTGCTCCAGAGGGTAGGATTCAATCCAATAAATTCACGTTACAAGAAAGGAGATTCTGACTAAACATCAGGAAGAACTTTGACGGTAAGAGCTGTTCTGACAATGGAACAGAATTCCTTGGAAGGTGGTAGACTCTTTCATTGGAGGCTTTTTTTAAGCAGAGATTGGATCGCCATCTGTCATGGATGCTTTAGTTCAGATTCTATGATTCTATTATTTTAATTCACTCAAAGACTCAGAGTAAAATCTGCCTTGCACTTAAACTAAACAACTTGGCTCTGCCTAAAGAGAAGAGCATATTTGGGGTTTTTAATAATGCAACCTTAGCCCTTTGGCACCTTCCTTGCTGACTGAATGAAGGGGCTTTTGAGAACATATCCAGCTAGCCCTGCCTCCTAGGTCAGCCCCAGCAAGCATGGCCAATGGGCAAAAAGGACAGAAACTGTAGTCCATAACGTTAGGATGGTACCACATTGACTACCCCTGCCCTAAATGCTAACATGCTTCATCTAGGGGGCTTGACTGGTATTATTCTGAAGGAGGCCCAATGTGTTTATGCATGTACATGCTTAGGTTCTTCCATAGCAATGCAAGCCCTGACCAAAAAGTGTTGCCGCCCCTGTGGAGGGGAGCCCTACTTGAATATATTTGTATATGTGTTGACCACCTTCAGACTAATGCAGATCCCATGTCAGCTGGGGGACATGGCTTAGCAGAGGCAAGGGGCAGGTCTATAAGGGTGCACTCTTGGAGAATCCTTCATGTGTTTGGTATTCATGGTACCAAGCACCCAAACAGTCCATTGAGACAAATTGGGCAGTGCCTCACCAGAATTGGTCTGTCCTCAACCAGCTCTCACCTGCCTGCCTTCTTACTTGCATCCAGTCAGGAGAAGAGCATTAAGAAGAGCTTTCTCCTCCCCAGCTTCAATTTTGCCCTTGTGCAACTCAGTAGGCAGGAACAGGGAGGACAAAAGTGGATTTAGTTGGCTCTGCCTATCATTAGCTCTGGCCCCACCTACTGATGGCTTCTTTGCCTTCTGCTCCACCAATCACAAGCCAGCTTTGAGTGTATGCTTTATGTATCTCCGAAGGCAGTTTCTACTGGGACAAGTGGGGGCAGTAGAAAATGGGTCCTTGGATCTAGAGAGAATTCTTGAAACTTGAAGGATGTGAAGGAGGATTTTCTTTTCCTGAGGATCAGAAGTTAGTACTAGCTACTGAGACTTTATTAAGCCTACTCTAAGAATCATTTTTCAATAAGTGTTTGAAATGTTACAGCCCTAATGTAGAGTGTTGGTGTTCCACATGGTGGGTGCAACACTGCAGCAAATTTACAGAGTTTGTGGCACTGATGACTCACCAAAAAAGTTATAACTGCTAAATGAGGGCAGGTAGAGACTTATTCAAAGGGACAGCTAGAGCACATTAATTGATGTGATGTTAACATGTGTAATTTGCTATTTTGTTGACTCATAAATGAAAGGGGAGAACCGCTCCCAACAGGTAAGAGCTGGGTGGATTATGAAGTCTCTGTTAGATTCTTCAAATACAAATTGTTGAATAAATTATTCTTCCTTAAGAGCTGTTCACAGGCAATACTGTATTGCAAATTGTTATCACACACGCGCACACACCGTGTGTGTGTGTGTGTGTGTGTGGTAAAAAAGTTTTACCTAATAGTAGTAAAAAGCTGACCTCTTTGAATGGAAGGGAGCAAGTTTTACTTTAGTCAATCAATAATTGTTGTTGCCTTCTGTAATTGTTTTTTCCTTACCATCACAAATGGCCTTATGATAATAATCATGCTATATGAAGTGACATGAGAGCTCTTAGAGAAATTTCTAGCAAAGGACTGCAGCCTTTGTGGGAGGTAACTCTTAGAATTATCTTAAACCACTACCTATCTTCCATTACAATAGAAAAGGCCTTTAATCGATATAATCTTTTTTTTCTCCCCAAAAAGAGCAACTCCCCCCCACTTTCTTTGCAATTCACTCATCTTAAAAAGAGCACTATAGCTTTTGTGCATAACTTAATTCATTCTTCAAGACAAGTACAAAATTTGTCACTGACATTTAGTGCCAAGCCACCGGCAATGGATAAAATGAACTAGTTAGCAATTTAACCTGCCTTCTTTTTTTTCAAGTGGAGGAAGGGAGAGAAAGCAGGATGGACAATTTTCTGTTATCACAAGCAAATGGCTAACATTTAGCAAGATTTTTATTTTTATTTTCCAGCCCATCCTAGCTTCAAGAAGAAGAAAAAAGTCAGAGTAACAGGGTTTTTTTTTCTCTTCCAGAGTTCTAAATCATCTTCTCAGCCTATTCCTTTAATGGTTTAAAGTAAATGACTATCCAGAGGATAATTAGGCAGTGTGCTGTCGCATCGTGTCAGGTCACAGCTGGATTTAGTCAGCATTAACCTTTGGGGAGAATTGGAATATCAGTATCATTTAAAATTAAAGACGTGTAAGCAGGCATTTCTGGAGATGTTAGAAAAGTAATTGTCTGTAAATTGTTTGACCTTGAGATTTAATTGCATGCACAACACACATTCTAGCAAGAACCCTGGACGGTCTTCATTCTCTCACACCTCCACACCTCTCACTTTGCTGAACCTATTAAGCTACCTGTGGATTTTTCAGTAAAATATTAAACATTGTTATATATGAAGCGTAAATTCTTTGAAGCAAAAAAGAGCCTCCCGAATAAAAGGAAAGTGGTGAAAGGCAGAGCAGGCAAACTCTTATATTTGAATTTCAGGTTTTCCCCGCCATATTAAATTATTTTTTAATATATACCCACACACATACACACACAATGCTCCTGTTACAGAACGGAGCTTAATTTTTATTTTTTTTCCCCTCCCTCCCCCTCCTGCTAACAAGTTTGCATATTATGCCTTATTCCCCTTTTCCCTAATGAGACAGCTTATGCTTTCAAAGTCCCTCAAGCTAGGCAAATCTCTCTACTGCCTCCACTGTTAATAATGAAACTTCATAATTATACAAATCCAAGGTGGCCAATCAGCTTTTCAGGCTGAGCCTTCGGGTACCTCATGCATTATGTATGTGGCGCTTGGGCCTGTGAACTCACTTGCTTATATTAGAAGCCTAATTAATATTTAATCACATGTGCAGAGGGCAGATGAAGCTGTGCGAGCCGCCAAACGAAGCACAAGCTGACAAACGGACAGGTGCGGGCCAGCGCAGCGCAAACACACACACACATGCGTACGCCGCAGCAGATACACACACAAAAAAAACCTCACCAGCAATATTCATCTGAAGCTCTGGGGTATATGCATAGTCTGGACAATATTGACTTTTGCCCAGAATAATGAGTTAGGAGTACCGCCAGTGCTTTTTTTCCTGAGGGTACTCAATAGTACCTTTTTTCCAAATGGTAAAAATGTGGCACTTAGTGTAACAACTTCATGGTGAGTACCAGCACCTCTTTTTTTTTCTATTAAAAAACACACAAGCAGCACTGAATATGCGCCTACCAGTGGCCGGCATCAACGTTCTGCAAGAGGCAAAACTTTAAGTTTGCCTATGGAAGATGCAACCAAGGTTATTCAGTCAAGGTGCTTTCTGGGCAGCCTCAAACAAGGCTGTGCAACACCCCCCCCCCAAAAAAAAAAAAACGGCCTGCAAGGTCACAGAAAACCAGTGGGATTCCCCTGAATTAATAAGAATTGGGCAAGAGATTGTATATATACCAAACAGGGTTGTCGCAAATATAAATGGGATGAAAAATAATAGAGCACTTTGCATACTGTAAACAAGAGCAGACATTACTAGCCATCATACTCATACCACATAGCGAATTAGATCCCATGAGACCACTTTGTGTGTTTGTTTTTGAGATTCTTGCTTACACAATATGCTTAAGTAGGAAATGGACAAAAATTGGATTCTATTTATCTGTATTTTGCTGGGGTGGTGGGGGTGGAGCGCATATATACTGTATGTTATTATTCGTTGCCTTATACGGAGGTAGGCCTCTGGCCCCTCCAGACCAGTACAGTGGTACCTCGGGTTACATACGCTTCAGGTTACATACGCTTCAGGTTATAGACTCCACTAACCCAGAAATAGTACCTCGGGTTAAGAACTTTGCTTCAGGATGAGAACAGAAATCATGCTCCGGCAGCGCAGCAGCAGCAGGAGGCCCCATTAGCTAAAGTGGTGCTTCAAGTTAAGAACAGTTTCAGGTTAAGAATGGACCTCCAGAACAAATTAAGTACTTAACCCAAGGTACCACTGTACTGTCCACTCCGATGGGCAATAGGTCTCCAGGGGAGATTCTCCCAACCTTAGATTTCAGGGCTGAACGTGGGAGCTTCTGCATCCAAATGAACACTCAGGAATTGGTGCACAAATAGAATATTTGATACATTCCTTGGAGCTTTTGATTCTGGACCTTCATTGTTGTCCTAATGAGAAAAAAAGAATGTCCTGAGGAGGAAGAGGAAGAGTAGTAAATATGGGATTAAATGTTTTAACTATGTAGTGTACAAGGCAAGGCTGAAAGAAATGAGCATGCACAGCTTAAGAAAATTAAGGGTTGGAAGACGGTATGATAGCTAATACTGTACCTAAAAATTTGAATTCTTGTCCAAAAGTGATAGAAAAGTCCTTTATCTTCCAGTTATACAATGAATCATTTGAACCTTGTTCATAATACACCCATTGTTGCCTGGGGAGTGATGGCAAAAAGCTGAGGACACCCAGCTATTTTTTCTATTAATCTCATCTGATCCTGAGAACAGCAGTGACACTCCTGAAACAATGCATGAGAACCGAAGTGGACTAGGGGAGGTCTAATTCACTAGGGGTTGAATTCAGACACCATAAATTAAGAACTGTGGTTGGTAATACAGCTACAGCAATTCCTGGATTAGGATAGCTGGACCATGCTCTGGTAACCTTACAATTGGATTCCTGTAATGCGTTCTGCGTGAGGCTACCCAAAAGCTGCAGAACACAGCAGCTAGTTTTGCTTGTGCATTTAACAGACTGCTTGTGGGATTTGCACTGTCTTCCAGTCTGCTACCAGGTCAGATTCAAGGTGCTATTGCTAACAAATAAGGCCCTCTGCAGCTCAGGAACAGGTTACTTGAGAGAACCCCTTATCCCTTTGATGAAGTCTGCTAAAAAGTTTCTACTGTAAAGTTCCAAAGACCTCAGAAACTCATTCTGCAGTATCTTGGAGCAGGGCTTTGTGTGTCCCTGTCCGTTCTCTGTGGAATAGCAATCCTCTCAAGTTGTGACAGGTGACCGTACTATCTGTACTTTCCAGAGAGAAGTGAAAAAGGACCACATGTTTGAAGCTCATGTGGTAAACAACATAGTCTGCCTTGAAGATATCTTTCTTTTCCATAAGATGTAGATACAATGATGCACAAGAAATGACATTAAAATAAATCATGGATAATTATTACTATTAAATGTCATTTTGAACATTTATTAATAATGCTAACTTGTGAAACTGGAACTGCAGTTTCTGTATTATTGGCCAAAAGATAATGTCAATAAAGAATTTACAATCTTTTGTCTGTTGTGGAGTGGTATTAGCTGAATGCCTGTATAAAGTTATAACAATGTAATGCGTAATATATGTAGAGTACCACAACAGCCTGATGTACCCAGTTAAGACAAGATGGCAAGAAAATGCAGCTTGTTGTAGCAAGCTTATAGTTGAGCATCTAAAAAAAAATCCTTCTGAGATCCACAATATAATAGTTCCCATTATTTATCTAATGTGACTGCCAAGCAGGAAAACAAGGCTCCCATTGGCACCAATGGAAGCTTCCTTGAAATATAAACAGCAGCTTCAGATCAGCCATATTTGTTGAGCCTGATGCAGGCAGAGAAAAAGTTAGCCTTCCTCTCTCCATTTCCACAGCTCCAAGGCTGCTTAGACTACCCCATGGCTGCTTTTTTTACATACCAAAAAGCATACACATTAATTGCATCCACATAATTAAATTCACATCTAGTTGGGCCTTCAAGCCCATGGCCATAAAAACTATGCAATTCGGGGTGGCGGGTGTTATCTGCTACTTGGATAATATATCTAAAGAAACACAGGTCATGTTCGGAAAAACTTCAGAAAGTCACAATAGGATAATATCATTATTAGGATCATCAAAAATGTCACTTTCAAAAGCAGTCTTATGAGTACTCTGGAATTCTTCTTCAAGACTGGATGTTAAATAAAACGGTAGGAAGGATGGTGATTTGGGAATAATATATAGTCTGTGCTTTGTAATATTATTAAGGTGGAGTGCAAGCAATGTTATGCAGCCTTAATTAGACTTAGCCTCTGCTAGGATGCACCAGGGGTATTGAGACCAAGAAACTATAATAGATGTTCCCTCTAATTTTTTGAAATGATAAAATCAGCGTAACACATCAGATTCCCACAAGGAAACACGTGGGTCCCTTGAAAGACAGCAGAAATGAAGAGAAATGGCATTATTTACAGTAACAAATCTTCAGCTTTATTTTATGTGTTAAACTATATGATGGGCAAATAGAAGCGAGATTGAGTAGCATTACTTAGTGGTTGGAGGCAATGTAAACCTCCTTATCACCCCAAAACTTAAGTTCCATCTTAAGGTTGTGGAAAATAATCTTCCAGTTAAAGAATTCCTCTCCTCAGAGCTGAATTCATTAATCTTCAAAAACACACACAAATCCCGCTTGTGCATTCAGGTAGAAAAGATCCAAAAGCCCCATTAGAATTTCCTCACTGTCAGAAGCCTATTGTGCATAGGCCAAGATGATCAAGAGCCTGGACACCAAGCCTTATGAGGAACGGTTGAAGAAGCTGGGGATGTTTAGCCTGGAAAAGAGGAGACTGAGATTTGAAGATAGCCATCTTCAAATATCTCAAGTGCTGTCACATGGAAGATGAAACAAGCTTGTTTTCTTCTGCTTCGGAGGGTAGGACTCAAACCAATAGCTTCAGGTAAGCAGATTCTGACTAGACATCAGGAAGAATTTTCTGTAAGAGCTCTTCAACAGTGGAATGGACGCTCTCCGAAGGTGGTGGAAGATCTGGATCACCACTGATTCTACTTGCTTATGACTGGTACCATTAATAATGAAGTGCTGATTTCCATGGGGCCTGTCAGGCATTCATGGAGCACTTTATGGCTTCAGTTCTCTGGAAGTGGGTCAAGAAACCTGCACCCAGCTCAGAAGTCACTCAGATTTTTTTGCTGACCGTCTCTGTAATTGCCCAGTTCATATTACATTTCTTCATGTACACATGCATTCAAAGCAGACACTAAAGCACTGCCCAAAAAGACATATGCCCAAAATATGCTACTTTGTACTTATAAGTACAAATTAATGATAATTACTTTCAGCTAAATAGAAATATAATATATATCCCTATAGTGAGGAAGACTGGGTGACTGGTTGGTCTGTGTGCCTCCTTAGCTGGCCGCTCAGTTGATGGGCAGCTTCAAGGCCCTGCTCTGTCTTCTAACTGTTCATTATTTGTAATCTAGGCTTGGAGCAAACAGTCTTTCAAACAGAGGATTCCTTTAAATTGAGGGCTATCCCTTCCCCTTTAAATAATAAGTCCCATGGCCACCATAATCCACAGACTGTCAAGGCTACTCATGTGGAGAGAGAGAAAGAAAGAATCATGTGTGAATCATCTGCCCTTTTTTGCTGTAGCCTAAAATAAATAAATACAAATCCAGTCCCTACTAGCCATAAGGCTTCTTAGCTATAGCAACTTTACCAAAGCTCTTTTTGGTATTTTGTCAAATACATGTTCTAGCCTCATCCTGTCTTATCATATAGCACATAGAGTAAGCTTATTACAAGCCCACAAGAAGTTTGAAAAAATATTAAGCTTAATGACATTTGAATCTTTAAGTCTGCACCAGTGCTCCTTGTGGCTTAAAGACCCTAAGCTCTAAATACCACAGCGGCTGCTACTTCATACTTCAAGTACGAAAGCTAAGAGCGGGAACTCTTGCTCATACAACAAACTGAAATCCACAAGCATAAGGATATTATTAACTATTTTAGTCATCAGTTTTATTTCTTCTATTGTCTTGCACACAGTACCTACAATGGCAGTGTGTTGAACAGGTCAAAAACTGCTAAGTTTTAAGGATTCTGCTATAGTTCCTTTTTTGAAGAAGTTGTAGTAAACATAGACCCATTAGGAGGAAGTCATATCCTGCACTTGGTAAATTCAGGGGTTAAGAAATCAATGTCCTTTCACTCAGATACCATACATAAAACAGGGGCTAAGGAAAGCTCTTCTGGAATTTTATCATCTTATAAGGTCTTCCTTATTAACATAAAATACTGGAGTGGTAACCCCCAGCCACTCTGGAACCATTATTCATCAAATATAGTGCAGGCTTAGTGTCCTGAATCATTACCGTAATGCATAGTTAAATAAATTGTGCCAGAACACAATTTTTCTCACGGAAAAGCTAGGATGAACTTCCCAGAATGAACATCAAGTATTGGCATTCGTGGTTATGTCAATTGCTGTATATCTCCCGCCCTGCCCCCCACAAAAAGTGCATTCCCTAAAACATGCTAATTTATTGTCATCCGCCTCTCCAATTCAAGGTGCCAAAAGTTTCCTTTCTTTACTCTGCAATGGACATGAATCAAGATTGACCACTGAAAATGGCACCCATATGGTGACTTGTTTATTTATAAAAGTAATTGTATACAACAATTTCATTTTTTACAAGAATTATATACAGCCATACCTTGGTTTTCGAACAGCTTAGTTCCTGAACCTTTTGGCTTCCAAACGTCGCAAACCCAGAAGTGACTGTTCCAGTTTGCGAACTATTTTTGGAAGCCGAATATCCGACGGGGCTTCTGCAGCTTCTGATTGGCTGCAGGAGTTTCCTGCAGCCAATCAGAAGCCACAATTTGGTTTTTGAACATTTTTGGAAGTCAAACGGCCTTCCAGAACAAATTCCGTTCAATTTCCAAGGTATGACTGTATACACAATAAAAGCCACTGTTGTGTTTTTTTCTAAAAAAATAAATAACGGATTACCAACTACAGTGGTACCTCAGGTTAAGTACTTAATTCGTTCTGGAGGTCCGTTCTTAACCTGAAACTGTTCTTAACCTGAAGTACCACTTTAGCTAATAGGGCCTCCTGCTGCCGCCACACCACTGGAGCCCGATTTCTGTTCTTATCCTGAAGCAAAGTTCTTAACCTGAAGCGTATGTAACCTGAAGGTACCACTGTATTTCAAAAAAAATGTTTGTGTTAATTGCTTGCATAAGCCTGGCAGCAAAGGAAACATATAAAGCTGAATATAGAAGATTCCTGCTGAAACTGGAAAATCATTCCACAAAACTGGGTCAGTGAGACTGTAGGCTTGGTTTTACTTTGATGTCAAATGAGCCTTGCCAAGTCAGGGGATAACCAACAACATTCCTACAGATGATTTCAGAGATCGATCTGGGATATAAGAGTCCAGGCAGTCCCTAAGGTATCCTGGATCTAAGTCGTTCAGGACTTGAACCATGCAAGAACCTTGAACCAGGCTCAGCAGCAGATGGGCAGCAAATGTAGATGTTTTGACAATCATGTCACATGTTGTTGACTTATCCCTGCTTAAGGTCGTAAGGCTTAGTGCTGACATTAAGCAATGCTTTTTCTCCTGACACGGGAACTATACTGGGTATCAGTAAGAAGAGATGGGCAGCACTATGTGTTGGGCTGCCTGCAAGGGGTATGTCATCAAGAAGGCCATTTCTGGCTTCCTTCTGCAGTTCTTGAGGTATGAGAGATGAGAATTCTGCGGGGAAGGCTGTGGGGATTAATTTATTGAAGAAAGCAATGGTCGCTGAACACATCACAGAAGAGAAAATTACTACTTGAAGACTTATGTTTAGGTTTGTTTCATATATTCATAGAAAACAAAAGGACTGCAAGATCTGAAATTAGGTCCCCAAAGTCCTTATTTCTCCTCCAGTAAATGTTACTGAGTTATACAGCAGAGCAACAGTTCTATTGGGCTAATAAACAAAAGAGGTGATCCATTCTTTAGAATCATATTCAGATGAAACATTAACATTAAAAAATGCTCCACACACGCATGGGCACACAACGTGAAAGCACCAATATTTCGGAATAGAGCTACATGGAAGTGTTCTCAATGATACAAGGCAGCCAAGAGCCTGAAAGCTAAAAGATAAATGTTGCTGTACAAATACACAGGAGGTGTAGTGCCCATAATTAACTAATGTAAGATGCTTTTCTTAAATGTACAGCTTCATTATAATCTATTGTGGTTAAAACCAACATTATACATTCAGCAGAATGAGAAGTGGGTCTCTAATTTTATGCTAGAAATAAAACCTACAGCATTTCAACAGTACACATTTTTAGGATTTTTTTTTAATACACTGTTAAAAATAAGAATTCTATTTTCTTGTCTGAATTCAAAAATGATTGACTAGTGCACGGATATCAAGTAATAAATAAAACAGTCCTAGTGCCTGAAAGACTCTTGAATAAAGAGAAAATTATTTTTGGATTTTCTTTCTGATCAGATATGAAATATTCTGAAACGCCACCACTATAATTTGATAAAAAGCTTGATATCTCCAAATGAAAATAGGACTCAGCACTTTCATTTTTTTTCTGTCTCTAAAGGAACCTAGGTAAACTGATTTTCAAAAAATGAAAATCTCAGGCATAAAGGTGGAAGTAATGAAGCAAGTTTAAATATGCGCTGACCTTTGAAATGAACTGCAATCCATGTTGTTTGGCCAGGATCTGGCTGTGTAGCTGTCTCCATTGATTTCCAAAGCATAAAAGACCCGGGTGTTAGAGCTGCTCTGCTCTCTGGTGGATGTTGACAGGCACTGCTGCAAAGCTGTGAACACAGGCAGAAATGGCCATATGCTCAGTGCTCTGAAATATAAAACAAAGAATCCATCAATGTATATTTTTATATATATATGTGTGTGTGTGTGTGTGTGTGCATATATATATATATATATATCCCTTCTGCTGGAAAAGAAAGAAATAGGGATGTAAACTTTTTCAGGTTATAAAATAGCTTCTTTTTATGGCTTTCCATGGCATCTAAATGAAAATCCAGTAATTTGGTAAATGAAAACATAATCCGATACAAGTCAATTTGAAAACAAGTCCATTGAGTTCAATGGGTCTTACTTCCAAGTAAGTAGGTATAGAATTACCACCTAAAAGGAACATATCCTTAACCAGGCTTCCTCAACCTCAGTCCTCCAGATTTTTTGAGACTACAATTCCCATCATCCCTGACCACTGGTCCTGCTAGCTAGGGCTCATGGGAGTTGTAGGCCAAAAACATCTGGAGGGCCGAGGTTGAGGAAGCCTGTCCTTAACTATGCAGCAATTACTTTTTTATCTGTATGTTACTGGCAGTAAAATATAACCTTGGTGTAGAAACAAGGGCCCAGTTTCTCAAGTGGTTCCTTACCAGTCAGACATTCTGCCTCACCAATATTATTTTTCTAGACAGAAAATAGAAAGGGGGGGGGAGCTTTCCTTCTATGCTCTCTCACCCTCAGCCCAGTTGTTTTCTGAATCTGCAGGATAATCAGCAATGCCAGTCACGCAGGGCACTTGGGATCCCCTGCCTTAGTAAGCCTCACCTTCTTATCCCTCCGCCCTGCCCCTCGCATTGCTGCCAGCTGGTCTCCTGCCAAGGAAAGATCTTGTGAGCATGCAGGTAACAGCTGATACTTTTTGAATGGAAGTTGTACCAGAAGTGGAGGACACAACAATCTGTAGCCCATTTGGGTGGTACAATGGCAGCTTTTGTTTTGGCAGAGAATAAACTTCGTTACATATTTTGGCATACGTATGTAAACATCTATGAGACGCTAACAATACACAGTGGTTGATACAACTTATGAATTCCAAAAAATATTTAAGCAGGTGTGTCACATACAGAAGAATACATATGTACCAGGGGTGTATATATGCTCTGTACAATCTCTGAATAATGAGCAGAACTCATATCTGGAGGATGTATACCTTGACAGAGAAGGTGCGACGGGGCAAAGCGGAGTCACACAGAGTGCCTCCTTGTACTTCATAACTCAGTACGTTTTTTAAAAATGCAAGTACATAAAGTGCATATAATATCTTGCCAGAGAAAACCTATGTCTCATTTACTAGCTATAAAGTTAGTGGGAGCTGGGGTTGCGGAAAGGGTGGAGCTTTCAATAAGCAAAACTTAACAACACGCTGCTTTGCAATGGGCACATCTTGCTTTCCCTAAAATGAGGGAAGTTTTTCCATGGCTATCAGATCCCAGTGGATTGGGGGAGGCGGGATAAATAAACAGGAACAGAATCACATGGAGGAAAGTGAATCACTTTCTACTACTCTCCTAATCAACTTTAAAGATGCAGAGCACAAATGCCCCTGGAACGATCTGTCTGCAGTTTGACAGATTTGTTATCCAGGGGCACCTCTCTCATGCCTGCAATTCTGAAACCAATTGCCCACAAAGCATTATGGGAGGTTTAGCGATTCCCCTTTTTACACACTCCAACCTGTAATTGCTGCCACAGTAGCTATCCTTCTGAAATCTGGTTGAGTTCATGCTCTCAGAAAGGGGAACCAAGGCTGCAAATTTTATCCAGTTCTTCCCAAAAGTTAGATGCTTCCTTTTTCAAAAAAGAAAAATAAAGGTGCCCAGCCCTCAAGCCCCTGGATGGATTTGTTTGCAATTTGGCAAGATTAATCCCTTTGCTATGCCTGCGTATTTCATTAATTTCTGTCAAAAGCGGGGTGGGGGGAGTTATGGTTGTTGTTATTTTTTCTTCCTCATAATATTGCATGATAGGAAACATAGCTGTTGTGGGCATGAAGCACAAGTAAAACTTGGCAGAGAACAGAGCAACTCAGAATAGATCAACCTGCTTCCTAAAGTTAAATGCAGATCAGAAATGACTCCTGAGAGTCGGAGTGCAGGGAGGGAGTGGAGGCCCCTTAGAGAGCTGCCCGGGAAGTAAAATTATATATATATATATATATATATATATATATATATATATATATATATATATATATATATATATAGACTCTTGAGGCTGGTGCATGTCTTTAGTGTTGTTGTTGTTTAGTCGTTTAGTCGTGTCCGACTCTTCATGACCCCACGGACCAGAGCACGCCAGGCACTCCTGTCTTCCACTGCCTCCCATAGTTTGGTCAAACTCATGCTGGTAGCTTCGAGAACACTATCCAAACATCTCATCCTCTGTCATCCCCTTCTCCTTGTGCCCTCCATCTTACCCAGCATCAGGGTCTTTTCCAGGGAGTCTTCTCTTCTCATGAGGTGGCCAAAGTATTGGAGCCTCAGCTTCAGGATCTGTCCTTCCAGTGAGCACTAAGGGCTGATTTCCTTAAGAATGGATACGTTTGATCTTCATGCAATCCATGGGACTCTCAGGAGTCTCCTCCAGCACCATAATTCAAAAGCATCAATTCTTTGGCGACCAGCCTTCTTTATGGTCCAGCTCTCACTTCCATACATCACTATTCTCACTTCCATACATCACTATTTTCCAGATAAGCATAGTATAAATAGATTCATATTTCTGAATATTTCTAATCAGTAGTAGTCTTGGTCTGAGGGAGTCCTGACCAAGTCTGACCAACTAAAACTACATTGTTACACACAATACTTTCAGCTTCTGCAAACGTGAAAGTAACTTTAATTACCACCGTATCCTGAATTTCAACTATTTTCAACATATTCACTTTTTAGGAGATTTCCTCAGACTCAAAATATGCCCAGCATTACTATCATTGTTTCATACTACTCTATTCCCTCAGACCCCTTCTTGGATCACTGCCTTGCTGTGGTGAAGGGGCCTGAATAACTCAGAGAAGCTACGAACTATGCCATGCAGGCCACCCAAGATGGACAGGTCATAGTGGAGAGTAATCCAAACTGCGGGAGGCAGTGGAAGACAGGAGTGCCTGGCGTGCTCTGGTCCATGGGGTCACGAAGAGTCAGACACGACTAAACGACTAAACAACAACAACAACAACATTCCCTCAGAGGTGGGAAATCGAAGAGCTGAGTTCTGGACTCTTATGGTGGATTTTGCAGTAAACTGGTAATTTACAAATGGCAAAGGTTGCACACAGGGAAAGCAAGAATTTGTGTAGACGGTATAAAATCAAGGCAATGTCAATCCAATGCCCAAATACCCAAAAAAACCTCTTAGGAACCATTTCCAGTAAGTCCTAAACCCAGGCTATCTTTTCCCCCTTCTTGCTATATCAGGAATTAAGACATTAATAGGAATTAAGACACTGTTAAAGGTACCACGTAAAACTTGTTCCATGTTTGTAAGATCTTTTAGTGCCGCAGACTTTGGAATGCCCTGGCCTGTTGACATCAGCCAGGTGCTGGCACCTTAAAAAAACAAAGTACCAACAGATACAGTCATGGACGGGGGGGGGGGGAATCGATGCATTTTGTTAACACAGGCTTCCTCAACCTCGGCCCTCCAGATGTTTACGGCCTACAACTCCCATGATCCCTAGCTAGCGGGACCAGCAGTCAGGGATGATGAGAATTGTAGTCTCAAAACATCTGGTGGGCCGAGGTTGAGGAAGCCTGTGTTAACAAATCCAGTTCTTGCTCCAGGAATGTATGGGGGTGCCTGGGAAAATGCTTGAGTGAGCTTCAGAACACTGAACGCTGATTTCTGTAGTCAAACAAGGCATAATAATACCTGGAGACAGTCCCATCCGTAATCTCTTGGAGAAATAAAGGCAACCATGATTTCAAGTAGCAAAGGTGGGCATTTTTGTCTAAAAGAAGACTGAAAAGGTTTATTTTTTTTAAAAAAAAAAAGCAACTGAGACTTCGAGGAAATATTTTTAAGTACTCACCTGGTTAAATTAAAGTTTTATAGCACATACATTTTATCCATATATAAACTCTCTTGACAGCAAACTGGTTATTAAAAACGGAATTACATTAATTATATTCATAAACAATTTGCCTGTCAAGCAACTTTGCTCCAAAATGTGACCTAACTAAAAGGCTTATAACAGCTTTCAGATAGTAAACTCGTGACATCTTCCTTTTCCCTTCCATCCATAACCCTATTAGTTGTTTGTCCTCTCATATAAATTCAGCAGCGTAAATTTCAAGAGACTACTAAAAATATTTAGCAATATAAGTTAATAAAATGCATGTTGCTTAGTTGGCCATCTCCCTTAGCTCTTTAACAGGGCTTTACATCTTCAAAGGGTTTTGCATACATTAATTGGTTACTATGTTTTCTCCAAGACTCACAGAGTAACCAACAGATGTGCACCAGTAAAATTCTGGGTCTCCAGATACAGGTATTATACCAACTGTCAAATTATAAACATATAGTATAGACATTTCTTTATACCCAAGCGTTTCGTGAAATAATTATAACTACAAATCCATGATGCACTGGGACTAAAGAGTAAGGGGAGACTGGATTAAATGACAAAGCTTGCTCCCTACAAGGATAGAAGCATGAGTTGAGATGGAGACTTGGGCTGAGGGCGATTAATACAGCATCTACAGTGTTATAGCCAAAGGAGAGTAAGTATGCAGATATTCATTTTATCTGCAGAATGAATTTACATACAGTGGTACCTTGGGTTAAGTACTTAATTCGTTCCGGAGGTCCATTCTTAACCTGAAACTGTTCTTAACCTGAAGCACCACTTTAGCTAATGGGGCCTCCTGCTGCCGCCACGCCGCCAGAGCACAATTTCTGTTCTCATCCTGAAGCAAAGTGCTTAACCTGAAGCACTATTTCTGGGTTAGCGGAGTCTGTAACCTGAAGCGTATGTAACCTGAAGCGTATGTAACCCAAGCTACCACTGTACATTAAATTAAAATTTGGAGATAGAAATCACTGAATAGACATAGATGGTTGAGTTTTAAGAAAACAAGTCAGTTTCTTAAACCATGATTTGACCTTGGCTTCTTTCTGCTACTAACCACTCTTAGTGGGACCACACTGTAGAAAACTTATTTCCCCATCCTGTTTTTACAGTTGGGCATAGCTATGTCTTCGTAAACTTAGTTTGGCCACTTGTATTATCTGTTGGCGGTTTTTATTATTTTATCTATGCATATTTTGTGCTGACCTTCTGTGTTTTACTGGAGTTTTAAAATACATTATTGTTGAAGGCTTGTTTAACTTGTTGTGATTGAGCAATGCTTTCTAAAAGGTGAGATATATATTTGCTAAATAACTTAATACAAAGGTGAGACTAATTGCAGTTTGTCTGAGTTCTGATGTCATGCCGGCCTGCAGCTGGTCTAAACTGGAAGCAAACTCTTCCAAACTCCTTCTCACCAGTGCACCAGAGGAGAGAGAAGTATGTGGGACTAGGGCTGTCTGTGGCTCACCCCGGTAATGCTAAACCATGGACCAGAAGTATGTACAAATGCAGACATCATATCCCAGAACTGTGACTATGGCCATTTTTGTGTGCAAGGATAACATGAGGCAAGAAGTAACTTCATTTGACAAGCAGCTCTTAACTGCTGCAAAGTGTTGATATGTGCTCTTATCAGAATTCATTCTAGCAAATCCACTGATCAGCAGTGTAATGATCCTTACCCTCCACCCCAATCATTTCTTACCTTCACTACTGAGCTCAGCCTTCTCTCTCTCCACTTCCCCCAGACACGGTTTAGATTGAGCCTTCCAATGAGTTCTGATGTCACTTATCTGAAAGTCGGCCTTAGATGCTTATTCCTCCTGTTTTATAGGAATACCCTTTCAAACTGTTATCAGATGTCTTCTTATAAGAAAATTCAGCCATACAGCAGGGAGCACTTAACCTATTGTAGTGCCCTAATTTTAACTGAACCACTGTCCCAAGTCAATTAAGTACGTGAATATGTATATCAAGATTAAAATTAGGTGCAGATAAATAATAATAGGGGGAAACTGTCGGACTGTCCTACAGTTTATTTAAAAAGTCAATCAACTTTCAAGTGCAGCCCAATAAAACTCCCTTTCGCAGTGAATATTCTGCAGAAAGAATTTAAAACAGAAGCATATCTTAGAGGCAAAGGTAGGATAATCACAGTAGTATGCTACCTTCCGAGAGGATCTCATTATTTTGTGATTTAATCTCTGCCTGCAATTTGTGTGTGTATATGCTATAATCACATTTAACCTTGAGGAAAGCCAGCATCTGGTACATGTGTTCAGCAGGGAGACCTTATACTATTAAATGTGAAAAACTACGTCTGACTTTACACTTGCTGTGATGACAACAATAGCTCAAACAAATACTTATGTGCTTTTAAGCTTTCTGTTTGTGTGAATGATTTCAGATGCCAGATTATCACCTGTGTTACCTTGTTAACGTACTTCATCTTTGTGTCAGTGAAGATCATGCTGATGGAAAGGGGCAAGTTATATAAAATATTTTTCAGGCATGCATAAAAGTATTTGGAAAATAACTTGATTTTACATTCACTAGTTCTTTCATTGTCGTCTTTCCCCATTTTGACCTTCATTTACAAAGATACCTGATGAGAACATAGGAATAGCAACAACCATAATGTTTCCTGTAATTCTTGTTTGTTATATGAACAAGCATTAACAACATTTCAGGATAATTCAAGGTCATTTGTTTCTTACGCTCAGCAATATAGAATTTCTTATTATGAAGGGTAAAAAAGCTAATGAAAGCTCCAGATAGCCTCCAGCTGAGTGCTGGGTTCTGGTTCAGCTTTGTGTCCATGATTAAGGGAATCAAAGGCACACACACAAAAACCTGTGGCTATTGAAATATTTCCACATATCAGCATAATCTTTCTCCTTGATAAGAATGCAGCCCAGCAGCCAAATGGAAGGTGCCAGCCTCTTTGTTTTGGTAGGTGTAACCAGGGATGTGTGAATTGCAAACCATAATCACCAATTGATATATTAGTATAAACAAGTTTTAATAGCAACTCTGTCACATACTTAATGATAATCTGTCTTAATCTGCTATTGATATTTGCATGTTACATAATAGCAGGATCAATAGGCCTTCAACTAAGGAGGAGAAAGCTTCAGCGTCACATAATATGATGTGCTATACTTTTTCATGGCCAGAGAAAGAAAGGGCTGCAAAGAAGAAACAAGAATGCAAAACAATCCCTGCCAAATGAGACCAAAGACAGAGACAGATTTAGTGTAGCGCAACTAGTTCTGTCAAAAGGGACGCGGGTGGCGCTGTGGGTAAAAGCCTCAGCGCCTAGGGCTTGCCGATCGAAAGGTCGGCGGTTCGAATCCCCGCGGCGGGGTGCGCTCCCGTTGTTCGGTCCCAGCGCCTGCCAACCTAGCAGTTCGAAAGCACCCCCGGGTGCAAGTAGATAAATAGGTACCGCTTACCAGCGGGAAGGTAAACGGCGTTCCGTGTGCTGCGCTGGCTCGCCAGATGCAGCTTTGTCACGCTGGCCACGTGACCCGGAAGTGTCTCGGACAGCGCTGGCCCCCGGCCTATAGATGTGAGATGGGCGCACAAACCCCAGAGTCTGTCAAGACTGGCCCGCTCGGGCAGGGGTACCTTTACCTTTACCTAACTAGTTCTGTCACAGTGGGCGCCAAGCTTACTGTAGGTAAAGCGACCACTGACCATTAGTTCCAGTCGTGGCCGACTCTGGGGTTGCGGTGCTCATCTCGCTTTATTGGCCGAGGGAGCCGGCGTAAAGCTTCCAGGTCATGTGGCCAGAATGACTAAGCCGCTTCTGGCGAACCAGAGCAGCGCACGGAAACGCCGTTTACCTTCCCGCCGGAGCGGTACCTATTTATCTACTTGCACTTGACATGCTTTTGAACTGCTAGGTTGGCAGGAGCAGGGACTGAGCAACGGGAGCTCACCCCGTCGCGGGGATTCAAACTGCTGAGCTTCTGATTGGCAAGGCCTAGGCTCTGTGGTTTAACCCACAGCGCCACCCACATCCCAAGCTTATTGTAGGTGGCGCCAAAATAATTACGCAGTGAATTGAGCAGAATGAAAGAGGAGAAGCAGGAAAGGGTACAAATTTTAGCCGCACACAGGGCGCCACTGAAATTTGAAAGACCAAAGTCTGCCCCTGCCAAAGGCGCATCTGTTTTCACAGTGGCCAGCCACATGCCTACTCATGATCCTCAGCAACTGATATTCAGAGGCAGATTGTATCTAATAGTAGCGGCATAATGTAGTCATCATATTTAACATCCACTGGTATCTTTATTCTCTATGTATTTGTCTAATCTCTTTTTAAAAGATGTCCAAATTGGTGTCATTCTATGGCACACTAAGTCCATTCCCCAGCATTGATGTCAGAAACCAACCACTGACTGAAACCCATGGGGCATGCCTGCCAGGCAGAGGAGACGGTGTCACACAAATTTGCTCCAGTGAAGTGTAACAAATATTTATATGCAGAATTTACTGTTTTAAAACATTGTTTCACTGTATGATTCCACTGTGGAGATTTAAGTGACAGATGCATTTTCCTCTAAGAGTTATGTTAGACTTAGTTATACGATTAAGATATGCTTTAATCAATACAATTCTAACTCTAAACAAGGAGTTTTAAGATAAGCTCTGTCACTATTATAATTCAAACTCTATTTAGGCAAATTTCACTCATAGATTATAGTTTCTCCTGCATGCATATATTAGTGCAAATGAAGAAAAGACAACCTAAATGTCAGCGTGCCATTGTCAATGATTCTCTCAAGTTCTCAGGCAAAGCTGTGATTTATAGCTGCAAGCTGTAGTACATCCCTTTTATTGGGGCAACATTGACCTTGACTTGTGTCCTTGGAATAAAACAGACTACTAATCAAAATCATACTAGGCTTTTTAAAATCATTGTTTAGAATACTCCTAATTCATTCTGAACCATGCCAGAATTATCACTGCTTCCAAAACCAAAACCAAAAACCAAAAATTGTTGCTGGGAAATAGAAGGTTTTGCAACTGTCAGATCACCTCTTGTTTAGTTGACTAACAACACAAACCTTTGATCTCCATAAATTATTTTTCAAGGTTTGAAAAGTATTTTTTGGTGTTAGCTGTGCACTTGATTAACTTGCACTGCCCTTCCACGTTGAGTTTTTTTTGAATTTTAATAGATAGCCAAGTTCATAATAATGCATAGTTGATTTCAACAGTTTTTGTCAGATATCTGCAGAGGTTTCACATACTCATTAGTAGAATCTTTAGAAATCTACAATTAAATTAAAATAGTAGTAGTTTACCATTACTAAATGTCTTCTTCCTTGGATACATCCCAACTCATTCATTAGTAAAATCATTCAATGAGATAATCAATGTGAATGAATGCATGGAAACAAGAACAGAAGAAAGAAAACAGTTCAATCAAGAACTCCAATTTTACATTAAAATCCATTGTCTTTAGCATCTTTAGTCATAGGGTGCATGGGGAAGCAGTTAACTGTTTAAGGTGCTTCAGTGATATTTTTATTAATAATTATCATCATCACACTACCATTCTATCAAGAGTTCAGGACAATGCATGTGATAAGCCCACCTCCATCCTAACTTTAAAAGAAAATTGTGAAGTAGGCTGAAAGGCAGCGTCTAAAGCCATCCAGGTGAACTTCTAGGCTCTGTTTTATGGTTTTCGTACAAACACAGACTAATTCAATTGTATCCAATAAAGTTGTCCCATTCATGTAAGGATTTCTGCTTTTGCACCCTAACCCCCCCCCCACTTTCTTCCTCCCGTCCCCCTTCCATCTGTATTGGAGGTACCCTAGTCCTCTGGTGCAGGGGGCGGGGCTCAGCGGGGAAAGGAGAGGGAAGGAAAATTCAACTGCACAAACAAAAGTCCTTGCACAAAGAGGACGACTATGTTGGGAACAACCCTATGTCTTCTCAGAAATAAGTTCCATTGAATTCAGTGGGGCTTACTTGCTTACTCCTAGTTACCTAGGGTTAGGATTGCAGCCAACTTGACTCTTTGACAAAAGGCCCTAAAAGTAAGATAGAATTAACAATGCTAAAGGTGTGCAAGCTACAAACAGGCTGATAAACTCCAATGTCTGGGTTATTTCATCCTCTAAGTGGCTACAAGTGTTTTATGTCAATATGTTTTCTCGAACCCCCAAGTAAGTGCTGAAACTAACATTAAAGTACCTATCAGGTGCTGTTATATCAGCTTTTGGGTTATCCTCTGTCCAAATCTTCATAATCAGCAATGGCCAACTATTACAGAAAGCATTACTTAAGATGGACAGATACTGTATATGGCTTATCAACTGTTTACCAAGGGCATCCAAAACATGTCTATTTTCCTAGTATGCAAAGGTGTTCTATTTGCTTTAGGGGAAATCTAAATCTTCTGAGAAACATGTTTTAAATTTTTGGACATCTTCAGGTAACATCTGCTTAATTCTTACAATGATGTCATGCCTTCATGTGGCGTTTCAAGAGTTTTGGGCCAAATTATAAGTGGTGGTGGCCTGACAGGTTTGACTAATAGCAGCTGAAAGCTTATGGGCTAAGTTACTAGTACTCTTTGGCTCCTTAGTATAACTTTGTGAACAGCAACAAATGAAATTCAATTGTGATTATAACATGGACAATGCTGGTGGGTGCTGTGGGGAGTTAGTGGTGCAGCAATATCAGAAGAGCTTCGGGTTACCCATACTGGTAAACAACCTGCTATCCTTAGGTAAAGGTAAAGGTACCCCTGCCCGAAGGCCAGTCGTGTCCGACTCTAGGGTTGTGCGCTCATCTAACTTAAGAGGCCGGGAGCCGGCGCTGTCCGAGGACACTTCCGGGTCACATGGCCAGCATGACGAAGCTGCTCTGGCAAGCCTGCACCAGCGCAGCACACGGAAACGCTGTTTACCTTCCTGCTATAAAGCAGTACCTATTTATCTACTTGCACTTAAGGGTGCTTTCAAACTGCTAGGTGGGCAGGAGCTGGGACCGAACGATAGGAGCTCACCCCACCGCGGGGATTCAAAAATACTAGTAACAGTCTCCAATATATGCCTCATCCACAATCATATTCTTTAGTGTTCAAGTGGCTGCATTGAGGAACCCTTGAAGGAAAAAGGAACAAAACACCATGTCATCCAATAGCTATACAGTGGTACCTCGGGTTAAGAAATTAATTCATTCTGGAGGTCCGTTCTTAACCTGAAATTGTTCTTAACCTGAGGTACCACTTTAGCTAATGGGGCCTCCTGCTGCCGCCACACCGCCACTGCGTAATTTCTGTTCTCATTTTGAAGCAAAGTTCTTAACCCGAGGTACTATTTCTGGGTTAGTGGAGTCTGTAACCTGAAATGCCTGTAACCCGCGGTACCACTGTACTATTTCTGGGTTAGCGGAGTCTGTAACCTGAAGCATCTGTAACCCGAATTACCACTGTATTTCAAAAGAAGAACTTACTAAATCTTCTGAGAAGCATGGGTATAATATTACAAACATACTTATGTAAGGTTAACGGGGGGGGGGGATCTGTACAACATAAAGGTTAAGCTAGTGTTGACATTGACAGTTGTTGGGGGATTATTATTTTTTTCTATTGAAAAAAGCTACAAAAATATGTATCAGATTTAGCCCAAGCTGAGTTCTTATCTCTTAAGAATAATTGACAATGTTTAAAGTCTTAGCACTGGGATTATGGAGTGAGGACAACTGGAAGACTCTAAATTACCCTTGAAATTCCTTGAGCTTAGATCTGATGCAAACTTGAGTAGCACTAATTTACACGTTCTACTATAACAACTTCTAAAGAACTGCTCTATTGCAGTCTGGGATAACTATATTTTAGTATACTGCATTCTTTTGTAAACAGACAGCATTTTAATTCTAACAAATATTCTTACATAGACAATGCGTAAGAAAAAAATCAAAACTATATTTGGCATTGGCAGAGAAGTATATATGCGGTTGGCCCTAAGTGTTTGAATAAATTAATGGTTGAAATACCAGCTCAGTTAGACAGCTGAAATCATTTGATTCTATTCAAAGTGCCCTTGAACAAAAGTAGGGACATCATGACTGTTCCTTCCTGTGTACTCTGTAATCCTTGCCAATGAAATTAGTGTCTATTGATTTCCTAATTCCCTAACAAAAGTGTCAAAATAGAAGAGATAAATGAAAATGCTATTGACCTCTGTTCTCTACATTTTCTACACCTGTCTACATATGAATAGGTGTTGTTTACAATTTCTTGAAAGTCAGAAGCATCAATCTACCTGATCTTAAACACAGTTCACTGAGATTTCCAACCTGCCTCAGTCTATATTATTAAACCTTATCATGTTCCCAGCTATATGTAAGATGTTAAACAAAATAATCCAGGAAATGTTAAATAAAAGTAAAACTTATTCCAGATTTTAAACCATAGGTCTTTATGAGGCAAATTCATAAAAACCAAACCAAACCAAGCCTGCCATGGAATGCTAACATTCACAAGATGAAACGTGTGCTAACATACTTGTTAATAGATAAGGCGCCACAAAACTTTTTCCAGCCTGGCAGATCCTATTAGCAGGTTGTTCATGAAATGCATTAGTCAAAATAATAATGAAAACTGATGTCCAGGTCACATAATATTCTCTCTTGTCAATGGAAGTACATTCTTTTAAGATAAAATGACATCACCCAAAAACCCTTATTGAAGTCAGGCAACAATCCCAGGAAAAATCTTGTTTTATAAATTTCTTTAGCACAGTTGGCAAGTATTATCAGTGAGGTTTAAAATGAAAAATCCAGGATGGGGTTGTAGCAGGAACCCCCCCACCCCAATCATTCTGTTTGCACAAACTTCACACACACTCACACTCACACACTACATACGCCACATTTCTGTTATAAATTCATAGAAAATCAACCATACATCGGATTTGCACTGTTCCATTTTTTACTCCATGTGACAAGGACTATCAAAGGGGGGTGCTTGGTTTCTGGTCAGCCATAATCCCTTCACCATCCCAGCACATCCACAGGAGCCCTGCCCAGTTGCTATGTCAACCCTGATAATCCCAGACAGAAGACAATCAAAATCACAAAGAACAGTGGATTCACCACAGGCTGAAACAAAGGACAATGATCAGATCTTCCCTCTGGGGGCAGGAAACTGCAAACTCCCCATTGTCACCTGGAAAGTACTCATGGGGAGGGGGAAAGGAGGAACCAGCCGGGTGACTGGACACTCAGGTTACCACCACAACTCCTCCCTCAACCCCTCCTTTCTGTAATGTATGCATGATGTTTCTGGGGGTGGGCTTGAGCTAGAGGAGGGGAATTTCAAAAGTTTTTATAAGGTCTTGCAGCCCATTGTTCTGGGTCTTTCTCTCTCTTGCAAGGGAAGGGAATACCCTGTTGCAACAGTTCAATAAAGGCCAAGCCTACAGGCTGCTGTTTTGCTCCAAGTTATCCTGGTTGGTGTCTTTACTTTTTGTCCAAGAGAGCCCTCAGATTTTTCCGTTAACAGGGTCATAGAATCAGAGAATTGTAGAGTTGGAAGGACACCCGAGGGTCATCTAGTCCAATCCCCTGTAACGCAAGAATCTCAACTAGATCATCCATGACAGACGCTCATCCAACTTCTGCTTAAAAGGCCCCAACAAAAGACAGTCTACCACTTCTGGGGGGGGGGGTCTCTACCACTGTTGATTTTAAATATTTTTGAACGGTTTAAATACTTTTAAAAACTGTTTTTATTGATAATTTTATTGTTTTATTCTCTTAATGAACCACTTTGAAGATTTATTACAATCAAGCAGTGTATGAATGTTGTGCTGGGTAACAAACAAGTTACCAAGTCAGTATCTTCATTTCCTTGTGGGGTCCTTCAGGCTTCTCTCAGGATTGCAGTGTGGCCTGAAGCCTGGTCCAACAACAACCTGCCATAATTTGGCAATAGTTCCTTCTGGCATGCTGCAAAGAAGCTGAGTTCCCTTCTTAGCAGACCTCCCTGAGCTCTTTGCCACAGTGATATCAGCTTCCCTTCAGATGCTGCTTCTACTGGCTTCCTTCACGCTTCTCCCAGGCTCCCCCTAAATCCCTCACCATTCCACTCCAACTGAATTAAGCTACAGTGGTACCTCAGGTTACAGACGCTTCAGGTTACAGACTCGGCTAACCCAGAAATAGTACCTCAGGTTAAGAACTTTGCTTCAAGTTGAGAACAGAAATTGTGTGTTGGCAATGGGAGGCCCCATTAGCTAAAGTGGTACCTCAGGTTAAGAACAGTTTCAGTTTCGGACCTCCGGAATGAATTAAGTTCTTAACCTGAGGTACCACTGTACTCTTATCTGAACAGCACTGAAACTGGCCTTTCATTTTCATCAGTCAGGCTCATCCACCCAATCTCTACCATTCTGCCTTCTTATTTGTCTATAAGGATGAGTCAGTAAGACCACAAGTCAGTTTGGTTCACTGCTAAAGCTTTACATACATAATCTTTACTATATAAGCAATCTGATTTCTCTGCAGGGTTACAACTGCCAGTTAAAAAATATACAGTACCCAGCAAGAAAACAACTCTCTCCCTCTATCTCACTGTGTGTAGGCATTTTTGAACCTAACTTCCCACTCCACTCTCAAAATGAATTTTATTCTCTGTGAAATTGATAGAAGGAACAAGAATTCATGCTTCTACACCAGCTTCCTCATTTTATTTTAATTGTGACAATTCTCCATTAAGCAGTCAACCCATGAAATGACTTTGGATTTTACTTGCAGGTCATACACACTATTAAAAACCAGAGAGGGGAAAGTATTCTCTTAAAGTTGTTTAAATGACTTTATCATTTTTAGCATTATTAATTCATGCTACAAATAGTTTATAGTGTCAAGTTTAAAACTTCCTGTAATTAAAGGATGAAAAATGACAGCACCATTACATTAAGAATTAATAGTACACTTCCTCCTTGAAAATGGATTTCATATTTTGGCCACCACATAAAAGAAAGGAAATGCAACAAAAGCTTCTTCTGCTAAAAAAAAGCTACAAGATGAACACCAAGGCCCTCTGCACACATGATTAATGCTTACAACATTTCCAGTGCAGTCCTATGTCTACTCAGAAGTATTCCCAGAAAGTGAGGTTAAGACTCCAGCCTTAGTTGCCTTGATACTATGATCCCAAACAACTAGGGAAACAGTATTTTAACTTACTGAGGTAAGCCTGCTACTAGAGGACACGTAGACATAAAGATACTGATGAAATCCACTTGGCATATTATAAGTAGGGAGGTGGAAACCCTCAGTGTGGATGATGACACAAAGCCACAGATAGCTCCAGAGGGATTTTCCAGGGCCCCAAGACTAGAAGAGGGTCCACCACTGTAACAGTGCTACCCTTTTTGCTTTGAACACATTATTAAATAAATAAATAAATCAGATGCAGCCTGAGAGAGTCTGTCCATATTATGAGCACAACTAATGGTACTACTATGCCCAATGGCTTCAAAAATCCTGTATCCAGCATTATATTATTAACAGTGGTTTGCAAATCCACAGCTTGGTTTACATACAAACCTAAACCATGGTTTAAGCTTTCAGATGTAATGTTTAATTATAATTAAGGATAACAAAACACAGTTAAGTAGAATGTTTATACAGAACTAAATGGGTGAATTGTGCAGATTCCATATACAAAAAGATTGAAAAAGTCATATGTGGTGGCATTAGCTCATCACACACACACCCCGGGGAAAGCTAAACCGTTCTAGTTAAATTATGACACTAAAGGGATCTGCCAGCAGAATCACACCATGGTAGCTGAATGTACAAGACTACTTCAGTTCACTGGAAAACCTGGTCAGTAGCATTGAGGAGTATATCAAAACTACATCCTCTGCCCTTGCCCAGGATTAGTAGAAGATTGCTAAGCATCCATTCAAAAGTTTGGTTGTTGTTTTTAACTGGGAGCTGTAAGTGAAAAGTGGTGGTCTCTTCCTTTTCTTCTAGGTTTGTCCTGTAGTAGACAATGACACTTTCTTCTCACAGGTCTTAGATGCTAGGCCTCTACTTACTCACAGGGCCTGCCCTCTACCTAAAACATCTACAGTGGTACCTTGGGTTATGAAATTAATTCGTTCCGGAAGTCAGTTCTTAACCCAAAGCGTTCTGAACCCGAGGCATGCATTCCCTACATAGGCCTCCCGTGGCCCCAGAAGAGGAATTGCGTTTGTATCCCGGAGCAAAGTTCGCAACCCGGGATACCTACTTTGTGGAGTTTGTAACCCGAAGCATTTGTAACCCGAGGTACCACTGTACTAACCAGCCAAGAGCAGGCTACATAGCAAAAATATAGAAACTGGGGGCAGGCCCTGTGGCAGACCCACAAGATGCCCACTGTTTTCCATGTCAAGTCCAAAAACACTTTTTCAAGACCAAATATTGTCATCCAAACTATGAGCTGTTAATATGCCAGCTTATCTTGCAGTATGACATATACCAACTATGTTCTTCCATGTTCTACTGGCAAATAAGCCAGTCTCCACAGAAAAGAATAAATGAACACAAATCTGACATTCAAAAAGGGTACACTGTAACAGACCTTTAAGTGCTCATACTCAGACAAAGACACTTCCAAGTAAAAAAACACTGCATTACATTTCATCATGAGGTTCAGCACTATCACTTGTGACAGGGTACCCATGCTATCAAGCGTTTTGTTTCTTGAAAGGCCACTGCTAATAACATCATTACCATCTATACTTACCTAAAGGAATGACCGCCGGGTGTGAAGCACACTTCCACCCACAGACAAGCCACAGCTGTCTGAACACCAGGTCCTCTATCTAACCTTTGGCTTTCTCAGTGGTCTGCCGTGCCCTGTCTGTGACCTTTGTCTCCTTCGTTTAAACATTGTTCAGGGGGAAAGTGACGGGGTAGAAACAGGTGCCAAAATAACTTTGTACCACTCCACGATCGCGTGATTGGAAGATGTGTAAAGGGCACAGTCCAAAATGTATCTGACTGGTTTTGCATATTGTGCTAATAAAAAGAGCCTCTGAGGAGCTAGCTGGCAGCTTGCTTATGAATAGCTCACCTGCATCATCAACTCCTGTCTCATGCCCTTCTCTTTACTTACCTGAATTTTATTTATTTCTGATATCCCTATTTACAGTAAGGGCCCTCCACCACCCGCACCATGGCTTTATATACACCTTAATTCAGGATAACGTTTCATGTATCTGATGATGTGGAGTGTGGTCCATGAAAAGTTTATGCTATAATACATTTATTATTCTTTAAGGTGCCACAGTACTCTCCCACCCCAACCCCTGCCACCATTAGAACCAGCTGTTGCTCATTTTATCTTGTTTTAAGTATATCATACCCATTTGCTTTTACATCTTTGGGCAAATGCTAAGCAAACATCCCAAGAGAACCTCAGAGACAATGTCACATTCATTAGCCACAAGTAGCACCCCCCCTTCTTTTCCTGTAACCTCATAGACCTATTAAAAGACCACTGGCTGCCATCCATAACTGAAAGCACTCTTATAACTTCAGTCTAGACATGATCTTATCTAAAAGCGCCTTCAGTCATTTTGTATTCAGAAGCACTATCCAGATTTTTTGTTGGCTCTTTAAATATATTAGCCTGATTATTTTATTACAGCAACTATGTCATTGATCAAAGAATGAAAATGTGAGAACGGATATAATGAGTTCAAACTGTGGTGATTTAACCAGTGCTCCATTTGTAAAGGTAGCCACCTTTGACTAAAGACAGGGGAACAAAAAGAAAGCACTCAAAATAACAGCAATATGGGAACTTTGGGTCAAAGTGTTAAAGGACACTATTTCAATAAAGATACAATAGATGGCATCCAATTGGTGTCCCTCTGCTGAAGGAATAAGGAGAGAGGCGATTTTTGGCAATTCTCCCTACCTTCTACAACCCTCCATGTCCTTCAAGTCTTCTCAGAAAGTTGGAAGACCCTCCAAAGCAGTTGTGAGATGTGTGGAGAACTGCAATTGTACTCTCCAATAAACCTGTTTGCTAATCCAAAAGCATTAAAAGTGTGATAAAAGCTTAGAGGTATGTTGCTACACTAAGTGCCCAAAGAAGTTTGGTCAATATTGTTACTAGACCGTAAATCTTCAGGACTGCAATGTGTAATGAATTGAATAGTCTGATGAATTAAAAAGGTGCCCAAATTAATAATGCACATTTTTAAATTCTTAATTATTTTTAAAACATCACTGTTTAGAAATCCATGAATTATAGACACCTTCTTAGAAAAATAAACCCTCTTTTCCCCAGAATAGAATGTCTCTTCTGAAATATTGCAAGCTATGCATTACATAAAAACAACGAAGTATGCTGTTTTTAGAACTATTTATTCATATGCAAATTCATTAAGAGTTAATTGAAATATTAAAATTCACACTATTGGCTAATATTTATTTAATCAAGTGACAACTCTATTAGTTTTGCTCCACTTATGTGCCAGAACCATTTGGGTATTCATGTGGGGTGTGTATCTCAAATGGTCTTTCACCTTTGTATGATGCCCAATGTCACACAAAAAACCGCTCTATTGTTAAACAGGGCTTAAGGATGTAGATTGAAAAATCAATAAAAAACATGCCACTGCTCCAGATACAAATTGCCAGCAGTCAATAAAAAGGAAAGATTAAGGAGAGCTACAGAACCAAGAAACAAGGCCATGTCTCTACGACAGATCACGTGAGTCATCAAACTCAATCCAGATTTTCTTCCATTCTTCCACTCTGATCAGCACTGATCTTTATTTCAAAGCTCTGAATCAATGCATTCAACTTTCTCAAATATGCTTTATTACTATTATTTTGTTTCTAGGGAGGCTGCTTTTCTTTATCATGGCATACTTCATTTGCCTTTTTGATAAGGATGTACTGTAAACTACAGGTCTATATTTTCTTAACCATTTGACACAATTAAGTGTTGTCTGTTTCAACGAGAGCCCTTGCAATCATGACTGGAAACAAGTTTCTACTCTCCAGCATTCTCTTTTAGGAATGCAAAAGATTCTTCTGATGAGAGAGAGAGAAAACAGCATAGAAATTTAGCATGCCACACCTAAAGGCACACATACTGATCATGAACTATTTCCACCCTACCTCTCAGAATGGGATATTAAGGGTTGAAAAATCCAAGTATGGATAAACAAAAATCTACTGTCCATGGCTTTTAGCTTATCCTTTCTATCTTTATTCCCAGCTACAACAAAGTTTTAAGTACATATAATAGCATTTGCCTACATTTTTCTTTTTCTCCCAACTTTTGTTTGTTGTTGTTTAGTCATTTAGTCGTGTCCGACTCTTCGTGACCCCATGGACCAGAGCACGCCAGGCACTTCTGTCTTCCACTGCCTCCCGCAGTCTGGTCAAACTCATGTTGGTAGCTTCGAGAACACTGTCCAACCATCTCATCCTGTCATCCCCTTCTCCTTGTGTCCTCAATCTTTCCCAGAATCAGGGTCTTTTCCAGGGAGCCTTCTCTTCTCATGAGGTGGCCAAAGTATTGGAGCCTCAGCTTCAGGATCTGTCCTTCCAGTGAGCACTCAGGGTTGATTTCCTTCAGAATGGAGACGTTTGATCTTCTTGCTGTCCATGGGACTCTCAAGAGTCTCCTCCAGCACCATAATTCAAAAGCAGCAATTCTTCGGCCATCAGTCTTCTTTATGGTCCAGCTCTCACTTCCATACATCACTACTGGGATGTAGTGCTCTAATTACAAGCTCTTTGGGAACGGAGTTTGTATGTGTTTTATCCATATCGTCTTGGAATCACATGTAGGGCTAGAAGACCAAGCCTAAGATCAATCTGCGCAGGCTATTGCTAAGGTTTTCTGCAAGACCTGGATGCACCAATAACTTTATCAGAGGATTGCACTTCTGGATGTGTACTACTCAAATGTTCCATCAAAAAGAAATGAAATGTTTCCTTCAAATTAATAATAGAAAGAAATACTAGCAATTTTCCAAGGTTTTCTAAAAGGAATCCTGAGGGACAAAACTATCTTTATTTCAGAAAAGAAAAAGATGAAAAGATACAATCACGAGAAGCAATAAAATCTCAAGAGAACAAAATATGACACTAACACATTATTATTTTTTCCTAAAAGGCCAAGAATGCAAAGCTGTAACAGATACTGAAATGTAACTAGTGCACTCATGGCAACAGTGCTTTAGAAACAGCTTGGGTTAGTAAATTTTCTTTTTTAAAAAAAAAAGTAACACCCAGATTCAATAGAAATGGCTATACGTATAACCATGTATAATTAGAAATAATTGTTCCAAAATGCGTGATTTCAACATCTTAAAAAAGCATTCACCCACAGAAATGCTATAGGAAATTAAGCACACTTAAACTTTATTGACATCAAAGTTAGGCATGTTTGGAAGAGCAAAAATATTGCATTGGGGGAACCTATATTAAGTGTCACAGGATCTCTTTACAGATCTTCAATAACTTACAATAAGACTGTTTGCAAGTCACACAAATGTATGTCACATAAGTGAATAAAATCCAGAGTACTTCAAAATGCACTGGAGCTTATTACATTTATAGTTGATTTAGAGTTTATTTGTTTGGAGTTTGCTATAGATGTAATTTACTGGATTACATTGTTTTAAACATGGATGCTCTGACTGTGGTTTACAATCTCTGTGTTTGCAACTTGTGTTTACTCAAAACAATTTTAGAACACCAGACTTCACCATAAATGTTAACAAGGCCTGATTATAGTAAACATTCATTTCAATAGCCTAGTATTTTGACCATAACTCAGGTGAGTATACTGACAATCCTTGGACCTTGCAGGAGCCTATTCCATAAACTAGCTTCCAGATTTCACACACGCTGCATGAAACAGTGTGCTTAAACTTAGACTATCTTTGTTTGCCTGAGATTTTCATAGCCATTTTTCTTGCAGTAATAAGTTTCCCACTGCAAGTGTGTTCTGCAAATAATAAAGTGGCCCAGTTCAACCCAATACAGTGGTACCTCGGGTTAAGTACTTAATTCATTCCGGAGGTCCATTCTTTAACCTGAAACTGTTCTTAACCTGAGGTACCACTTTAGCTAATGGAACCTCCTGCTGCTGCTGCGCCGCCGGAGCACGATTTCTGTTCTCATCCTGAAGCAAAGTTCTTAACCTGAAGCACTATTTCTGAGTTAGCGGAGTCTGTAACCTGAAGCGTAAGTAACCCGAGGTACCACTGTAGTTCAACCCACTTCTTGGCATCCTTGTTATTCAGATAGCAATAAGCTTTTAAAAGAAACATTGTTTCACTCAATGCCTGTGTTTGTCACAAAATCTGGTTTTAGGCCCATGAAAACCTTAATGTTAAGTTAAAACAAGAACAAAAACCTGATCTGACCCTTATTTGGTTCCTTGTTCAGATTCCTCGCTTTCAGTCTACCAATTTCCAGATAATTCCTCAAAAGCTATTTTGAATCCAATTACTATTCCTAATGTCTGTTGAACCTTGACATCTGATTAAAATTCTACACAGGTGTTGGGAATAAATAGGGTTATAGTTAGTTTCTGGCAGGACTCCAAACACAGCCCTGGGTGGCAGGGTTTCTTCTGGTGTGTTGTCCATAAGAAAGATAGCATAGAAGCCAACTCCAAGGGGCTGTGGGGACCTTGGCCCCCACAATAAAATTCTGTATTTGAGGAGGCTGGATGTGAACAGTGCACAGATACCATCACTTCCCACCCACAGTACCTCCAGTTTGTCTAGATTAAATTTCAGTTTTTTCAGCTGCAACTATTCCAAAGCTGCCTCCAGACACTTGTTTAGGAGTTGCAGAGCCTCCCAGGGACTTGTAACTGAAGAAGAGAGGGAGAACTTGATATTATCTGTACATTGGTGACACCCTAGTCCAAACCTCTGTATGACTTCTGCCAGTGCTTTAATCCAGATGTTGAACAACATGAGGTACAGAGTGGACTATTTTGATATGGGGGCCCAGCAGTTGTCCATGGAATGGAATAGAAGTCCCCTAACACTTCTGATATATCATCTGCAGCAGGCTGAACACTGCAACACTGTACTTCTGAAATTCATCCCAGTAAGACAGCTCAGAAGGGTAGTATGCTTGATAATACTGAACAGCCCTGAGAGGTTCAGGAAAGCCAACATGGTGGTATGTCCCCTCTCATGTTTTTGGCATACAGTGGTATCTCGCAAGACGAACGCCTCGCAAGACGGAAAACCCGCTAGACGAAAGGGTTTTCCGTTTTGGAGGCGCTTCGCAAGACGAATTTCCCTATGGGCTTGCTTCGCAAGACGACAGCCCATAGGGAAATATCCGGGACAGCGGGGAAGCGCAGCGCGTCTTCCCCACTGTCCTCGGACCTCCTCCGAAGCCGGGCGGTGGGGCGGGAACGCCTCCTCCCGCCGCCGCCGGGCTTTGGAACACCTGCCCCCGCCGCCCGGCTTCGGAACGCTGCTCCGAAGCCGGGCGGCGGGGCGGGAACACCTTCTGAAGGCGGGCGGGGGGCGAAAGTCTTTGTCCCCCCTGCCTGCCTTCCCAGGGGCTTTTAAATCGCCCCGGACAGCGGAGAAGTCCTCCGCTGTCCCAGGGCGATTTTAAAATGCCGCCCGCCAGCATTTTAAGATTGCCCGGACAGCGGAGAAGTCCTCCGCTGTCCCGGGGTTTTTTTAAATGCTGGGGGTGGGAAGAAAAGCCCTTGTCCCCCCCCCAGCCTTCAGAAGAGGTCCGGGAACAGACTGTCCCCGGACCTGGTCTGAAGGCGGTTTCCCTAGGAACGCATTAATTGATTTTTAATGCATTCCTATGGGAAACTGTGCATCGCAAGACGAAAAACTCGCAAGACGAAGAGACTTGCGGAACGAATTAATTTCGTCTTGCGAGGCACCACTGTATTTCCTCCAGCAGGGCAACCAAGTCTATTTCTGTACCCAAACTACACCAAAACTCAGAAAGGAATGGATCCTCCTCCCCCAAAACCACCCAGAATGCAGCGTCCACCATCTTCTCCATCTCCTTAACTAAGTTGGAGCCTGGATAACATATCAAAGAGAACAAGCTTGGTTTCTTAAGCAATGAACTCATCACTGAAGCTTCCAGAGTAGTAGAGACTGAACTCACCTTCAAGGTGCAATTAATCACCTCCAAAATCTCATTCCTCAAAGACACATCAGCAACCTTTATTACTCATGAAGGTCATGGGTCCAGAGAAGAGCTGGTAGGCCTCAAACTCCAAGCACCTTGTCCATTTTTTCAGGTAGCACAAGCATAAAGTTATTTGTAATAGCATGACAGTACAGTGCTCTTGTCTCTACCATCTACTAAATTATAAATTATCAGTGTCTGCAGCCAAGCCATTGTCAATGTGAGCAATTTTCTCTACTAAATGGAAAGCAAACTAATCACAGCAAATGTTTGAACAATCCACATCTTTGATCTCCTGGGCCTCCCCAAAAGATGCTGCTAACCACCAAAAGAGCCACAATGGCCAGCACCAGTGGTGGCAATGAAGTAAGATTTAGTTGCCACCATCGCTGTCACAGAATAAGTGCAAAGATAGGCTCTCGTGTGTGTTCACTATTGTTCAGTCATGCTAGCGATGCATTCTCCATCCTTAACTCACTCTGACACTGTGTTTTACCTGCTGAAACCAAGATATTGATTTCAGGCTCCATGCAGGTGTTGGTAATGTGACAGGTTTAGTATACAGGATTATATGCTGCTCCCTGGCAGGGAATTAAACATAGGGCAGCAGAAGGGTTTCTCTTAGTTCAAGGGAAGAGGGGAAAGGAAGAATCTATGTGCTAGATAAACGTAAAGGGAATGGTGCACAGTTAATTAACAGTGGTTGAATACAATACATCAAAAACCACCTAGCTAGGTTCTAAAGGCCTTACTGAGACTCCTTCCCCTTGCTCGGATAGCATTTATGCATCAGTATAAAAACCATTGGCCCTCATGTGTGCAGTAACATACAAGAGGAAATTAATCAACAAAAGACAGGATGAAAGAGAACACGTCTGCTTAGGATTTGCATATGCTAATTTATTTATATTATATCTACTACAAATTTTGGAAAGTTGTTTGTCTGTTCTTTATGGATTTAGACATCTCTTAAGATATCATAACAAATTTTTGCATGATGATCCCCGAGATCAACAAGGAGATTTTTGACTGTTTGGATACAATTGGACACCATCAAGATGGTGAACCGAACTTTTAAAGACAGCACTTATTTTAACCACTGATTTCAGAACTGCGCTGATTATGATTATCATTTTGGTTTTGTTAGAATTCCCAAGTAATGCTAGGCAATTTCCGCTAGTTAGAAATAATTGTTGTAATTTAAATAGAAATATACATCGCCACAGTGGGGAAGACTGTGAGCCATACAATATGCCCACTTAGTCCGCTGTCCAAGCGCTAAAAAAAGCAACTGTTGATTTTCTTCTCATCCATGGTTAAGAATGAAAGAACTGTGAGACTAGTTCCATGTGTTTCTCAAACCACACACAAATCCTACACCGTAAACTTCTGTCAAAATTCAGGGGAGCTTAACTGTGATAATTACTTAATACTTCTTACAGAAGCTAATTTATACACATTGTTGTTTCAGGCAGTTCTAAAAGTTTGTGAAGTCAGTGGCTAAAGTCTGGTTGAACCATCATTCATATACATGATGAATAGGAGCTGTATACTCATGAAATTGTCTCTCTTACTTAACTCTCTAATCAAACGACTGTATGACACTAATTTTTTGGTGAAGGCACAATGGTGAATGTCATAAGTAACACTTATTTTGGTTATATGGCATTTACTGCTCTTTCATTTTATGAATGTTATGTTTATATATACAAAACATAATTAAGATTATGGAGCAGCTTGTTAGAATAATTTGTTTAATTTATATCATACCCTTCTTCTTGAAAGGAGCACAGAGCAGCAGCTGGTCATATGATGGAGATGGATATCTGTTGTTCAATGAGGAGGGAGGTAAAATATTCCTCAAGGCCAGTTTCATAACATTCTTGGCCCAAGCATCCCATGGTGAACTCCCTCTTCCATGAGTGGGCCCTGATAGGCTAACCTGGCAGCCGCCACCAGTGGTGAGTAGCAGTAGTAGCATCAGGCAGTTGGGCCTAGCTACCACTGAAATTTCCCACAATGCCACAAACTGATACTACATTATGGTATTGTGCAAAATTTAAATAGCGGCTAGATCCTCCATCCCAGTCCTGCTTGAAGTGCCAGGCTAATTTTCTTTAAATAAAAATAAAAAAAATCAGGCCTTAGCCAACCAGAGTATTCAGGCCTTGGCAGCTGGCCAAGGAAGCCAGGTGCTTACACGAGCCCAAGGGTCCATCCGCCATATCTATCACTTGACATATTTTCCTTGTACTGTTTAACCCTTTGTTATCACCAACGTTGTGGCAAATATTGTACAGGAAGACTGAATCAACACTTGTTGAAATGTGAATAACTGTCATTTTTAAAGATGACACACATAACTTGGAGAAATAGCAAAAAAAAAAAGAAAAAGAAAAACACCCACCCTTAATCTGTAAATTTCATCAAGAAGGAAAAAGCCAGATGAAACTTTCTGTTTCACTGTTTTCCTAGACTAGAGCATGCATTTCTTTCAGACTTTACAACATTTAGACAAATTGTCTGCAGAAGAAAACTAGTTCTCAGCCTTCCTTCCGATTCTCACCCCCTTGTTTTTGTTAGTTTGTCTGTACAAGCCTAATATTTTTCAACTGTGGAACTTTTATCTGTGAATATCTAAGAAACCTGCCTTGTGGAAAACTAATTACTGAACCACTGAGAGCCTCATAATGTCCTGCATTTAAGTCCTGAGCATCATACATAATGCATAGGAAGTCTTCTCTGCACTCTGATTACAGCACACTGTCATTAAGTGAGCAAATTAAAGATGTGAATAATTCACTGGCTGAGCTTATTGTCAGTGCTGCATTGTGAAATTAGAATTTCTAATAAGTACTGCAATTTTTAACCCAATTAACACAGAGAACATCTTGAGTCTGATTAGTACAATAAAATTTATTACCTTATTCGCTGGCTTCAAAACAGCCAAGCTAAATACTGTATTTAATTATCCACCATTTGCAGCTTTGCACTAAAAAAAATGTTTATAAATATACACATATAAAGAAACCTTATGATTTCAAACAAGCTTTTAAATATTTGAGCTAGAAGAAGAAAAATCATTCCTACTGAAATCTATAACAAATCTAGCCAATTCAAACAAGTTACATCTGCACATGCAAGACTTGGCGTGTATATCTTTTTAGCACTAACCATGATGTCACTGTTGAAACCCGCTCCTCTGACATATTCATTTCATTTGAAAAGAAGCAACATAAGAATCACCGGCAAAGTAATGTTTACAAACAGGAATCAGACACTCACACACCAAAACACACAATGTACATTAAGTGGTAGGTTTCATGAAGCATAGCTAAGGCACATTTGCTGTTTCTTCCTCTTCGGAATTTGAGTCTGAAAAGAAACCCATTTTCAAAAAGCAACACGAGGAGACAAGAACAGGTTTCTTACCTTGGAAGAGTCCCCATCGCCTTTCCTTCTAAATCCAACTCGGCATACAGCATGTTGCTCCTTGGCAGACACAGCAACTCTGCTACCATAAAGAAAAACCAATCTGCTGGATTGCAGCTTTTGTGTCGACCTATTTTCTCTGCTTGTGTTTAAAAAACAAAAATGGCAAAGATCCTAAAAAGTCCAGCACATCTGGCTGTACACTGTAGACTGTTGCTGCTCTACTATGGTCTCCCTTGCCCGGATTCTTCGTCCTGGGGAACTTTAATCACAGAGCTGGAGAGGGGAATAGAAGGAACCAAATGCAACACAATTAAGACATTTAATAGGGTATTTCCTCCCCTCCCCCTCCCCCCATCTTTCCACTGTTCCTGAAGCAACTACCTCGAATCTTGTTTTTGCTTGGAACCTATTTTAGCTTCGTCATGCAGAAAAGAGAAAGTGAGAGAGGATAAAGGTGGTGTAAAAATCAGACAGGCACAATGAGAGACAGAGAGAGACTGGAGAAAGGGGCTTGTCAGTGCAGAAAAATCTGCATATGGAAATCAGGGTTACTCTGGGTACAGATTTATTTTACTGCAGCGTCGTACTTAACTCCCCCCACCCCCAAGACAAGTAACTTGAAAAGGGATAAAAGAGAGAGATGCTCTTAACGGTTTGAGCAAAAGGAGCTAGTTACTTACTAAAGAGGATTTCAAAGATAACAAGTTTACCTTCTGTCACTGCAGCAGCAGCAGCAGCAGGAAGTTAACTTTATTAGAAATGTAAGTTTTCTCCACTTTCTTTTTAACTGATAAGCAAGGAAGAAAGGAAGACTAAAATGCAGGATCATATCAGAACTACAGTAAATTAGAGTTAGTGGGGGTGTAGTGTTTGAAACCAGAGGTCAATCCCAACATAAGGGATGACCTTGGGTCACTTAGTCTTTTTATCAGCCTAACTTACCTACCAGGTAAGAAAACTGATGTATGCCACCTTCAGCTCCTGGCAGGAAATGCAGAATAAAAATGCAATAAACACTTAGTTACATTAAAAAAGTGTCTGCCTAGCTATTCAGAATGATTGTAACTTGTCCAGTGGGACATTCAGTCTGATGCTTGGCATGTTCACCTGGTGAGGTTGCCAACTAACTAATTTAAGGCTGAGGTAGCCATTTTTTAAAAAGAAGTCTAGACCAGTTGTCAGACAGGAGTGGGAAAGACACATTTCCCTGATTTCCATTCCCAGTTAATATTTTAAATGGAAAATTTAATGTGTATTTTGCATATGCATTGTAAACTACATATGCATATTGTATGGAGGAAGCCGTTTGATGGTGAGCCATGGAAAATATTATGATAGTGGATTGCTTCTGGACTGACTTGGTTCAGCCGTTGGGGGTTGTTTTGCTGTCGGTTGTATCAGAAGAGCAGTCTTGGCCTCCGGAAACACTCTGCAGTGGGAGGGAGAGAAGGGCAGGAGAACAGCAGCACAGCAAGATCAATATCATCCCATTTGCCAAACCTGTTGTCAGCCCGTGTGTGTGTGTGTGTGTGTGTGTGTTCGTGTGTGTGTGTGTGTGTGTGTGTGTTCGTTCTCCATATTTGCTTGCCTGGGTAGTCCACAAGTTAGCATGGTGAACAGGATGAGTAGCAATCAGGACTCTTCATCATTTGGTCTTTGGATACAGATGTGCAAAAAGGGCAGCACATGTCTCTCTGTATGTTAACTGTGCGTAAGCATGAGAGAGGGTGTAGTGGGATAGCTCAGTCAGTAGAACATGAGACTCTCGATCTCAAGGTTGCAGTTTCAAGCCCCACGTTGGGCAAAAAGATTCCGGCACTGCAGGGAGTTGGGCTAGAAAATGATTCTTGTGGTACCTTCCAACTCTATGATTCTGGTCTAGTGTGTATGTCAGTCTCTCCTTAATGTGTGCATATGAAATTGTATGGAAGTTTGTAGTTCTGTGTGTGTGTGGTTAGGGAAGCATGCACATCTATAAAATAAGTAAATGTTTTCCCTACACGCTAAAATTCTTTAATCTTGACTCTGTAATCTGTGGCTTGTCTCATTTTACGGAGTTATCTCTTCTATACATTTTGTGTATTCTCTGCAATAGAGTCATTCACTGTCCTTGGGGATTAGACTGGGTCTCACTTTTCTTCATCTGGGAAACAGATAGAACTAGAAAATGTTTTTTCTAGAATGTCTTCTGAACAATTTATTCCTTAATTCTGTTCTGTGAGTTATGTATGAGACTTGACATGGTGTCGATGGCTGGACCACAGACTCCAGTTATCCTATGTGCATACATGCTTAGCTCTTGGGTACTGGTTCCAAGGTAAGTGTATACACGACTGGGCGGCATAAGCATAACTCAGTTCACTCAGAGATAAGTGCCACTTTGTTCAATAGCGTATACCCTGTAGTGGGAGTGCACAGGATTGTGGCATTATACTACAGGTGTATTTTTATATCCCAGGGAACTATTCCCACATACCTAATGGGGCTTACTTTTGAAGAGAAGAAAATGTGCACAGGTGTGCTGCTTAGCTTTAAGTCTTAAGAGTACTTAGAACATAAGATCAGCTCTGCTGGGTCAGACCAAAGGTTCATTTACTCCAGCATTCTGTTCTCACTTCAGTCAACCAGATGCCTGTTAAGACCACAAGCAGGACATAAATACAATAGAATTGTCCTCACTGGTGTTTGAAGGCATACCTTCTCCAATAATGAATGCAATGCACAGCCATAATGACTAGGAGCCATTGATCGCTTCATCCTCCATGAATTAGTTTAATCCCCCTTTAAAGCTATCCAAATTAGCAACCATCACCATATATTGTGGTAGCAAATTCCACAATTAACTGTGTGTGAAGAAATACTTCCTTTTGTCTTGAATCTTTCAGCAGCCGGCTTAGATGATCCCAGGTTCTAGTATAATGTGATAAAGAAGAAAACTTTTATCTGCCCACCATGCCTTATTTATTTATTTGATGTTTATATCGCTTTTCTGCCCCACTGGGAGTCCAGAAAAGTGTATCATCAACATAATTAAAACCAATGACCTACAATTAAATTCCTAACACCAGATTAAACCCAAACCAAAATTTAAAACCAAGCAGCAGCAACCACGTAACACAGCAGGTCTGACCACACAATGATTGGGTTCCAATTGTGTATATGCTACTATCATCTCCCCTACTACTCACCTTTTTTAAAAAAACTGAAATATTGTAAACTTTCCTCATGGGGGGGTTGCTCCAGTCCCTTTACCATTTTAGTTGCCCTTTTCTGCACTTTTTCCAGCTCAACAATATTCTTTTTGAGGTGAAATGAAATGACCAGAATCAATAGAGACTATTGCAAGTATGGTCACAGAGTTATATTGTTGGTTTATTGGGGGGGGGGGGTTAAAATTTGAAAACACGTATATACTGCTTAACAAGTCAAAAATATCTAAGCAGTAATGATATTGGCAGTTTTGTTTTCAATACTTTCCCATTTTCTCCCTAGCACTTGCCTTTTTCAATATTGCCATACAGTTTAGAAGTGAACCCCATTATAACCATTGTGACTTGCTTCAAACTAAGTATGTATAGAAATTGGTGCATGTCCCTGCATGAGACTGGTGATGAACAGCTGCCTTCATTTCTGCTCTTGGGCTTCTTTGAAGCATCTGGCCGACCATAACATCCTTCTGGACCGTCTTGAGGGGCTGGGAGCTGGGGGCACTGTCAAACAGTGGTCCCGCTCCTTCCTCCTGGGCCATGTTCAGAAAGTGGTGGCGGGGATGAGTGTTCAGACCCCTGGGCTCTCACTTGTGGGGTGCCTCAGGGTTCTGTCCTCTCCCCCATGCTTTTCAACATTTACATGCAGCCACTGGGAGAGATCATCAGGAGGTTTGGGCTGGGTATTCATCAGTATGCGGATGATACCCAGCTCTACCTCTCTTTTAAATCAGAACCAGTGAAGGCGGTGAAGGTCCTGTGTGAGTGTCTGGAGGCGGTTGGAGGATGGATGGCAGCTAACAGATTGAGGTTGAATCCTGACAAGACAGAAGTACTGTTTTGGGGGGACAGGAGGCGGGCAGGTGTGGAGGATTCCCTGGTCCTGAATGGGGTAACTGTGCCCCTGAAGGACCAGGTGCACAGCCTGGGAGTCATTTAGGACTCACAGCTGTCCATGGAGGCACAGGTCAAATCTGTATCCAGGGCAGCTGTTTACCAGCTCCATCTGGTACGCAGGCTGAGACCCTATCTGCCTGCAGACTGTCTTGCCAGAGTGGTGCATGCTCTGGTTATCTCCCGCTTGGACTACTGCAATGCGCTCTATGTGGGGCTACCTTTGAAGGTGACCCGGAAGCTACAACTAATCCAGAATGCGGCAGCTAGACTGGTGACTGGGAGCGGCCGCCAAGACCATATAACACCGGTCTTGAAAGACCTACATTGGCTCCCAGTACGTTTCCGAGCACAGTTCAAAGTGTTGGTGCTGACCTTTAAAGCCCTAAACAGCCTCGGTCCAGTATATCTGAAGGAGCGTCTCCACCCCCATCGTTCTGCCTGGACACTGAGGTCCAGCTCCGAGGGCCTTCTGGCAGTTCCCTCACTGCGAGAGGCCAAGTTACAGGGAACCAGGCAGAGGGCCTTCTCGGTAGTGGCGCCCGCCCTGTGGAACGCCCTCCCATCAGATGTCAAAGTGATAAACAACTACCTGACATTCAGAAGACATCTGAAGGCAGCCCTGTTCAGGGAAGTTTTTAATATGTGACATTTTAGTGTATTTTTCATCTTTGTTGGAAGCCGCCCAGAGTGGCTGGGGAAACCCAGCCAGATGGGCGGGGTACAAATAATAAATTATTATTATTATTATTATTACTTTGGCTGTTGGACTCCATGGATCTTGTGTTCACCCAATGAGGCAGTTATTATGTAAGGGTACTTATTCTACCATTTAAGGGCTACCTATTTATTTTCTGATTGGATACTCTTAAATAAACAAAATGTGAAATGATTCAACATGAGAATGCTATCTCCCATCCCTGCAGCTTCATTCTAAGAAAAAAACACATTATCCATTAGGGACACACAAGGTGGACAGCTTCCTGGCTCTGTGTTCATTATCGTAAGAAAATGGACAATTCTATTTGTACCACCTTCTTGTCTTTACAAACCATGTTATCACACAGCTGGCGCTCATTCTTGCGTGTGAAGGATTTTAGCTTAAATCTGCATTCCTATGCACACTTAACATTGGAGCAAACCTATATAACAGCCAGTTTTTGTTGTTGTTGTTAGCATCAGTCTGTTTTGAGAGACAATGGATTGCACCTCCAGGGGTGAAGTCAAACTGCTGTACCAGCAGCACTTAAGTACCTCCCCATGGCGCAAGCCTGGGCAGTGTGTATGAGGATCTTGGGTGGCTCAGACGACAAGACCCCCCCCCCCAGCTTTGCTGATGTAGTCCAAAGGAAAGCAGAGCAATACGTTTGGCAGCAGTTTGGTTGCAAGAGTTGCTGGAAGGAGGTGTGCAAGGTGCCATCCATCTTAGGGGCTCCACTTTGGCTATGTGTAGGATTTACACCTTAGGCTTTTCTTCCGAAGATATCCCACAAGGCAACAAAGCTTTAGGATCAGAGTTTTCGTCCTCCTAGATGGGCTGCCCTCCCAGGTTGAAAAGTCCCATCTACCCCTCTCTTCTCACTTCTCTTCCTGACTGTTGGACCCACTATTGGTCTCATCTGCTCAATGTGCCAGAGCCTATCTTCACATGCAGGGGAAGTCCCTAACTCACCAAGGGTTTGAGATCCATTGGCTACCCTCACCTGGTTCAGCTGGCCAGCTGAAGCAGTTTCCCAGGGTGTGGTTGTAGCTTCTAGGAGCCACAGGTGAGTGCAGGATGAGGACCAAAAGTGAACAAACTACCTCAGGAGCATGAAGTGCCCTCCACCAGAGATACTGCCCCTCCCCTTACACCCAAAACACCCCATCGCAATCCTGTACTACTTCCAGATAAGCATGGATAGAGCTGGGCTGTAAGACTTTAACCCACTTAGCATTGTGGCCCACAGAAGCTCTGTGCCACCTGAAGCTGCTGGGGGAAAATGAAAAGCAAGTCACCAATTTTTTCTGCTACTGATATGCTGGAGCAAAAACAATCAAACAAAATCAAACCTGTTAAAGAACTACTCTTGAGCATGTGCAACTTCTCATTTTAAAAACTCACATATCATAGCACCAACTAGACAACTTGCTTGCTTCTGATAACCTGGTTATAAACACATTAGCTTGGGAGCAGCTACTAGTTTTAAGTATGTTGAGACACATTTTAATTATTGTTCCTAACTAGTTTTCATTATTCTATAGTTTACAATTGATGTTTTTAAATGTTTTAAGCTGCCTTGAACCCCAGCTTGGGAGGAAGGTGGGCTAAAAAGTAAATTAAATCAAATTATTAAATTAAAACAGCTCTATGCATGCTTGCCTGAGTCAACCAAAGTGAAATTACTGCGACTTCTAGGACGCATTTTGAGTAAGTGAGGAATTGCTCTTTTTGCCATTTATAAGCACGCAGGAACACAATGCGAGACTGCAAGGCTGTTAAAACCTTAAACCCGCTAAGTAATAGCAGCAGCAGCAGCAAGAGGAGGAGGAGGAAAGCCCCACGAGCAAGAGTTTGCTCCAGGCAAACAAACCCTGCAGGCTTGGGGGAAGGAAAATAAAACGCAGCCCTGCCCGCTTCCAGGAGCAACACTTAAGGAGAGCGCCGTTAATGTGAAAGCGGAAGAAGATCCTCTCGGGGCCTCCGGGTGAGAAAGCCAAAGGGGCCGGGCCTTCAGCGAGGAGGCTCTCCGGCCAATCGGAACGCGCTGCGTCAGCGGTTGCCACCTCCGGAGCAGGCGCTGTTACGCGGCTCTGGCGGCGCGCGGGAGTTTCGCGGGAGAGTTGGCGGCTGTTCTGCGAAAGGAAGCGGCGGGCGGGACGGAGGGGGGTGATTGACGTGGGAAGCGCGGGAGGCGGCGGCAGGTGAGTGTGCAAGGAGGCGCTGCGGGAGGGGGGGGCGGCAGTTGCCTCTCTCTCCCCCCCATCTGACCTTCCCACTCTCAAGCGGGGTTTCACTGGGGGGGGGGGGGGACGACGGCGGGTCTCTGGGTGCTGCAGGCAGAGCGTGTTTGACTGGGTAAAAAAGTAAGCGCCGTGGCGCCCAGTGGGACGTATCCTTTTTCATGTACAGTAGTTCTAAACTTTAACCCTGAATCTGGAAGCCTTCCTCTCCCATTCCAGATTAATGCTGCAGATTTATACACCACCAGGGCTGGGAACCTCAGGACCCCGGACCCAAATGCAGCCTTCCAGATTTCTCTTGGGACCCCCCCCCCCCTTGCTAGGCCTGCTTTGCTCTCAGGTGTTTCTGCGTGACTGGAATGACCTTGACCTCTCTCTTGCCTGGATGGAGGGCAGAAGGGGATTTGTGGGTAGAAACAGCACAAAAGTACAGTGGTACCTCGGGTTACATACCATTCAGGTTACAGACTCTGCTAACCCTGAAATATTACCTTGGGTTAACAACTTTGCTTCAGGATGAGAACAGAAATCGTGCTCTGGCAGCAGGAGGCCCCATTAGCTAAAGTAGTGCTTCAGGTTAAGAACAGTTTCAGGTTAAGAACGGACCTCCGGAACGAATTAAGTTCTTAACCCGAGGTACCACTGTAATATTCATTCATGCCCATTGCTCTGCCATCTTTGGGCCTCGGGTCCCACCATTTTTCTCTCAGAAGGAAGTGCGGCCCTTGGGCCTCTGCACATTTCTGTGGGGCTAAGCCGCATCTTCTAAGCATTCATTCATTTTTGTTCATTAATCTCCTGAATTCAAAAGGATCCCAGAGTGGTTTACGATGAGTGAAACACAATGAAATGTGTACCGAATGAATACTGGTACTGAATATAGCAGCAGACATAGAAAAATCCATACCTCAGTGCCTTTAATCTTGCCGAGTACAGTAGAGGCTTCCTGTGCCACTACAGGAGGGGATTTCACTTTTGGTTGCCGCTATGGAGAAGGCCCTATCTCATGGCACAGCACAGTGAGCCCTTCCTGATGGTGGAAAAGGGACCCTCCACTGATCTCAGGGCTCAGGTCTGAGATCACATACACAAGGGGCAATACCCTACAAAGAAGGGTATACATTAGCATCATCAGGCTGCAATGCAATGCACATATACTGTGCTTGGAAGTTAACCTTGTTGAAATTATCTACCTCTGAAATAGGCTGTTCTGAGTATTTCTTAGTCACCAATGAGGGGAATACAGGCAGCACATACTTAGGGGCTTGGGTCTTCTTGATTCTATTTTACAAATGCCTTTTACACCCACCTAATCTCTCTGCAGCCACCATGAATGCAGTGTACAAGCTCCTTTAATATGTTATGTTGCTGAAGGTACACATTCAAAATCAATTGATGTGGATTAGTTTATCTGCTAATATCTGTTAGTCTCTCTTTTGTAATCTCAGGTGGTTAGAGGTGAGAGGAGAGCAAGGTGTCCCACATACTGAGTGCATGATTATGAACGAAGTGGGAATTTAAGTTTGTGCATAACTGTGAACATGGAATCAGAATCTACTGCGACAGTGTTTACTGTAACAATGTGAGCCTGTATTTGTCACATCATGCACGCTATCATTTCAAAAACCCTCTTGAAATTACCCGCACTCAACTGATATAAAAATCTGCCATAGCACCGCTATTAGAGATGAAATGATTTGCTAAGTTTATTAGGTGTCTGCTTGTTCATTACAGTGCTGGGCACTTGACTGTACACAATACACAATTTCCCAGTCTTTGTTTTGAAATTACTGATTTGCCAACAATAAGTAAATATTAGAAAATAAATTATAAACAGATGGTTTATTTATTATCCTTGCTTTGTAGTTAACATACCCACTTGCATGATAATGTTAATCACAATTGTGCCAAAGAGATTTTACTTGTAGCTTGATTTTCTTATGATAAATTGATATTTTCCAATTGTACACATACAAAAGACACTGGAGGAAAGAAGAAAATAACATTTCTAAATGCACTTTACATTACTTATCAGACTTCATAAGACGAACCTGGCTGGATCAGGCCAGAAGCCAATTAAGTCCAGCAAGATTTCCACAGTGGCTGACCAAATGCCTATGAGAAGTGCCTGAACAATATGTAAACACAACGTCATTGTCCTTTTTGTGTTTCCCAGCAGCTAGTATTCAGGGACATACTGCTTCTAATACTGGGAGTAATTTATAATAATCATAACTAGTAGCCACTTACAGACTTAATCTCCTTGAAGTTATCTAGTTCCCTTTTATAGCCATCCAAGTTGACAGCCATTACTATGTCTTGTATTGTATTGGCAAATTCCGTAATTTAATTATGCACTGTGTGAAGAAGAGCCACCCATTCTTGTTTCAGCTAATCTTAAATTGAGACATGTTCCTTTTGTTTATTTTGGCTGCACTCTTTATTTGTACACGTGCCTAGGATTGAACCCAGGTTTAGGTAGACATGGCTAGGATTGTGCTGTAAAAGAACTACACACAATTGTATTCAATATGACTTACTTCCAGGTGAGGCTGCTGCCTTAACCAGATAAACAAATTATAGAGGGCCTTGTAGCTTACAATTAGTATGTATATGTGATTGCCGCGAACAAGAAAAATTTGGAAAGATACAAATACACTCCATGTTTAAGATTAAAATTATATCTAAAAGGCTTAGGAAAATAAAGGGTTTTTCCTGGGGATGAAAAGACAAAGCCGTTATCCAGCAGACCTCTGGAGAGAGGATTCCACAATTTGGGGCTCTAATTGTGTAGTCTGGTCTTGGTGGCTATATTATGCTAGAATTGCTAGTTTTATTAATAGAGAGCCTTTTCTTAAGATGCTTTTAAATGTTATTTATTGTATTTTATATAAATTGCTGTGGGAAGCATTTTAATTTTGAAAGGGAGTATATAAATTTGTTAAATACAAAAAACCCACACTCAGCTTTCTGGGGCACCACCACCAAGAAGGCCCTCTCTCTGGATCTCATTGGTCTCACCACAGATGGTGGGGCACCAACAGAAGGTCTTCCACAGAATATAAGTTATCCTTTTAAGCCTTATAAATTCTTCACATGCTCAGTGTCCCATTAGGAATTAATGAGGAAACATTTCATAAGTTTTGTTTCCTTATAAATATTGGGATGCTCCCCAGGTTGAAAACTTACTGCTATTTGGAATATCAGTGGACATTTATTTGCAAACAATGTTTCTAGCTTGGCTTCATATTCTAGTTCTGTAGCCCAAATGTAATTGTGACAGTTTCACATTTAGAAAACAGAACAGACACAAAACATGTACTATGTTACTTCAGAGAGAAGTGTGAACAATGGATGAAGATTTCAGTGTTCCCTCGGCGCCTTCATCACTCACTGAGAGCTTAGAGATGGCTATGGAAGTGGAGAGACAATGCACCAGACTCCTCAGTTTCTCCTGTGCATCAGACACCACAAACGGAGGGAAAAGCTTTTCTGCTGATTCTTATTTAGCAAGTGGGTCTCTTAAGAGGTATGTAAAACTTAAAAATGTCACCCTTGGGCTTTTGTCTTGAAAATACTATTGGGCAGACTTGACTTTACTAAGAATGTTTCAGTGGCATAATTACTTTGAGTAGTATTAAAATCCCCTGTGTGTGAGTGTGTTCAGGACTGAGAGTTTAGAATGTTTAATTAGTTTCTTCTAACAGCTGTTGTGTGCCACAGTGATCCCATTAGTGTCTTCGACTTTTGTTTGAATAGAGGGTATGGGAGCTCGTTCATACGTTACTGACGTAGCATAGCTTGATGCTGGGGGAAAAACAGGCTTTTTGTTGCAGTGGTAATAAATTCAGATGCTGATGCAGTGCCAGTGACACAACAGAACTGCAGTACTGGTCTTGAGAAGTGATTGGGAGTTCTAGGTGTCCTATGCAAATGGTGCATTGATACATTACTAGTGCAGGGTCTTAACACAGGGCAGAAATCTGTAACAGCAACATCATGTTAGCAATACTTTAGAGCAGCTAGTGTTCCTTATATCAGCCAAGATTAAGGAGCTAGGGCAAGTTGTAGGGTTTTGTGCTCCTTCTCCATTCTGGCTCACATTTCTTCCATTCTGTGCTATGATTTCACCAAGGCTTTCATCAGCATCAGCCAGAGCCAGGGCTTGCGGTTAACCAGGATATGAAGCTGACTTCAAAGCAGAACCTGCTTTGTTGAATTATATTGGTGCCAACACAGGAGTGTGCATAGTGTGTGGGTCAGTAAGTGTCAGTGGTATAGATAGTGGATAAAAGGTCGTGATCCCATGACAAAATAATACTAGTTCACAAGTTGGATATATGTAGGACATCCTTGGGAGGAGCTTTCTGGGTGTGGAGGGACATGGGGAATGCCACCTGAATTTCAGTAATAATGGTATCCCCCTATGTGCCTTCTTTGATACTGTTGGGCCTGTTCTGCACTTTGGTAGACTAGGGAATTAAGGGCAGTGAAACGGGTAGATGACAGCTAGAGTGCAAGCAGTGAAAGATGTGCTGCAAAGCTGCCTGAGCAGGAGTGAAACAATATAATCACGGAAGGAGGCCCACTTCTTTGCACCAGTCGCATCCTCAAGTAGCCATCCTCGAGTAGTCTGGAAGCTGTGGCTGGATGGTTACGTGGGAGCTGTTTGAAGTTAAATCCTTCGAAGACAGAGGTCCTCTGGCTGGGGCGGGACGATATGGGATTGAGGGGGCAACTCCCATCTCTTGCGGGGGTGCAATTAGTGCCAGCACCGTCCGTTAAGAGTTTGGGTGTAATCTTCGATACCTCCCTCTCTATGGAGGCGCAGATTACAGCTATAACAAAGGCGGCATTTTTTCATCTCCGCCAAGCTAAGCAGTTGGCCCCTTATCTCTCTCGCCCTGACCTAGCCACTGTGATCCATGCGACGGTCACCTCCAGACTGGATTATTGTAACTCGCTCTACGTGGGGCTGCCCTTGAGACTGACCCAGAAACTCCAGCGGGTGTAGAATGCCGCGGCGAGACTCCTTATGGGGTCTTCGCTGCGAGATCACATTCATCCGGTACTATACCAGCTGCAGTGGCTCCCGGTGGAGTACAGGATCAGGTTTAAGGTGCTGGTTTTAACCTTTAAAGCCCTATACGGCCTAGGACCCTCGTACCTACGGGACCGCCTCTCCTGGTATGCCCCACAGAGAAACCTACGGTCTGCAAATAATAACATCCTCAAGGTCCCAGGCCTCAGAGAGGTTAGGCTGGCCTCAACTAGAGCCAGGGCCTTCTCGGCTGCGGCTCCAATCTGGTGGAATGCTCTGTCACAAGAGACTAGGGCCCTGTGGGACCTGACATCTGTCCGCAGGGCCTGCAAGACAGAGTTGTTCCGCCAGGCCTTTGGTCAGGGCGCAGCCTGACTCCCTCCTCTGGCCACCTGCACAGAATTTTGCTTAATTGGTTGCCATCAATTTGATTTTAATTAATTTTTATAATGAAATATTTTTAGATTGTGTGACTATTTGACTGTTTGATTATTTGATTGTTGTTAGCCGCCCTGAGCCCGGCTTCGGCTGGGGAGGGCGGGATATAAATAAAATTTATTATTATTATTATTATTCAAGTTGAGCTTTTTCATTCACTTCTACTCCAGAGCATTTTGCCAGCTTCAGCCATTTCAAGATCGGGATAACCAGTCATTCATGTACTTGTAACCTCCAGATTGGAGTACTGCAATACATTCTATGTGGGGCTGCCCTTTGTTTGTTTGGCAGCTGCCTCTGATGCAAAATGTGGTGGTTCAACTGCTCCCTGTTACACTGCTGCTGTATGAATTGCACTAGCTGCCAATTAGCAAGTTAAGTTCAAGCTGCTTGTCAAAAAGGTATACAAAGCCCTATGCTGTTTGGGACCAGCAGGCCTAAAATACAGTCTCTCCCCTTATATACCCAGTTGATCACTGCTCTGCAGGAATCGGGTCTTTAGTGTGGTGGCAACTGTCCTTTGGAATTCCTGCCTGTTGTATATTAGGCAGGCACCATCTCTGTTGTCTGTTCTATGGCTACTGGAAAGCTTCGCCTTTCTGCAAGCCTCTTAAGTGGATATCTTTATCCCAGTCTGCATCTGTACTAGAACTGTGTTTATATATGAAATTGCTTTATATTATTTTATATAGGGAACATTTTAAAATTGTTTTTACATTTTTCTTGTCTTATGGTTATAACTTTTATTTTTTATATATTTGTTACATTTTTAGTTTTAACCTTTGTGGGGACTGTATGATAAAGGGCAGGTAAGAAATCTAATAAAATAAATAGCATTTTAAGAACCTGTGAATAATGCTGCCTATGTTTTTCAGGGTTTTGCTGGGGCTGGATCCTTTTCCAAATGACTATGAAGAAGACATCATAGAGTTATTTGGTTTCCAATGGGTTACCGAAACTGCTTTAGTTGAGTCTTGTACACTTCTCTTTGGATTATTTAGGTATGGTTTTTTTAGTATATTTATCTCCATAGCATGTATACTGAGCCAAATTATTGTCCTCTAAATATACAGCACTTTTGGAGAGAGTGGATCTGAGGGCTTTGCTAGGGTCTTTCAAACATAAAACATTACTTTATTATTGTGGTACATTGTTGCTTGTGTCACACAAACACTTTTTTTAAAAGTTCTTATTGAGTAAACATGCATAAGTCACACTAAGTTCAATGAACTTTCTGGTAATTGTGCTTAGCATTATACTTACAAGCTTGCTGCTGTTGTCAGCGCAAAATGGCTGCAATGCTCCAGAGCCAGGCTTCCAGGTGAACTCAGCAACACAACATCAGCATAGTGCTAGTCCAGTCAGAGTGAAAACATGCATTGCAGCAATGCCCACAGCACAGAGTGACTTAACAATGTAGCATCCCCACCAGTCATTGCATGGTTCACAGTGCAGGCAAGGGCAGAACCATGTCACTTGGCAACAGCACCACCAACCAGGGCACTGCATTCAGACAGAGCATCACCAGCTCTTCATGCAGAAGGCCCCAACTTCAATACCTGGCATCTCCAGTTGGGGTGGGAAAGGTCCTGGTCTGAGGTCCTGGAGAGCCACTGCCAGTTAGAGTGGACAAGGCTAAGCTAGATGGAATAATAGTCTGATTTGATATAAGGCAGCTTCCTATGTTTCTATGGCTTTAAGATCTTTGGGGGAGGCCCTTCCTAGCATCTGACGTCCAACAGCTGTACATTAGCTGGTGGCATGGGCCTTCTCTGTGATAGGGCCCTAATTAGGAAGCAGCCCACCCTGTGAGGCAAGGCGGCCCAACTTTTCATACCAAGTGGGCAGCAAGAGTACTTCCACACGGAACCAGAGGGTCACACACTGCCTTTGGCTTTGCTTGAGGGAGCAAGGCCAAAATTTGACACCACCACCAGCCCTTGCATTGTCTTCCCAACGTCCCAAAGCAAGGCTCCGGACATTGGGAAAGCAGCTCAAAGGCTACCAGGGTGAGGGGGCATCAAATGTTGCTGAGGGCCGCCCCAAAAGGCCTCAAGGGCCACATGTTAGACCACCCCGCTCTGAGGTATGCCTGTTGCTGACTCTTTTTTCCATTTTGATGCCAGCTTATTTGCTTTTAATTCTTTCAGCCATTTGGCAGGTTATTAGCTTTTCAGCTTCAGGCTAATGTAGCCACCCTGCGGTTTTATAGGTTGCATTTATGTTTTTATATTTACTCTGTTGTTCGTTTATTGTTTTGTGTTTTAAATTGAGCTTCACTGTACCCTGCCCTGAGATCATTTCCAGTGGAGGGTGGATATAAACATCATATTATTGGGCATTGCCACATCATATGATGCAAAAGAGGGTGATATGCAGGGGAGAACTGAGAAGTAGACTGATGCTACTTAACCGTTCTGCTACTCCAAGAATAGAAATGCCCTCTAGATGTTGTGGACTGCAAATTCCATAATTCCTTACTCTTGGCCATGCTGCTGGGCTAGATCGAAAGTGTCATCCAAAACAAATGAAGGGCACCACCATCTACCTTGCAAATTTATTCTCCCCCCTCACCAAACCATTTAAAATATATTTTCTCCTCAGGAAGGTTCTGGAAACAAGCCTGGCTGAGAGAAAAATAGGCTTGAAGAGGGAGGTTTTTTTTTAAAAAAATGAGAGAATCTATGGTCACTGTGATAGAAAAGCACCCCTTCCTCCTGCCTTCACTTGTCATTTTTCCAACCCTACCCTGCATTCATGTTATATTAACATGTGTTTGGGAACAGTTTACTGATCCCTGCTTGTGGCTGGTTGCAGCTACATTATGTGGCCCATACTAATTACAGGATGAGATCATGGGGTTTACTTTGATGCCTGCCAGTTTTTGAAACATTGCTACTTCTCTCTTGGTAGTCATGGGGCCTGTGGGTTTATTGGTTCTTGTGTATGGGGTTCATTTCACAAATTGCATTTGCCCCAAACTGGAATATAATATTTTCCTCTAGTTCTAGCCTTGACCATAGCTATCTATTTAGCATCTGTATTACTGTTAGATGAGGCTACACTTCAGAATAGTTTGACATTTGAAAATTGCATCCAGTGCAGAATGGATCTGCCTGCTTATTAACTGGCATTTCCTGTAAAAGGCACCTTACTCCTGTTCTGTATGATTAGCTGTGGCTGTCAATTTTTTTTTTTTTTTTAACAAAGCCGGGGATTCAGGCTATACCACAGCCTGGTTATAAAAAGTTGCTTAACCTTTTGTTGAGTATGTTGTCTCCTTTTGTAGCAAGTAAATTTAATAGCCCCGGGACAATGTGCCAATCAGTGCCAAATGCTAAATAACTTTAGTAAAATTTTCTGTTGAAGATACAGAGCCGTACTTAAGATCAGAAAGCATATATAGCCAATGCCACATCTAGAGTTGGAATTGCATTTTTCTGATGCTTTAGCTCTTATCTTAAGCTCATGGTGGGGAACCTCAGGGGCTTACTGGGACCATCAAATCCTCTCTGTATGGCTGTCCCTCTCTCCGGGCCACACCTCTCACCAGCCTTGCTTTACACCCTCCTGAGGTAGCTAGAATGTGTCATTGAACTGTAATACTACCTCTTGCTTGCCTGGGTTGGAAGATTATATAGATGTGTTTTACACATACACTACTTATTCTTTGGCAATCACTCATAACTGAGTAAGCTTGTCTTCCATGAACACGGTCTTAACAGTGAGTCCATAAGTGACTGTGGAGGACAATTCTGGATCCACAGGTCCTTCCACAGTAAGGACATAGGTTTCCAGGCCGGGGTTGATCACAGTGAGGGTTTGCCAAATGTGCCTTTCAGTAGGTGACCAGTAGATTCATATCTGCTGCAGCCTTCATCTGTCTTCACAGCCGTTGTAACATACCACTTACTATCTTCTGCTGATTCTGCCATTGAGGACTTCTTGGATCATTCTTTGTCTAGCTCCTCCCCTTTGACCTTACCATCTTGGGTGACCCTGCTGGGAATACAAGACTCCCAACGGCTTCACTCACAGGGGTCATGGGAACGTGCAAGCCCACTCACTATGACAAGGTGATGATCCAGCAAGTGACCATCACACACACACACACATGCACACACACACACACTTTTGCCTGGTTGGAATGTAGTTTATTGTACAAAGCCAAGAACCACATCCATTGTCCCAGCAATCACTTGCAAGCAGCCCTCTGGAAATTGCCCATGAGGAAATGAGGCCCTGAGGCAAAAGCAAAAACAAAAAAACCACCCCCCATCTCTATCTTAAGCCAAGACAAATATAGACTTCCCTTGTAGTTTCTTCAAATCTCTTGTTTATTTCCCTTGTTGTGTTTCAGCCTGCCATACATTAACATAGTTCTGGTATTCCCATACTCTCTGTTAGTTAAACCAGGAATAAGCACTAACAAACTCTTTTATGTGGAATCATCATTATCTGTAGGAGGTGATCAAGGGATCAGGCAGAGCATGCAAATTGGCTTGATTTTTTCAGTTTTTTATGTACCTGTTAGTCGATTTACCCCCAAGAATGAAGAAGCTATTGGTTGATTTTGATGAAAGAGCCTGATTTTAGATTTCAAAATTTTTTTGTTTGTATGTGCTTTCTTTGTTGATAGGCAACAAATACACAAATTGGAAAACCTCATTCCACCAAGTTTATCTGACTTTGGTAAGTTTTTTTAAATGCTTCTAGGTTGTTTGTGCCTTGCTATATATTTTTAGCAATAAATATTTTGTTTGTTTGTTTGTTTTAAATGGAACCTTCCCCTTTCCCTTCCTCCAGTATTCAAAACTTATGAACTATACACAATTTTGATGCACTGACTTGATATTTCTCATAAGTGAGCCCTATTAAAAATTGCTAACCTTTAAAAGAAAAACTTTGTTATTGCAACAGCCATAATAACCCAACGGGGGCAGGGGGGATCACAATTGGCTTTGTCCTTGTCCTCACCCATGGGTAGTGGATCACTTGATTAAAGTGATGACAAATGCTTGGACACAAAGTGTAGCCATCCTTTGGCATAATGGATAAGTAAAGAACACCGTCAGTTGGCTAATACATTGCACATGTTGAGTTGGCATCCATAAAACATGGTCTTTAAAAATGTTTTGAAAGGTGCATGCCAAATCCTAAAGCTCTTTGAAGCATTCACGTGCACATGGATGTACCCTGTCCTGGGATTGTTTATGATGAAGGGCAAGATAAACATATTTTAAATAAATAAAGAGCAAGCATGAGACAGATTTATTGCTCTATACACAGGAAGATTTTTGTCTACAGTTTCCCATGCACATCCATCAGTGCAAAAATAACTGAGGGAGGATCAATCTTTACTCATGCATTTAAGCTGTTGGATCAGGACCAGCAAAGCTGAAGCATCAGATGTACTACAACTTGTTTCCTCCGATTCTATTTTAGCTTTTTGAGGTTCTTCCGTTTCTATCTTTTGTATGGAATTTCTTTCATTAAGGTACAGTTCTGACATTGTGTATACATCAGTGCCACTTTAAATAGTGAGCTGTCAGTATGTAGTAACATAACCATCCTAGTAGTGTTTTCCATGTCACAGTAGATCTCTTGGGTATTTTTTAAAGGCATGATGTGTGTAGTAAGCTGCTGCATGTAAACAGCTTCTTTGCAGAAAGGTTTCAAACAGTTGCCATGTGGCCGCTGATTATTTCCCCTTATGTGTTAATGTTGTTGTCTATAACTCTTTAATTTTATTTAAATTGAGTGTCCATATGACGTGATAGAAATTATTTATTCCTGTTTGTTCATTTGTATTTTTTATAATCAACTTGCACTCTGTTTCCCCTCCAGTTTGGGGAAAATGGGTTATGTCAACGCAGCATACCTGAAAGCACACATTCCTAATTTTTGCCTTGGTTTCAGGTCAGGCTGCAGAGCTTCACTGGGAAGCCCAAAACATCAGGCAGCAGTGCATTCAGTTCCTGCAGTATGTGAAAATGTTCATCTTCAGGTAGGTTGTCAGACATGGTTCCTGTTTAATTTTTGTTTGCATAGTTGGTGCTGCATGATATTACATGTTAACATCTTCATTCAGATATCTAGTGCCACACGAAGCAGAAGATGAGTTGCTTCATCCATTTGAAAAGCAGGAAGCACAATTCCCTTCATTACTTGTTGAGGAACTCCATTCTTTGACATTGCACGTTGGACACCTGCATGAACTCTCTAGTTGTGTTCTTGGAGGATTGACTGTTCCACCACAAGCAAAGGTTTTGACTCTACTTTTTGTTGTTGTTGGCGCATATAGACATTTCTAGTAGGCACATATTATAATTTCGAAAAGAGGCATTATAAACTTGCTGGCCAGTTATTCTTGCAAGTTCTCTCTTATCATATTGCCAAGAAAGGGACATTTTGTGTATCCCACCAGGGCAGTGTTATAGCTTATGGCACTATATTAGCACTAACCTAAGACATGCACCTGAGTTACATCACCTAGTGGGACAGATAATTCCAATATTGTTTAGTAGTGCCACGGTGATATTTGCATGGTGGCTATATTTCTTGTGATAATGCTAATATGGCAGCGAAATGATTGAGCTGCCCATCATTGCTTTCAGTCACATACGTTTTTGGTAGAATATTTTAAAAGTCCACTCTAAGTAGAACTTAGTTAGATCCAGTCTTGTGTTAACATTTTGATAATAAGTTACACTTCATGCCCCATTATAAAAATTGCAACTCCACTTCCAGAAAAGGAAAAGTCATTTTGCCTTTTGCCTGAACATGCGACATTTAAAACCAGGGGTGGGAGGGGCAGGGGTATACCCACAAACACACACATGGAGGTTGCTTTTCAAACCTTCGCATAGTTAGCCTGATAGTCCTGGTAATGAAGGGTTCCCATTCATAGGAATGTTCTTAAGCTTGTTCAACCAAAGTCTCTTTAAAATATTCTTCAGACCTTCATGCTAATCATGCACTCATCTGAAAGAAAGAGCCTGTGAACCTGGGGTTATCGGGAATATTTTTTTGCAATGTTTTCTTTTAATTACAGTTATTTTCCCCATCATGTCACCTGATGCATCTTCATCTAGACATCCACTGGTCATTGTTGGAAATTCTTCATCTTCTTGGTGAAAAGATGCCAAGTAGGTTTTGCCTTTGCAATTCAGATTGTTCTTTTGCATTATTTGTGTGTTGGGTTCTATGGGAGATGTTAAACTCTTTGGTTCAAAAAGCACATGTGCAAATTATTGGGAAAATAGGAGTCTGGAAAGTAAATCAGCACATTTTTTAAATTAAAAAAATCATTTAAAAAGTCAATTTATCTCTTCACAGCAAAACTCAATTTTTACATCAATTTAAATGACAATATATCTATCCACAACTTATTTTAAACCAATTAAAGCATATTATTTGTCCTATTGATTTCAGTGGAATTTCTGATCTATTTCTGCATGTGGGCGTTCTTAATCTCATCTTTTGGCTAAGAACCCCTCACTTAATTTGCACACATGTGTTAGTCTTTCAGTACAACCCTAAACCAAATCTATTACTTGAAAACAAAAGTTAGTCTTTAGTGTTCTTAAATTCATTTGAAAGGCTAGCAACCATGTGTACACACATGGCCAAGCCAGCAGGCCCCTGTGCAAATTGACAGGATATTCAGTAAGCCCTTGCTTATTGTCCCTTGGACATCCTCCCATTGTGTTGGGAGTGAGTTGAAGTGGAGAAGAAACCAGCAGGTTGTAAGGCAAATCCAAAAGCAATGCTCAGCAAGCAAAAGGCTTCCATTCCAGTGTACTGGTACCCTTCCAGTACAAAATGCAGGTCAATTTATAATGGGAGCCTCTAAATTTTCTCCCCATTTACTGCTGAAAGAGTGCATTTCTCTGTCTGTGGAAGGTCCTGCCCTCCGAAATATTGTGCAGTGGGGTGGGGAGAGTGTCTGTAATTTGTGGAAGGACCATAGCTTAGTGGTAGAGCATCTGATTTGCATGCAGAAAGCCTTTGGTTCAATATCTGGCATGCCCAAAAGGAGTTGGAAGAGACATCCTGGAATGCCTCACATGTTCGTTGTAGATAATGCTGAACTAGACTGACCAATGACATGGCTCAATATAAAGCAGTTTCCTATGTTTGTAACTGCTCTAACCTAGGAAAGTATTTCTACCTCAAACTGGAGAAATTGCCCTTCGACTATGTAGAATTTCTCAATTCTGTTTGTGAATAAACTGCAGACAAAGTACTGCAGTACATATCATTGCTTTTATTCCTTGAATTGCTTCCATGCCATTGCAACAATGTATAAAACTGCTTTATTAACACTCACCCCTGGTCAAATGGGGTAAAAGCTGTATACAGTCATACCTCATGTTGCGTCCGCTTCATGTTGTGTCTTTTTGCGTTACGTCCCACGGCAACCCAGAAGTACTGGAACAGGTTACTTCTGGGTTTCACCGCATGGGCAGAAGCGCCAAATTGCGCTGTGCGCCTGCGCAGACGCAGCGCTTCTAGTTGCAGACATTTCACATTACGGACTGGCCTCCGGTACAGAACCTGTCCGTAACACGAGGTACCACTGTATGTTGTCAGAGCAGTATGGAGAAACCATATCATTATGATTTTGGCTGAATTAAACATACGCTGTAAAATTTCCTTTACCTGCTGCAAAACACAATGTCAGAAAACTAAGGACAAATTTGGGGTAATCCCCCCCCCCCCCGTTAACGTTTTCTTTAAAAGAACATAAAAAAAGGATGACTTGCTTTTCTTTGCTCAAATAAAGTGAAAGTATGTATGCATGTCTATGTCTGTATTCATAAAGTCAATATCAAAGCATAAATTTCCTTCATTTCCTTTTTTATTTTCTAGGGCAAACAGTATATGCTCACAGGTTCTCAAATTTAACAGGTGAAAATTTAACCAATATCAGTTTGTTTGAAGAACATTGTGGAAACCTCTTCTATGATCTGATAAGTTTGGCAGCTAACAGGTATACAAAGGTATAATGATCATCTTATTTTGTAATGTTGTACGAGTGTTGCATAGCTGGCTCTTTAAAGCTAGACAGTAAAAGGAGTTTCCTATCTGAATTTAGCTTTTCATCAAATCCTTATATTTTAGCTTGTATTAAAGGACTATATCATTTAAAGACTCTTGGTTAGGAACTGTTTATTCACCTCTACTTGCCAGCTGAATGAGGAAATAATTTTGAGGTGTATTTTTGCCCTGAGTTGAAATAAGCACTGTATTAAAGACTATAAGTAGCAAAAACTGCTGTAAATTATACAAAGTTGTAAAAACAGCAAAATTGAAGAAACTGTTTGAAATCACAGAATTTAGCTATCCGTGGCTTCTAATTCAGATTGTATGTAAACATATATATTTTTAAGTATTTTAAAACGCTTTTCTACTGCCCTTCATCAGATTTTCTTCTCTGCCATATTTGTATGCCAATGCAGTTTAAATTCTTAAGTATTAGTGTTATCATTATTTTTATATATTTCTAAGCATTCCATCCCCAAATAACAATTGAGAAAGTGGAAATAATGTTACCATTAAGATCACTCCTTTGTTAACACAGTTTGTTGTTATTTAGTCGTTATTTTACTTTGTATTTTAGCAATCTTATCCTTATATGAGAACATATTTCTAAGTACTGTATCCGAAGAAAGCTATGTTTGGAAGACTTTTAATATGCACTGAGTTTCCTTTGCCAATCTTCTACCTTCACAAGTTCCAGACAGCAAAAAGCTTATTAATAACTTGGGTGATGAAAACGTTAACAAATAGAAAAGACACCCTTGCAATTGTGTAAAGGCCAGTCTAGCATGGCATGTAACAGCAAGCAATATATAGCTAAATATAATGCAAAATAATGTGAAACTTTTTTTTTTTTTAATTCTGAAAATAAATGGGAGTGGTATCTAGTTGCTGTATGTGGCTACAATACCACCTGCTGGTGGATCAAGGTAAAACCCACTTGATTAAAGATGGCAGACTAACAACTCATGAAATAGTACATTGTTTCAGAACAGAAGTAGTGATTTTGTTCTATCATGTGTTTCATTAGGGCAGTGCTGTTTGTTCAGCACAGAGTTTGCACTGGAAATGTGAGAGCTCTAGGTAATTTGTATAGCGCTTCTTAAATCTAAAATTAGCACACTTTGCTCTGAAGGTGCGTTATGCTCTGTAGAGTTTCCTTTCTAGCATGTATGTTTTGATTTGCAGTGTATTAGTAAGGTGAAAAAGCTCTTCATGAATCCTTTCACAAAAAGTAACAGCTATTTGTGGGATATGGCTTGTGTCCAGTTAGAGGCATAAATGCATCCCACTGCTGTTGGTGAATTGAGATATGAACCGTTTATAACCCAGCTGCCAATTCTCATCTGTTAGGGAGTTTTAAGGAAGAAATAGATAAGTATTTTATCTTTTTTTAAAAAAAAAAAAAAAACCTAGGTGGCAGGGGAAAACACAACTTTTATCACAGACCCTTTTAAAAATATTAACTTCCTCTTTAAAAAAACAACAACCCTCAATAGTCAAAGTATGTTCCACTTTCTGGCTTATTTAATCCTTTCACATTTAGAGTTACCCTACTTTTCCATGTATAAGACGAGGTTTTTTTACTCTAAAATAATGTTAAAAAACGGGGGTCTTCTTGTACACAGATAGTTCATAGGGGGGACAGGTGATTGGTTGCACCCGCGAGCTTGTCAGTGGTGATTTGGTGGGTGATTGGTGACTGGGGCAAGGGCTGCTTTGGATTGGCTGCTGCTGCGGTAATTGGGTGGGTGGTTGGTTGCCGCGGCAAGGGCAGATTTAGATTGGCTGCCGCTGTGGCAATTGGGCGTGCGATTGCCGGCTGCTGTTGTTGAGCGGGCAGACGCTTATTGGCTTCAGCAACGTGAGTGATTGTCAGCGTTTGTCAGTTAGGTTAGTGATTTTCTGCATCCCCCCCCCCACAAAAGCTCCGCAAATATGGACAGTCCTCCCCCCCAAAAAAGCTCAACAGCTCTGGGCCATCTCCAATTTTCTTAAATTTGAGTCCCCAAAAATACATGGGATCGTGTTATACATGGAAAAATACGGTGTTTTAATGACAATATCTTAGCTATTTCCTGCAGTGAATATTTCTAAAAGTGTTCATATGTTAAATTCCACTATTTGCTCTGAGGAAGTTGTTTGTTCATCGCAGGTAAGGCCCTCTGAAGCTCTAACTAGTCACCACTACCCTTGCACATGTGTAAAAGAATTGTGGATTATGCTTATTCATCTGCTCAATCACAGAAATAAAGGATCCCTTACAGAGGTAAGACTCGTTGCATGACTAGCATGGGTAATACTCTATGAAAACAATTGCATTTGAAACCTTCAGATATTCGTAGATGGATGAACAAATGTCCCAAACTATTTTATGTACTGTAAGCATTCTTTTACACTTGGTTCCATTCTCTGATAATCTGTAAAGGGGTCTGTGTTCCTTTAGAGGCAGAATGTGGGGCAGGTGGGCATGGTTTGGGCCAAACTGCCTTACAGGGCAAATTGGTACTTGTGCCAGGTCTAATCAGGATCCTGGGGCAGTGGTTCCCCATGCCTGGTTTAAAAGGATCACTTTGAGAAGCGCAGCAAGTGATCTACCCACGGTTGTCTACAAGCTGGTAAAGGAAAGCAGCAACAGAAAAATTATTACAAGAGATGGATAGGGTGACTGGTATGTGTGTGCACTACATTATAAAATTGAACTTCTTTTTTTAAAAAAGCTGAGTGGCTTTCTTTTCATTGCAGTCTTTTTGGAGCTGTTTGAATAACATTCTAAAGGATGTATTTGAAAAAAAGAGGGATACAGAAGCAGTGTCTGCCTTCAAACCAATTCCATGCAAGGACTCCCTGACTTTTTGTTGGTGGCTTATAACTCACTTGGCATTACTTCACCATGTTGACCGCAATGGGAATGTAGATGAAAAGGTTGGTTTGTTTTTACTGCTTTCTAAATCCTCTCATAGATTTTTAAATGTTTACTTAGGCCTTGTGCCATAGATAGATTTTTGGCACACATGCTGATAATGTTTGCATAGTGAGTTTATACCTTAAAAAGATACTCTCTTTTGTGATAGGGTAAAAAAAAAAAAAAGAAGAATCAGGATTCCTCTCTCCCAATCCCCACCTACCTACAAGTTTGGTTTTTTTACCCAGTCTCTCATGACATTATTTAGTGCTCAGGATCCTTACAAATACTAAGTCTAATATGGAACTGATAAAATAGTCCCACAGTATTTCCAATCTACACAGGATTGAATTAAAAATGTTTGTTTTTTTCTTTACCTCCATGCCTTCTCTTGAAGCTGTAACTTATCTCCTACACCTATTCTAACATGAGGGTGTGCCTGGCATGTGATAAACATATCATTGAACTGAGGAGACTGGGCCAGCTTTCAGCTTAGAAAAATAAATCAATCACTGAGCTGCTGCCAAAATTTGGGCTGTTTACTGATTATTCTGAAAAAAGTTCCCAGCTCTCCAACTTCTGTCTCCTAACCCTAGACCTTGACAGTAAACCAACCTTTTGGGGCCAGGTGGGCACATTTTGAAATCTGAGATACTTTCATAGAAAACAGCTGGTTGGTTCAAGGTGGGTTTTCTTTTATTTTTTTTAGGAAGGTGGAGTGTAAGGTTTTATAAATTAGATTCCTGTAGCTCTGGGAGAAGATATGCAGTATGGTACTAGTGGCGAGCTGGAAGAGATGGAATTTAAATAGGAAAGTTTCTCTGTCAATAAGAAAGTATGAAGCCTTTTTTAAAACTTAAAGAAGAGAACATATAGATCATATGTATCTTTCCTCAGCTACAAAATAGTCCACATTATCGTATCCTTAAAGGCTACATTCATAAATGTTTAAAACCAAATAGAATAGTAATATTACCACTTTTGAACATTGCAGGGGTCAATTTTAACGCTGCTCTGGGCTATTGAAATAGAGTCAGAATGACTTCAAGCTAAACATTCTTGCCTTTGAATTGTCTAAAATGACTACTTTGTAAGATATGCAAAGAGTGGTTTCCAGCTGAGCAGCTTAGCAGCTCAACAGGTGAGCCAGAAGAAGAAACTAGTTTTCTCCTGACATTGTTAAAAAGAAATACTACCCATATACTTAAAAGTTGTAGTCCAAGTTATGATTCTTTTACTAAACATGACAGAAGAATACAAAATGATCTTCCAAGCCCCTGGCTCCAGACCATACATGTGCCTTTTTGCACAAATAATAGTATAAATCTTTTTCTTAGACTGCAATGCTGGTATGTAGTGTGAGAGTGAGAGTGGGGTGTTCTGGAATTGCTTGCATACTTTTTTTGTTTGTTTCAAAAGGCAAGGCTTCTTTTATCAAAATCAGCAAGCTGAAAGTGGGATATGGCAAACTGGTGACAATAATTTTCAATATGTCTTTGGTCTATTGGCTCAGAATTGTTTAATAAAGAACTTGTGAACTGCTTCATTGTCCTTGATTCAGGTGCAGGAAAACTTTTCTTCACTCTTTGTAGACCATTACAGCTTATTACAGTGGTACCTTGGTTTACGAACTTAATCCGTTCCGGAAGTCTGTTCTTAAACCAAAATGATTCTTAAACCGAGGTGCCCTTTCCCTAATGAGGCCTCCCGTCGCCTGTGCCCTTCAACCATTCTGATTCCATTCTTAGACTGAGGTAAAGTTCACAAACCGGGACACTATTTCCGGTTTTGCGGAGTTTGTAAAGCGAATAGTTCTTAAACTGGGCTGTTCTTAAACCGAGGTATCACTATATACATTAAACAGGGGAAGTCTTGTAACAATGTTACCCACTCCCATGAAATTACTTGTGCTTAAGGATGGCTAGAACTAACTAATGGAACCAAATTTCGTATGTTGGTTGTGGTGTTGTAGAAAGATAGATTTGATAGCTACGATGCACATTAACAAGTTTCAGCTGCTCTTGTCAGTGCCAGATTTACGTATAAGCTAAACAAGCTATAGCTTAGGGCCCCACTCTCTTGGGGGCCCCTAAAAAATTTAAAGGGGGGAAAAACTGGATGTACATTTCCAAAATATAAGATAAAAAACAAATAAAATAAAACCTACATACAGCAACAGTGTTTTGTGTTGTGTAGACTCCTATTTGTTATGTGCAAATGGCTTTAGGTACCTATTAGGTCCATAAATTACCATTTAGCATATATTCAACATAAAAAGGGACAATTTGTTGTTGACAAAGGACAGCTGGACATATAAAGGACCCTATTACCTTCAGTAGCTTAGGGCCTCATCAAACCTAAATGCAGCCCTGCTCTTGATACTTCAGAGGTAGTGCAGTAGGCATGTATTCTGGATTTTAAAAATTAAGAGTAAAAAACTGCAGTGTACTTCTAAGAAAAACAGGTAATTTTGCTATGTGTAATGAGTACTTTTTCTGGCCTATCCATACTACCGTAAAATATATTTGTTCTCTGTGAAGACAATAAATGTTTTGCCTATTAATCAAACTTAGTGGAGAAAAATAAGTGTTCTACATGCCCATTTGTAGCAATAATTAAAAGAAGGTAAATATCACTTAGCTTGCTATGCATAGCTCACTTAGTATTTGCTTGCCAAAACCAGATATTTATCATTCAATATGGTTTTTTATTCAGAAACCAATAGACTCTAACTGGTCCTTTGTGGAAGATCTATTGAAGCAGTCCATCAATAGTCAAGTAAGTATGTTAAGAATCACAGGCAAGTTTGATTGGGCTGATTTGGGGACAGAATGTGAAAATGATTTTATTCACCACATTGCTTTCAGAAATCTGGTTTCTTTAACTCAGGAGTACGAACAACCTTGATGATCTGTGTGAGCTAGGCTGCTGTGTAGTTTCCTTCTTGTTAGTGGTCATACTCCTGAGTGCTTGTGTTTTGAAGATAAATTGTCAGATAGGGTGGGGGGGCTGGGGAGAGATAATTATCGTGGACGTATTACTTGGTCCCTTTGACAAGATGTATTCCGAATAAGAACAGGATGCTTAGAAAATGTAAGCTCTATGCTGAATCTGAGGGTATCAGGTTGAGAGACGTGATGGGAGAGATAGTCTATTGCATTGAAAATTCAGCTATATCCTCATCACAGCAGGAAGGTGACTTGCCTTGCTGAGCAATTTGTCTTACAGGCTTGAATCAAACTCTTACTGATAAGGTTGTAGCTTCTGAGCACTCACTTCATACCTTATCATTTTTCTTTCTACAGAGCTGTTAATGCAGTACTTTGTGGCCCAGAGGTCAAAACTGACCTCCTTTTTAGAGTGCTTTTAAATATGCTGTACATGTTAACACGTTCTCTGTAAAATGTGTTTTTAGGTTGCGTGGCACAAATTGTAATTTATGTAACATCAGCTATTACAAGAATTTCTTTAATTTGTTTGTATATTTATTGCATTTATGAGGTGTCACATAAAATTTACTGGGTGTCCTATAAAGATATGTAGCAGAGCACTGGAGGCCAAGTAACGGCTTTTCTTTTGGCTTTGTCTAGTCAAGAGCTACATTTAACACTACGATGGTGTTTTGTGATGGGAGTGAGCCTTGAACTTCCATGTTCTCTCCCTCTTTCTTCCCCTCTACTTCTGGCACAGCAGTGAAGAGATCAAAAACTTTCAATCAACCACAGTTTAGGGTTCCATCCAAACACTAAACTGTGGTTAATCTCACCTATGGTTTGTTTAAAACACACCTAATTCATAATTTGTGGTTTAAAGCTGACTTGTTTCAAATAAGACATGTTTAAAATTAGATGTAGTCTGATGGCTTCAAGTGGTCACATTTAATTTAAAAAAACAACAACACAGTGATAGCTTGCAACTGCTCTCTGTAGCTGCTCTTCTGGAGGGGGGAATATGTGAGCCCAAAGGCTTTGTGGGCTCATTTCCATGGTTTATTATATTGTCTTGACAGAGCCAAAATGTAAGCATGTTATGATACTGCATTAGCATAATTTTAGTATATCATCTAGATTTTTTTACAGTGCATGTCTACACAAAGGTAAACCCCATTGAATTCAGTTGGACTCACTACATTTTAAATGTTTATAGGACTACAGCTTTACTATTACTCTGCAAGCTGCTGTAATTATATATATTATATTAAAATTATATATTTCATATAAAGAGAGAGAATAGGTTTTAGACGATTTAGCCATTTATTACTGCACTTGCAATAATTGTTGGGGTTGTTGTTGTTTTTTTAAAAAAATGCTGCTATTATAATTTGTTTTTAAGGCTAAACAGAGTGTTTGTTATAAGAACAATGTAGGGCGTATCTGGCTGCTGGAGTTATGGGAAGTGTTTTGTAGAAATTAGATCCTTTACAAGACTGTTTTTGAGAAAGCTGTTTTCCACCTCTGGCTTAGCTATGCAATCAAATGATTTATCATGTGATGGATAATAAAGAAGAGCTCCAGGTTATCCAAAACTATTTGTTCTTGTTTTATCTTGGAATAATTAATAATGTTTACCAATATGTCCTGTGAAAACTAAAAACTAAAAGGAAGTCCAAAATTTATATTTTAAAAACTTAGCATGTACCTACTATCCCATAAAGTGCACACCTTTCCTCGATTCAGGAGTTGTAAGGAAGCCATAGCTAATTATAGCTCCCTGCAATCTGCTTTTTGTGTGTGTTGCAGGTATGGTTTGGAAAAGGCATACAGTTACCAAATCGTGGTGTAGATGGATAGCACATGAAATCTTTAAATCACATTTGCTTCCACAGTAACATGTAGTTTTCTATGATTTTGAAGCACATAAGTTGCATTTTGGGTAGATCTAGCTGACATTCCTTCCAGGCTGCAAGTCCTTTCTATCATATTTTTTAGCCAAGCGGCTAACTTGGATGCAGGTACTATAAATGTTTAGGGAACACTTCAGCCCAGTCCAAGATGATGCAGATCTGCTACAGAAATCTGAATATATGCTCCGTGAAATTAAACTTTGATTGAGCTAGACTTATTGAGGGGGCAAATTACAAATCATGTAAGAGCCAGCATGGAATAATGGTTAGATTGTTGGACCTAGTACCTGGAGCTCAGGGTTCAAATCCTGCTTAGCCACAAAGCCCATTGGGTGACCTTGGGCCAGTCACAGACTCCCAGCCTAACCAACCTCATAGGCTTGTTGTGAGAATAAAATAGGGGAATATACATGACCATGAGCACCATGAGAAAGGTAGGATACAAATGTAATAAATGTCATATAGCATGCAGTGAAGCAGGCTGAGCATCAGAGAAGAGAGTTTCCTCATCTACCTTTTCCTTGTCACTAGATATTGTGACTTTAGTATGTGGATTCCTTGCAGACTGCTGACCAGTCAGATGTAGATGTGAGCAAAACCTATCCACCATTCCCTTCCAAAAGGAAAATGTGTGGGGCTCAGTAGGATGCTGACTCATCTCACAAAGCCACTGTAGGTCGTAGTAACTGAAATTCTGAGTAACTGAAATTATTACTGTGGTACCTCCAGTTACGAATGGGATCCATTCCGGAGGCCTGGCCGCATCCTGAAAAGTTTGTGACTGGAGGCACCCTTCTACGCATTCACGCGGCACGATTGAGTGCTTCTGCGCATGCGCGCACGGCGAAACCCAGAAGTATACACTTCCAGGTTTGCTGTGTTCGCAACCCAAAGTTTACTTATCCAGAGGGATACGTAAGCAGAGGTATGACTGTACAGTCTTTGGGCAAGGATTTTTTTCTAAAAAGATAACATCGTTGCTTATTGATTTAGAATGCATGATTTGTATTTTTCAATCAATTAGGCCTAGGTATATTGAGTTCGTTCTCACCATAGGGCTATATAAAAGGCGGCTCCCATGGTTCCTCTTCATTATAATGTCACATCAAGGAATGGAATCCGGGGAGAAATATGCAAGTGGATAATGGGTGGGACTACACTGATCTGAGTCAGTTCTCGCTTGTTTGTCTTAGAAAGTGGCTGTAATCTGAACACAGTTGAGGGGTGAAACAAGGATAATTCTGCGGTAGCACCATGCAGTCTTGACCTCAGAAATGAATGCAGATTGGCCCATTCCAATATAGTTTATAGAAAATTAGATTTAATTCTCCAGGCTTCAAGATGTTACATTCCTGGCCCACATGGGCATATGCATAAACGCCACATGTCACAAAGTGCTAATTACCAATATTATCTCAACAGAATCTTTGCAAGCTGAATGGGCCAGGATCAGTCTGCTATTCATAGGCCAGAATGTTCTTAGAACAAGCGTTTTTCTATTGTGTCCAGTGGGTCTTAGCCATTAGAAAGTGGTCTTGACACAATTCAGTATATAAACTTCTGTTTGGAATTTACCTAGAGGTGGCCTCCTTATCTGGGAATTACGCTCCAAATTATCTTTCATAGCCCCTGGCTTTATAGCTATATGGTTCTAATGCATAAAAATGTAGGTAGAGTTTCAGTAGATGACAATGCTGGTACTTGTCAGATTTTATTTTCTAGATCACTGCTCATATTAATGGATTGGCTTGCTTCTAAACTAGAAATAACATTTGGGGAGGGGAGGGGGATATTCTCAGAATCCGAGGGCTTTATATTTGATTGTGACCAAGGTTGTTTTTACTATTAAAAGAAGAAGAAGCTTGCTAAATAAAACAAAATTGCATTTGAATGTCTTTGTTTGCTAGACTGGAATATTAGAGGAACAGTTACGAACGCATCTTCAGTGCTGTTTGACATTAAGTCGTATCTGGGATATGAACCTCTCAGCCATCACCATACTCTGGGAACATTATAGCAAGAATCTGGTTAGTAAATAACGTCCAAGAAAGCTGTAAGTGGGCACCCGTCACCTTGAGAAAGTTGTTATCTAGTCAAGTCTGCTTAGCAGTGGAAATGCTTATGGCCTCATTCCCCCTGCCAAAAAAAATCCCTCTACAGTTTCATTCATTTACAGTTTCCATCCTACTTCTTTCAAAAGGGTCTGAGTAGCTTCCCAATATCTACATATTTTTTTTAAGGGAGGGGGAAAGATGTGGAGGGGAAAAGAGAGCTACACCCTCCTATCTGGCAATCATTCTCTGACGTGAGGCTAGATTGTTCTTCCCCTTTGCCTCTGCTTCCACAGTTGTTTGCAGAATTCCTCCAGGAAGGAAGGGGGAAATGGGATCCCATCAGTTGTGATCCTCTAACCAAATAGATACAACCAAGCAATTCTTTCCCTTTTAAGTGTTCTTGCAGGCTGGGAAGCAGCCTTCCCTTAGCCCCTTTTCATTCTATAGTGTGTCCTCCTTTGTGTCTGCAGTCACTGGACCTTTTAGTTTCAGCTGCCATTTCCACATGGTGATAGAAGAGCCTGGAATGGAGCAGTCTTGTGCAGTGATGGCAATAAAGCCTTGTGCCAAGGAAGGGCATAGCTCAGCTATAGCTTCAATATACTGTATTTTCTTTCTGTCTTTCAGAACAGTCACTTTACTATTCCTTGGTTTGGTCTCAAAGGTCTTGCAAATATTAGTAAAACACCCATGACGATGTATGAGTCGGTGAAGAGATGTTGTGGCGACATACATACTCCTGACATGTATACCACCAGCAATAGTTACCAATTTTTTCTTCACATTTTGGTACAAGTAATGAAGAAGGTAGTGAAGACCAATGGCACTCATCCCTGGAAGCAGATCAAAGGAAGGTACAGTGGCTTTTGTAGTTTTCCACATGTTGATACTTTCAGTGATTGACTAAATTAGTTTTATCTAAGAAGGTGTACGTCTGTAGTGTCAGTATTCATGAATTCTGAAATATTCCCGTATTCATTTTTTAAATTATTATTTCATAAAAATTATTTTTAAAAATTTGATTATTGGGGGGGGGAGGACCTTGAAGCTGTTTACAAAAACAATGAAGTTACCATTTAAAAAATACAACAATAATCGAAAATATACAGAAATTTAAACCCCAAACAGGTAAAGGTCCAATCGTGACCGACTCTGGGGTTGCGGTGCTCATCTCGCTCTATTGGCCGAGGGAGCTGGCATACAGCTTCCAGGTCATGTGGCCAGCATGACTAAGCGACTTTGGGCGATCCAGAGCAGCGCACGGAAACGCTGTTTACCTTCCCGCCGGAGTGGTACCTATTTATCTACTTGCACTTTGACGTGCTTTCGAACTGCTAGGTTGGCAGGAGCAGGGACCGAGCAACGGGAGCTCACCCCGTTGCGGGGATTCGTACTGCCGACCTTACGATCGGCAAGTCCCAGGCACTGTGGTTTAACCCACCGCGCCACCCGCGTCCCTAAAACCAAAATAAATTAGACTAACGCCAATTAAAACTTACATGAAGCTTATAAATGTATTGTCGTTTTTTTATTACATCTGGACATTTTTTGGATAAAAGGATGATGGGTGAGGAAATGACTTAAGATGAGCCCTGCTGGATCGGACCAATGGCCCATCTAGTCCATCCTCCTCCTCTCACAGTGGCCAACCAGATGCCTATGGGAAGCCTCCAAGCAGGACCTGAGTGCAATCACACTCTCCTCCCTTTTGATTCTCAGTAACTGATCTTCAGAGGCACTCCACCTGAGTGGAGGAGGAGCATAGCCATCACAGCAAGAGCCGTCAGTCACTAGCTGGATCCTGCGCTCCACCCCTGCAGTAGAGTTCTTCTCACTCTTTCAGTATGCCTGGACAAAAACCTCCTATACTGTCAAATCTAAATGAGCCTTCAGGTGTTTTTGACAGCAACTCCTGTCATTCTTTACCAATGGGTGTTCTGATTTGGGCTGAAGAGAGCCCCACAACATCTGGTGCATAAGAGTGTCTTAAGTAATACAGAGTAGACCCATTTAGAACTAATTCAGCTCCATATCTAGTGGTGGTGCATTGCAACATGTACAATCATTATTTACAGTGGGAAGCTCTTCTGCACTGTCGTATTGAGACCTAGCTGCCCTGTTCTGGTCTTTGAGCTACAGTGGTACCTCTGGTTACGTACTGAATTTGTTCCGGAGGCCTGTTCTTAACCTGAAACAGTTCTTAACTTGAGGTACCACTTTAGCTAATGGAGCCTCCTGCTGCCGCTGGGCCGCTGGTGTGAGATTTCTGTTCTCATCCTGAGGTAAAGTTCTTAACCCAAGGTACTACTTCTGGATTAGCGGAGTCTGTAACCCAAAGTGTTTGTAACCTGAGGTACCACTGCATTTGTCCTCTGAATACCAGTAGTCTCTGTGATACTAGATGAGAGATGGCTAGAACAGCTGGCAGAAAATATTGTTGAATCCATTCTTCTTGAGGTGTTTGCAGTTCATGTTAGCACAGTCGACTTCCCAGTTTTTTCATCTGGAGTACTCTGGTTCCAGACAACTGGTGGTTAAGGATAGGCCCACAACTCACCTTGAGCAGAAAGAAATTCAGCAAGGTCATTTACCATTACGGCAGTTCTTTGGAAGGCAGGTTAATGGAGCTTATTGAAGCAAAGGCAAAATACAAAAAAAGGTTTTAAGGAAAGTGTCTTTGTGCTTCTTTTGCAGGATTTATTCCAAATTCCACCAGAAAAGAATGAGAGAACTGACAGAGGTGGGCCTGCAGAACTTTTTCCATCTTTTCCTCGTGCTGGCAGCTATAGCAGAGACAGAGGACGTTGCCAGCCGCGTGATGGAACTTCTGCATTTCCTTAGTCCAGTTTCTACGAGCCTTTCTCTGAGAGCTTTGATCTGGAAGGGCTACTTTGCCTTCATCTTAACGTATGTTGAAAGGAACATGGATATCAGTGTGCTAGCTGAGGAAGTCTCGAATGACTTCCACAAAAAGGCAAAGGAATTTTTAGTTGCCAGAAATGACCCCTTGCAGAAACAAAACCTCTGGGTGCTGCTTTCCACTTACGTTGATGGCGTCCAAGAAGTTTTTGAGACCAGCTGCCACTTGCACCTTTCTGAAGAAAAGCTCCTGAATGATGGCTTTAGTATGCTGCTGCCTGGTTGCCGAGGAGCTGAACTTGCAAGAGTGTTTAGTTTCTTGCAAGATGTTCTGTTCAGACTGAGGTAAGAGGTTTTTTTAATTCATATCTTCTGAAGGTTTTTTTCTGCTTCAAACTTCTTTTATCAGATTTCTCGCACATTGACTTTCATACACCTACAGTGTAATACATGTAATTTATAATTGATTCATTTTAAATAATTTTATCCTACTTTGCAGCATAAAAGTTTTGGGTGGCAAAGAACAGAAATGATAAATTTATTATAACTTAAATTAATCAGAGGGGTAAGGCATGTAAGCAGAAGGCATGGATTCTTTAAATTATGAATTAGCGTGATGAAGATGTTGGATCCATTTTGGTACAAACTTACCATATTCATCCAAAGAAACATAGAGGCTAACTCAAACTCTAAAAGGTGTAAGCCACAAAACTGAAAACAGTCTACCAGTGTGATAAGTCTCCTGTTTGAGGCCTGACTTGGACTACACAACAATAGTGTTTCAAGTATCTGGCCACGATATGGAATGAGAGTATTGCATTCACCTTGGTGTGTTTTGAGAATTTAAATGGAAGAATGCAAGAGATGTTAAGGGCTGATGAACACATGTTGATCACTTCTTGATGGCAGTATTAAGTGATGACTTGCGTCAGCGGTAGCTGTTCTGCCCCACATAGTATGGTCAGTAGTCAGGGATGATAGGAACTTTGGTCCAGCAATAACTGGAGAAAACCATATTGCTTACCCTTGACAGTCACTGTTCACAGATAGACAGCATCGTATTGCTTTTTAATGGATTTGAATCTCACTTGTATGGCAAGTCAGTAAATGAACGATATGTACGAACGAGTACAGCAGCCTTGTATTTCATCGGGGTTGCAAAGCAGGGACAAAGCTCTGCTTTGCTATCCTATAGGCTTGCATACCGGCCATGGAAGAAGTGGCTTCACTTCCTTTCTGATCAATATGGAAGCTGACTGGAATGGTGAAGTGGGGCAGAGCACTCTGCTTCACTGGCATGCTAGCCGACTGGATTGGTGAAGCAGCTCTTCTGTCTCTTTTGAGCAGTAACAATAACTATTGCCTCCACTGTCTTGTGCAGGAAGCAGGTCAAATTGCTCTCCTGCCTTCTGCAAGCTGGGCAAGCTGCTTGGCTCGTGGGATTTCCCACGAGCTTGAAAATAATAGAAGAGGTTTGACAATTGCGTGCTTACAGAGGCAAGGGTGGGAAGGAACACGGTGCTTTAATGCTGAGCTAATAAATGTGTTGCCCTCCAGATGTTGCTGGAATGCCGCTCCTAGCACCCCTAGCCATTGGCTATGCTGACCGGGACTGGTGGGAATTTGATTCCAGCAACAACTGGAGGGCAACACATTGGCTATTCCTGGCTTATTGAAATGTTGTAAGCTTTTGGCATTCTCATTTGCTTCTGAACTTATACGCAATTGTATATTCATCATTTCTGTTGTAGATCTGGCGCGTGCGTGCGCGCACACACACACATACACACACACTTTTTATATATTACACATACCTGTTTGTAGAGCTTTTGCAATATTTCACGTAGCCCCAAAATTCCTGCTTAGATAAAAACGACATAAAACAGGAGAATGGCATGGTGACTAGTAAAAATTGGAAGGATAGTGTCTCATCACTAATCAGTTTTGCCTTGATTTATTGATACAGTTTACAACCTCCAAACTGTCCTTTCCGCAATAAACATATTTCTGTCCACTAATTCACATTGGAGGCAGCTCTTCAATTTGAAGGGGGGAAAGCTGCCTTGGGGAGGTCAGAAGACATCTTCCCTTGCCGTCCTGCCACAAGCCCTAATGAGGCAGTTATTGATTGGTCACTGTAGAAATCTGAGGATTTGTGGGGGAGGAGCGCTAGAAAATATGCATTATGAACAGTGGGAAGAAACTGACCTGCATGTTTACCTTAAGTACTTTGTTACTGTCTGGATAGTTTGACTTCTGCTGTCACTAGCTTGTAAATCCAAGGACAACTGATTATTTTTTTTTCCAGGCTGTCTTTGAACAAAGATAAAGTGTTTGACAAAGGGTAGGTGATTTATTAGGAGGGTCTTTGTAAATTGGTTTAACTTGGTTTTTAAAAAGTGCAGACTATCCAGATGAAGAAGACACACTCTGGAACTGTACAAAAGCATTGCACATGCTACCTTGGAAAAGGTCCTTCGGTCTTGAATGGCCTGCATAGTCCAACAGAGATGTATTTTTGACATTCAAATAACATGAAATTCTTAATTTGAAAAAGCCTTAAATGTTGTATGAATTAATGATAGCTGATTCCAACTGCATGCTTCTTCACTACCTGATTGGAAAGCTCCTTCCTAGCTGATTGCTGTCAACAGGACCAGCTCTAATGTTAGACAAAGCGAGACCTCAAGTAGCAAATGCTGGAAGATAGGGAGCAACAGTAAGGTAGGGGGGAAAGAATTATTTATATTATTTAAAAGCATTTCTAACCTTCCCAGCTCACAAGAGCCTGGGGGTAGAGCGCAATAAAACAAGGCAAAGATATAGTGTGTCAGCAACACAGCAATATAAACAAAAAACAGAACAGGAAATGAACAAACCAGAACTACATACAACAAATCAGGATAATTACTGAATGCCTGAGTAAGCAAATACATTCTCAGCTGGTGGCAAAAGCTCACCAGTGATGACACCAACTGAATCTCAGAAGAGAGGAACTTTCACAAACATGGTGCAATGGCAAAGGAGGTCCTTTTCTCTGGATACAGATGCCATGTCCATTTGGAAGAACTAATAGGGTCTCACTTGTAGTAAGGTCAGTATGGGAGAAGGAGATGTGCCTTGAATCTCGCCATGTTAGTAGTAAGCTGGTAGCCACTGCAGCTGCTTCAGGACAGGTGCTTCAAGACAGGCTGTCCCAATAGACATGTGCTGACATGGCAGGAATCTTCTCTTTCTCACCTGCCCCCTTTCCCAGTCATGAGGAACAGTGCTACAGGAAAGCATCTCCAGTGCCACTTGGTGATTTTGTGAAGGGGTCCTTAAGATTTCTGTGGTTCATTTGTGGATGAGATGAGTAGATAAAATTAGATTGTACTTAAGGTCAACCAAACCTTCCTTTCATGTGCTGTGCTCAGCCATCAGTAGCATCTCAATAAGCATTTGGGTGGCTTGTGAAAGATTTCTCCTCCCTGGAGTTTCACCAGAAACTAAGTCAGGTTTGGGTGATAGCCAAATATAGTCATACTTTGCATAGATGACTGAAAGCAAGTATGGGTGTTACTTAGTTAGATACCACCCTTTATGTTTGTGCTGGTAGTTGGTAGCCAGAGGGTTTATTCTAATTGGCTTCAAATTCATATCTCTATTTTTATTTCTCTGCTTTTCAGCATGTTACCCTTCCCTAATCATGAAGTGCTTAATATTTTTAAATAAAATTAATACTTCTTGCAACTTGAAAATGAACATGATGGTATAACTGTTTACTGACCCCAGTAAATGAATGCAGTATTTTGACAAAAGATATGAGGCAAATCCATAAACCTGTTATATTATTGGCTGCGCTTGTGCTAATGTATGCATGTATGTTGGGTTTTTAAAAATGATTTTAGGTTGTTTTGCTTCGGTGCTATTTTTAATATGGTTTCAATTTTTTAAAATATCTATAACTGATTGGTGTGGGTTTTTTTAGTTGTATCTGTTATTTATTCATTTTATAAACCGCCTTGGGTTCCACATTGAGAGAAAGGCAGAATGTGTTTGCGTGTGCGTGTGTACATATACAAACCATATAATAATATTTATTTCCCAATTGTATAAAAGCAAAATGCACATAGCAATATTGTAGCCCAGTGTGGAGAATCTGTAGCTTATTCTTTGTGGGTCTGCCAAGAATAGGGTTATAGAGCAATACCCTTGGCCAGATTAATAACATGCATTCTTGGCTGCCTCTCTGATTTGGCAAAGGAGCAAATGTCTCGCTGTAGCAATCCTTCCTCTTTTAAGATCCAGGTGGGAATAAGATATCAGCCCTTGCATAAATGTAATATTTCTGCCAACTGTACTGGGTGTAATAGTTCTAGGACTGTCAGAATGTGCAGGTAAGTAGGAAGTGAGATCACTGATTAAAGAGAGAAGCGGCTCCCTGTAGGCAGTTAGTTAATAATAACTTCATATGCCACTTTTCTGCTAACCCAAGATGATGGCTCACAGGAGCATTCCTTTATTGCTGATTAAGTAGCATTATGAAAATACTGACTTGGCTGTGTTAACTAAATGCCTTGGTATTTAAAGCTTAGAATGTCAAATAGTTGTAGCAATCCCCTTTAACACATCACATAGAGTTTCTGGAATCACATTTCAAGTCTCCCTTCTTCCTTTTATTTGAGGTGATAGTAGAAATGGCATTTTCTCCCCCATTTTGCAGAGTGAGGCATAGCCAACAGCTGTACTTTAATTATAGCCATTCATGCTGCTGTGTTAAGGGACTGTCATCCTTTCCATTATAACTCCTTTTATTTTCAAGGATTTATAACACAGCTATGAAAATTTGCTCTTGGGCTAAAACGTGATTCGTGAGGTCTTGTAAGAGTGTTCACTTTTTCCCTATTTCTTTTTTCTTAAGCAAACATTAAAAAGCTCTCACTTTGCTTGAATATAGCCTTCATGTTGAAAAGAGGAGGGGGGAGAGAGAAGAACTGGATGCTTTCTAGAATATTCTGTTCGTTTCTCTCGGAAACAGTTTCCCATTCTGTACTTGCATCTAGTATCTAGAGCAGTAATTTTCAAATTCTGTGCTGCAAGATCATTTCTAGCATGCTCCGAGAAATAAATGAAGGTTCCTTGATCTGTCTTGATTTCAGTCTTCATCTGATGGGTAAAATTGGATGGTTTAATTACGCTCAAAGTAACAAAAGCCACAGGGTTACCTTACCTGTGAAGGAAGCACTCCCACAATGTGATTTACACAGGAATTCAAGAGGTATGATTTCCAACAACCTGGTTCTGACTCTTGTACACAAAAAACAAACTGAAACTTCTAGTGGATTTTAGAGCATAGTAGTAGTCACTATTAATTCAGAGCTAAGAGTGCCTCAGCTACCAGAGTTTAGGGCAGGGGTTAGCAAACTTTTTCAGCAGGGGGCTGGTCCACTGTCCCTCAGACCTTGTGGGGGGCCGGACTATATTTTGTAAAAATAAATGAACGAATTCCTATGCCCCACAAATAACCCAGAGATGCATTTTAAATAAAAGCACACATTCTACTCATGTAAAAACACGCTGATTCCCAGACCGTCCGTGGGCCGGATTTAGAAGGCGATTGGGTCGGATCTGGCCTCCGGGCCCTAGTTTGCCTACCCATGGTTTAGGGCAATACTGGCACAGAGAGAGCTCTTCTGCAAGGTACAGTTATTTGGATGGGATATTTGAAACACTGCAAATCTAAAATGGGTACCAGCAAAGGACTTTAAAATTATTGTTGTAAAGGGAATTTTCACAGCTTGTGAACTCTGAATATGGTGTGAGAGAAGTAGGAAACAGGCATAAATCAACGATAGAACAAATGAATTGCAGGCAGGGAGGTCCTAGAGTAATTCCCTGAAATCTCTAGGTAGGGCTGGGAAAGACTGATGCTTGAAACCCTGAATGTTGGGAATCACATGTGAGATACTCATGCAGCAGAAGTTGCCCCCAGTTCCAGTCTCCACACAGAAGCAGCTTAAAAGGTCTAAATGAGTTTACTGCTGCAGAAGATAAGGCTTCAGTAATACAGTTGCAGACATTGATATCTATGGACAGTTTGTAGGCTTTACAGATACAGATATATTTAAGTACCAAGTATCTCTGTTGCTCCAGCAAGTCAAAACCTAACACAGTCAGACTTACTTCTCAAGATGGACCCTGACACACCAAACTGGCATGCCTTAATCCCTTATAGTGGTGGTTTTCAACCAGTGTTCCATGGCACCCTGGGGTGCCTTGAATGATGGACGGGTTGCTGGCCTCTGTCTCTCTTTCCTTCCTTCCCTCCTCTGATGCCCTCTCGTGTCTCTGCCTCCCCAAGGCTTGCACAGCTGTTTATCGCAGTAGCCCTGGCTATAAGCTCCACAGGTGAGTGGTGCCTCTGGGAGGCACCTCTCTTTGGGGCAGGGGAGGGGGAAGCTCAGAGACCAGGGGTGGCAGCAGTGACTGGCCAGAGGGCTCCCAAGGAGAGGGGAGAGGAGAGGATGCTGAGGAAACACTCCACAAGGGAGGGTGTTTGAAGCAGAGTGAGAAGCTGCCAGCTCTTCAGGCAAGGGGTGACATAACTAGCTCTTGGGACCCACAAAGAACGTAGTTGGTTAAGGGAGCTGTGGACTCAAAAAGGTTGAAAACCTCTCACTTCTAGAGACAGCACTGGGCTGTTACCATAGCAATGGATTTGACTGACCTTGCACCTGTTGGCTTAGCTCATCCATGCAATGATTTATTCTCATGAAAGCAATTGGGCCTTTTCTACAATGGCTCCCCATTTGTGGATTGCTGTCCACAGGGAGGCTCCCCTGGCACCTGCATTACATATCTTTAGGTACCAGGCAAAAACATTATCCCAGGCCTTTGGCTAATTAATCTATGGCCTTTTAATGGATGGACGGTGTTGTTTTTGTTCATTGCTATGGTGTGTATTTTTGTAATTTTGTAATTTTATATTGCAAACTGTATAGAAATATAATAATAATAATAATAATAATTAATAATAATAAATCATTTGCTTCCACAGAACATGTGTATTCTTTTATACATATGTCTCCGTGGCTACACTAAGAGAAATCTAGCAATATTAAAAAGGGCACTGTGAAAGGAAATGGATTTGACTAGCGGCTGTTGTAGCTGTTAAAGCCTGAAGCATATTGAATTTGCAATTTGGGAGGGCAGGAGGCATGTATAGAAAACATTGCAAAAAGCTTGACTGAGGATTAAAATTATAAAAGGTATATAGCGAAGACTTTGAACATTATGTAAAGTTTATGTGGATATATTTTGGAAATGTGAAGCTTAAGATACTTTTAGGTTTGTAGGGAACAAACCCTTGACAATAGAAGGAACAATGTCTATCAACACTCTGGACATCATTGCGCTTTCGTGCAGGTCTGCAGATTAATTTTTATATTTTTGTGGAGCTTGTAAACTTGTAGTTTATAATGACACTCACTGAGCCTTTGGATAAAACTGAGCTGTAGGAAAATGTAGTGGTCAGAGGTGCTAAACTTCTCCTTTGGTTAGCTTTTGTGTCATAGGGTCAATAGAGTTGTGAGCTGTTGTAATTTAAATATATTGCAGACTAAAAAAATAACAACAGTATTTAAGGTTTATCTGACATTTCCCCCTTAGCCAGAGCACCATTCCAGCAAAAATGGTTGTCTCTCTAATAGTCATTCTTCGATAGCTAGACTGTTGCTAAATCAACAAATAAGAGTGTATATTCATTATTGTTGTAGTGCACCCTGTAGTTCTTCAGACTGAGTGTGGAATTTCTACTTTGTATCTTTACTATGGATATATATACTTGGTGGGTTTTTTGTGGGGGAGGGTTTAGGGGGAGGGGGTTGTGTTACACTTTGTCATCAGAAATGCCCTGTGGGAAGCCCTCCGAGCCCATCAGGATACTTTCTTCTTCTTCTCTTTTTATATCATTGAACAGATAAGCTGATAAAGAGAATGCAGAGAAGTGTTTTTTACTCTGGGGTTTCAATATTAGCCCTTGAACAATATATTTTTCCAATATATTCATCTTCCTGAATACTATTGTCAGGGGGGAAACGTAATAGGTCTTAGAATTGAGTTGATCTTTGCCATAAGCTAAGTCTTCCTTCAAAAAAAAAAAAAAAAAAAGGTTCGTTTTCTCCATCTCTATAAAGATGCTTAGAGTGCTATTTGTTCAGTCACAGGTCGTTGCCTCTGATTTAGGAAGATATTTATGCCATGGACCTTAGATACAGTGGCTGTTCTGGTCTTCTTTACATGGATATGAGAGGCTCTTCTTGCCACACAGTAGAAGTTGACATTGACATCACAGAAATGGTAACGATAGCTGTCATGTGAGCACTGAGCACTCCCCCGGTATTCCCCCCCCCTTTACCGAAAGGTCTCCCAACTCTCTGAAACAGAATGATTTATTTATTTATTTATTTATTTGAGGGGCTAGGGAGGGTGAATCTCTTCCACAAACAGCATCTGTTTCACCAACAGATAGACACTGTTGTGTTTCACCCAGTGTTTATAAGCAGATACCGTATTTTTCAGTGTGTAAAACTAGGTCCCCCCCCCCCGAAAAAATAATGTCCAAAATTTGGGGTGTCTTATACATGGCTAGATCTTTCCCCATTTTCTTAAATCGGAGTCCCCCAAAATAGGGGGCATTTTATACATGGGGGCGTCTTATAAGGGGCGGAAAATAGAGTCTTAGCACAGAAATAAAATAGCAGTATACAAGTTAGAGGGAATCGCCTTTCTAAAAAGGCATTCCACAGAGGTTCACCGTATTTAGCTTTCACACTCTACTTTAGTAGCTACATTATGTTTGGGCCCATATACACCCCCCCAAAAAAACAAAGCATGTGTTTTCTGTCCCCTTCTTTGGGAGAAATAATTATACATTTGCCGTTTTTATTTCCTTGCTTAGCCAAAAAAAATAATGAACAACTTTATTTTGATTTAAATGAAAACTTTATTTTGGATGCTCCTTTATTTTAACTCTATTATTCATAACATTTTACAGCATTTACCCCCCCAAACACACACACACAAACCCAAGCACACAAACGCCCTCCCAGGAGTGGTATGATTAAACAAGGAGCTGAAATCCCAAAACCCTTCTGTCTCACATTCCCTGGCTAAGTTGCATCATAGAGATGAAGAGAATCATCTCTTATTGCGGTTATGTTCAAGATAGCCTAAAACAGCTGGAGGGGCCCCTTGCTCTCTTAAGGCTGCATTGCCCAGTGCAGCTCGCTGAAAGATAAGAAAATGCTGATCTCAAAGAGGGTAGCTGTGAAAATGCATTGCTCTGCCTAGGCTACTACCATGTCAAAAGTTGCTTCTTTTCTTCTCTGCTGTAACCATTTTATCTAGCAAACCTGCTCTGACGCTTGTTCTGTAACCTACCTGTCAGCTATACATGATTTACTGTTGTGAAAGACTAAATCCACCAAATATGCTTTGGGGGGGGGGGAGAGAAAAGTACAAAACCATTTCAGAGTATACGAGCACCTGCTGCTCATGGCTCATAGTTGTTTAGAAAAATATGTGATCCCTGAAGAACATCAATGTACATTTATTTTCTGGTTGAAGCACTCCACTTTTGAAACTACAGGTTTTTTTTCCCTTCAATGAACTTTCCTCTTCATATTTCTTTTCTTTGCAGGTGGTGGTGGGGAAAATAGCTATTTATACAGATTTGCGGGATTTCTCCCCTCCCTCTTATTGAACAAAGAGGGGGGGAAGGGATGCAGTGATAGTTAAAATAAAATAAAATCTAATTAGCATTGAAATACCTTGATTTGGATTGCTGCTTCTTTAGCTTGGAAGACCATATAGATAGATAGACAGATAGATATCTTTGTCTTTAGGATAACTTGCCAGATTTAAGGCTTATTTAAAATGAAAAGAAAGCTGAAGCAATTTTCTTTATTCCATTTCAGTCTCCTAAGGCCTATTTCCCCCTGGTGAGCTCATAGCAACAGGGGGGTTTAAGGGAATTCAGCTTTCTGCAAATTAATGTCTCACATCATGAAAATTCAGGACTTCCCCCCCCTCCTTCCTATCTTGAAAAGTAATACAGTGAGTGCGAGTATTATTTCTTGCCAGCGGGTGGAAGATGAATGATTTTGTCACAGTTTTACTGCTTGATGAGCAGTGTCCTGAGGGTCAGGCTTAAGTCTGTGTCACTATGCTGCTCATTACTCTTGAGCTAAATAAGGGCTGATTGGATCTAAATTGCCTAGCACATGGGCCACAGATGAGCTCAGTGAGTAGGGGATGACCTGCTATTCAGGCTGGGAGTAACCCCGGTGTGCAAATGCTGCATTAGAACACCGTGGGAGAACGAGAGGCTACTGACTGCTGCCAGCAAAAGAAATCGAAATGTAAAAAACTCTTTGATGCTGCAGTGTTAGAATTTGAAATGTAGGAAGTGACAGGTTGATGGTACTTATCAGCTTTGGCTGGATTAGAGAACAGTGTCATCTTGCTTATATAATGACAGAAGAATGAAGCAAGTTCCCAACCAGCCTGCGCTGCCTTGCACCCGGTGGCTGCTGTCAGACTTGATGCTGCCTCCTACTGGCAGACTTAATGCTAGAAGTGGCAATGGCATTGACAAATCTATGGTGATGATACACTTTTAATTATTTTTTTTTTTAGCGTTCCAGAAACTGGAATGAGAAGAAATATGTGTGTGTCTTCTAGGGTGTAATAGTCCTTTATAAAATACTTGGGAAAGGAGGCTTTGATAATGAGGGCTATGCTAAGATATTCTGCCTTCATTTTTTATTCAAAAGATAAGCACATTCTTCTTTTATTTATTCTGTCTCTTTGGGAACGGTTTGTGCTGGTTTTAGAACTGTGATTCCAGAGGATAAACTTGAATGAAAGCTTGCTCTTTCCTCCACTGGAGGTTTTTAAACAGAGGTTGGGTGGCCATCTGTCATGGGTGCTTTAGCTGTGATTCCTGCATTGCAGGGGATTGGACTAGATGATTCTTAGGGATCCCTTCTAAGTCTACGATTCTATAATTCTATTAAATAACATTGAGAGTACTGACCTTGGATTTCAGCAATTTGAAGAATGCTTTGGACACTGCTGTGTTTGTCTGGTTATGTTTAGTGTACTTTGGGCATTGATCTTAGCACCTCCGCTTGTTGACAGATCTGTGATCAGATCTGCACCCTCCCTTTATTCTGTTCTGATGCCAGTTGGGTTATTTGAGAAAACTCTGTGCTCATTTAAATTTTTCAGTTCATGGATCAGAGTGCACTTCATCAGATGCATGATGTATTATCTGAGTTGTGTATATGTGTGTACATATGGAATACAACACATAGACACACACACAAAAAAAAGATTGGATGGAAGTTAGAAGGAACTGAAATACGAGAAGCGACAGTGGTATTCTTAGACAATGTCTCATGGACTTTTATGAGAAAGACAATAGAGACTATGGAGTTTGGAACAGAATTTACCAATGCGATAAAAGCAATATATACTGAAAATGGACCAATATAATAATCAATGGCAGCACAGCAGATAAATGAAGCATCAAGAAAGGAACTAAAGAAGGCCGTCCCTTGTTGCCATTGCTCTTCATTTTAATATTGGAAGTCTTAGCCAGAAAAATACAAGAGAACAATGATATAAGTGGAATCCGAGTGGACAGTGAGCCCATAAGCTGAAAGCCTTCGTCGATGATGCAGTGATGATGTTGGAGCACCCGTTGAAAAGTTTCCCAAAGGCATTGGAAACTACAACAAAATTTGGCAACCTAGCTGGATTTTATATAAATAAGGAAAAGACTAAGATGATAGTTAAAAATTTAGAACCACATGTTAAAGAAAGACTGGAAGCCAGATCATGAATTAAAATAGGGAGGGGGGAGATTATATATTTGGGGATATGACTCAGCCAAAAAAATGAACCTTTTCCAAGACAATTACTCAAAAATTTGGAATGATATTGAAAAGGACCTAGAAAATTGGAGTAGAATGAATCTCTCCTTTTTAGGAACAATTTCTGCAGTCAAAATGAGTATCTTACTCAAGATGGTTTTTTTTATTCCAAACATTGCCATTGATAAATAGTTACAATTGCTTTAAGCAATGGAAGAAAGATGTAACAAACTTTATATGACAAGGGGGAAAACTGCGAGTTAAATATAAAATCCTCATAGACGCAAAGAATAGAGGGGACATTGCCCTCCCAGACCTTAAGCTCTACTACAAGGCAGTGTGTTTGTGTTGGATGAAAGAATGGGTGGAGTTAAAGAAACACTAATATTTTAGACCTAGAGGGATTCGATCTATGTTTGGGTGGCACTCCTACCTTTACTATGACAAACTCAAAGCACACAGAGGTTTCCCAAATCATGTGATAAGAAGCTTGTACATTGTCTGGTTGAGATATAAAGGCCTTTTGGAAAGGAAAACCCCACGTTGGATATCACCTACTGAGGTGGTATGAGTGGGGGGGGGATTTGGAAAATAAGTGGGGTACATATAAGGCCTTTATACAATTTAAAGAAGGAAGAGTAAGACTAAAAGAAAGGAGATATAAGAATGGATTATCAATAGTTTAATGGCTCCAATATATTCAGTTGAATGAAATATTTTTAAAAGAAAAAGGATTAGTGGAAGGAGGCTCAGAATTTGAAAGAATTGTTTTAGGAAATAGCGGAAAATTAATATCTAAAATATATAAAAAACTATTAGAGTGGGAGACCAAAGACTAAACGGTAAAAGCAATAATGACCTGCTGGGCAATAGATATTGGCCATAATATAGAATTTTCAGTGGAAGAAATTATGGGGGGGGGGATGAATTTTTCAGCCTGCTATATTATTAAAGAAAACCTATAAATGATAATGTACAGGTGGTACTTGACACCTAGTAAGTTGGTAAAAATGTCTTTTTTAAAAATCCAAACTGTGCTGGAAGTGTCAAGAGGTTGAGGGAACCCTAATACACATATGGTGGAAGTGTAAACAAGCCAAGGATTATTGGGAAATGATCTATGTAGAACTAAAAGAGATTTTTAAATTTACATTTCCCCAGAGACCCAAGACCTTCCTACTAGGCATAACATATGTCAATATCCCTAAAAAGGCACTCTGTTTCTTCTTATATGCAACCGCTTGCAGCCAGAATAATATATGCCCAAAAAATGGAAGGAAAGTGAAATCCCAACCAAAGAACAATGGCAAAATGAATTGATAGAATACCCAGAGCCAGCATACATGACAGTGAAAATAAAAAACCAAGATGAAACTCAGGTAAAGGATGAGTAGAAATACTTGGGAGAATATTTAAAGAGATATAATATTTAACTTACAAGTAGGAACAACAGTTTGAGCAGCAGTTACCAACAATAAGGGATATTTATAGGACAAAATAGGATGGAAGAAAAGGATATGCAGCAAAATAAGGTTTGATTAGAATGCCATGGGGAAATGGACTGGGAAGTCCTGAGAGAAGTGATTTATTATGGAAAATGTACGGTGTACATTCATAATTTGGAAAATGTATAAATAAAAAAATAGGAGGAACTGAAATAGAGAAAAGTGGAGAGAACATTTCTAAAAAGTTGGCTTTTCTGAAATGCACGCACCTTTTCTCAAAGGCTGGAAAAAATAGCTAGGAATGCTCCAAGGTTTCCCCAGGGTGACATTATGGTTCAGGACTGGTACCAATAACATTTTTTACAGGGAACACTTCTCCCTGTCTCTTAGTAGGAAAGAGAACAGGGTAATTCTAATATAGCAGGCCCATGAGCTTGCCTCGCTTCCCTTCCTCCCCTCAAAAGCAATCTGCAATGTTATTAAAGATCACTTAGCCACAATCAGGTCTATGGGAGAAGATCTGTGGAAGGCAAAAATTGCTCCCATCCTTTTCCTGTGGGGGTCTCTAGGGAAAAAGTGCTCTGCTGACTGAGATTGGGTGATAGATGAGCAAAGGGTGGACTACTTTTAAATATTATTTTCAAGCATGTTGTTGCTTTTGTTCTTAAACTGAAACTGCACAAAAGGAATAGTTTCTTAAATTTGGTGCCTTGTTTAAAACAAACTTCACCACCACCCTGACATTTACATTCAGTCTTTAACAGTGAAAACCTTTGATATGTCTGCATTATGAACGTTATGGCAGAAAACCGGTAGTTGATAGAAACCCTCTTGAGCTTCATTGTTGCCTTTTAAGTTTGAAACGGGTGAAAGGGACACAAGACTGGATTTCACTTCATTAGAGTTCATTACAAAAGGGTTTTGCTGTATTGCAGAGTGGTACTGAACCTCTGGAATTTTTAATGACTTCAGACACCCTTTAGAAGGCTGGGAAACTGAGAGCACAATGCTGTTTCAGTGGAAGTTATTTTCTAAACAGGAACATTTCTGAAAAAGTCCTTAGTAGCTCTATCTTCATGTAAATTAACACTGTAAATTGTGCAGCTAGTGAGGGGGGGGGGTGGTAGGAATTAAAATAATTCCAATAAATGGTTTAATTTATGCCTCAGCAGTTAGCATGCTCCTGGTTAACAGAAATACCCTTCGGCTACACAGGATTTTGGAGGGTTGTAGGGCACTCATTTGCACATAAATAGCCATTAACTGATAAATTCCCAGAGGTCTCCTGTTGCATGCTAGTGGTTTTGACCTACTTAGCTAGCTTAAATTTGTTTTACAGAATTATTATAATTCCATCCTTGGCACTTAAACTTTGTGATTAATGCATGCCTCACAATACAATTAAAGTATAATTACACAGATTTACAGTTTGCTATCATGGTGTTATTGTTATTACAAAAGAGCTGGTTTGGGCAAATATTAGAAGAATTAGGGTTCTGATACCCATCACTTTGCAGTTATTAAGTGATTATGTTAAATGGGACTCCTTTACCTCTGAAGAATGAGTTGGAGAGAGGTGAAACATTAACACACTGAATGGCTTTAAGTGATTGTGCAGGAGCTATAAAGTAATTTCTGTCACATATCCGTAGATGATAGGATGCTTTTATTAATCTTCATATTGGAGAGGGCAAGAAGCACCCTTTAATTCTGTTCCTTTAAATCATTTCATTAAGAGTTGAAATGTAGAGACTGTGAGGGGTTGTGTCAGTTATCATAAGTAATGGTTGTTTTGGATAACATGCATCTGAAATCTGGAATCACAGTTGATCTAAAACACAGAAGTGGAAAACTGGAAACTCATACCAGCACTCAACTGATCCTAAGTAGATCTGTTCAGACTAGCAGTCTTTATGCTCAAGCGCTGGATCAGCTTGAGGATCAATCTAAATTCTGCTGGCTGCATTCAGTCCAAGTATGCCAGAGAGGTGGATGAAGATTAATGAGCAGGGCATGTCTGCTGTAGCAGTCTACAGTGGGTCAATGCCAATTTGCAGCATCTGTAATGCGCATCTGACCTGACCCCTCTGCACTGTAACACACATCTGACCTGCATGGTGTGCGCTGACAACATATGGAAATTGGTATAGACTTGATGGAGCATTTGTGTTGCTATGCTGAAATCTCTGCCATTATGAAAAGGGGTATGTTTTCCAACTTACTTTGGTGGGGAAAATGGGCTTTGCATACAAGCTCTTTCACTTTGATGTGCATGGCTTGGGACCAGATTTAATGTTTTCAGATGCAATACCAGGGCTGCCTCATCGTGACATGTTGTGTCGCTTTACAAAATTTGCACTAAGTAAATTTCGAGTCTTAATGAAATTGGTTTTTTTCTCTCTAAAGTACTGAGGTCCTATTTAACACAATCACTTACCGTATTTTTTGCACCATAACACTCACTTTTTTCCTCCTAGAAAGTAAGGGGAAATGTCTGTGCGTGTTATGGAGGAAATGCCTACGGGTGGCATGCCTACGGATTTTCCTCCCCTAAAAACTATGTGCGTGTTATGGTCGGGTGCATGTTATAGAGCGAAAAATACGGTAATTACTGGAAAGTAATGGTTGTGAGAATCCTGATTTTTCACCATTTCATAACTACAGGAGCTCAGATTACGGTAATTCAATGCAATAGACAGGCAGTACTTTCACTGCAGATGAGTGGTTAGTTCGTCTGCATGTTGATTCAACTCATGGGTGGGTCCTTCTTAATAGGGTTTACTGTACCTCTTCAGGAGTAGTCTTTGTATAATTCTTACTAAGAAGATGTGGTTGTTCTGTATTTGGGATTGGCAGGTAATGCCTGGAGAACCCTTTTTATCATTTCAAGTTCAAGAGCAGGCATTACAGCAGCATTGCCCTCCCTGGTCCCATTGTGCACTCAACATCCTTGTCTACTGGGAGCCTAAAGGGCAGAGAGAGATGGGGAAGACATGACTATGGGACTGCTGAGGAAATTGGAAGTTGTCTTCACTGAGACCTGGAAATTCTGTTTGGGTGAATACAGATGGCAATCAAACCACGTGCAAAATACAGTGAGCTCTTACCACTTGGTAGAGAGTCATTCTTTGTTATACATAAGAAAGCATGATAGGGGAAACTTGCACCACATTTGAGGAGCTGGTAACCATTTGGGGGGAAAGCCTTATTACATGATAAGCTGTATTTCTGTGCCTTTGTGCCTTCTTTATCAAGCGTAGCATTTATACTTTTGTTTTTAAGGGAACATAAGAAGCTGCTTCATACAGAACCCATCTAGCTTAGTAAGGTTGACACTGACTGGCAGCAGCTGTCTCCAAACACTCCTTAGAGATTCTGGAGATTGAACCTAGGGCATTTTCAATGCAAAGCATACACTCTTCCACTGAGCTATAGCCATTCCTATTAGCTGATGCTTTTAGCCTGTTAACTGTTATAATATTATTTGAAAACAGCATTGATTTTTTTATTTTGTCTTATCTAGGTCCAAATAATAGTTTTGGTTACTAACAGAAATAAAATCTTTTGAAGTATAACTAGTTATTTTATATAAGGGATGCTCTGCTCTTGCAGTAAAGTGTGTGACAGTGTGGTCTTGTACCTGTCTCCTTGTCACATTGTGTTCTATGATGCATTCACTCAGGTAGATGGATGAACAAGTGTAGCCTTGGTTGCTCTGTTTATTTCCAGTGCTCCTTATTTTTAATAAACTTGCATGCAAGTTAATTTTTATCCTAAAGGGTAGCACAAATGCAAAGCATTGGCAAAATGAGAAATGGTCAGCAAATAAGAGGTTTGCAGATCCAACTTGCAACGGCTGCCCTTCCATAAAGAGAAACATTTACCCTGCCATAATAAGAGTGCTAATGAATTCAGAAATCCATTGATTTCTCTGCCTCCGTGCAGATTATATGCAGACTTGCTTCAAGGAGAGGAATTTATGAAATGTTTGCTACATCCAGCAAGCAGTGCCGCTATAATACTGCTGCTTCCTCAGTGGTTTTCGTTGATCCTGTAGAGTGAAAGGACAGGAGGATCAGCTCAGGTCTAAATGAGATTACAGCTGGTTCGGCAGCTTATCTGGTCTAATGCCAACTAGTGTGGCTTTGCAGGTCCTAAGGGGTTTACAACAGAAACTGTTTATTGAGTATCATCGGTTTACTCAACACAAGCAGCCTAATCCTTCCCAGCCTCAGCATGTTGCAGGATTGTATGTGAAGCCAAACCAAAAGCTGGTGCAGCCAGAGCCTCAAGAGCCCTTTTGTCTCGCATGATATTGATTTCCTCCCCTCCTTTCTAGAAGCATTAAAAGTCAGTAAAAAAATAAAACCGATAACCAGCCCTATTGTGAGCAAAAGGTTAATCTGACCTAAAATCTTACAAAAGCACCCATTAACCCTAGAAGGGATGGCAGCCTTTATTTGCATTTCCATTCATTGGTTTTTCCCCATTCCCCCCTCCTACCCTCAGATTTCAAGAAACAAGATAAGGAAAACATCTTAGAAATGTAATAATGCAATGCCTTGCAGTTTCTTGTCTAATAGCTGCTACGATTTTAAATAGTAGAGTTTGTATTGGCAACTACAGTTTTGACTTCCCTTACATCTCAGAGAGCTACTGTTTCTACCTTGTGAGAGGAAACGAGGAGTCCAAGTCTGCTAATTCCTTCCCACTTCTCCTGAGTGGATGTTGAGTGTACTTATGCACTGGAGGAATACAAGTAGGAATGCTCCCAAAGGAGGAAGTGTTTAGATCAGGAGTGGGAAACCTCTGGCCTTCCAGATGTTGCTGGCCTCCAATCAGCCTCATCCAGAATGGCCATTGGTTGGAGATAGTGAGGGTTGTAATCAAACAGCATCTGGAGGGGTCACAGGTTCCCCATCCTTCGTTTATATGCCAGATAAGTATCCCATTACCAAAGAATCATGTGTTTGATGTGCTGCATATAGAGGCTTCCTGTCGATGACAAATGTTGTGCCCATCACGCCACTGCTGCCAGAATATGAGTTTCACCCTAGGAGTGCAAGGATTTATCAATAACAAATCACTCAAGGCAGATTGAAGTGGCAGATGCTGGAATCTTTATTTTACTTTCTTTCCAGTCGTATCTTATTCTTTTATGCCGTAAGCTGCCCAGAGAACAATGTTACCCGGCTGTTTTATAATAATAAAAAAACCAGTTAAATTTAATAAACTAGTAAAATGCTGGGAACTGTGGAGCACTTGTGGGAGTTTGCCACACAGCTTATCCTGCACCTCCTATGCTAACCTGTTTCCCTCAGGTGCAGTAGAGAACACTGTCCTGTATCCCTTGTTAAAGTAAGCATCGCCTGCCAATCCAATTGGCTTATGTACTTGTAACTGTGTGTGTGTGTGTGTCTTGTCATTTCCCCCAGGTAGTGAAATGTATTGGGCCATCCTGGTCAGTAGAATCAAGTGGCAGAACTAAAGCTGCTACTTCTGGCTCCAATTGAGGGAATCAAATGTTTGAGCACACCTTCCCATAGAAACTGACAGTGTTAGAAGGAGCAACCTGGCCTCACAGACTGTTTTAATAAGCAAGATGGTCTTTTCATTTTCCCTCCACAGGAAGCATCCAAACATGCAACATTTCAATGCCACCTGTAGCTGAATGTAGTACAGCCTAAGAAAATTTTCACAACTTCTAATTCTGCTAATTATATACAATGTCCCTAAATAAGGCCAGCTGGATTTATTTTGCTGGTGTTGGTTTAGCTCTCTCCATTCTGCTCCAGTGGGGTAGATAATAGTTGAAGGCACAGGTAATATTTTTGATAAGATATCAGATGGGAAAAGCAGGTTATCTGTCTCATACCCATGTGTGTAAAATTCCCATGTGTACGTTTTGAAAGATATGAGAAAGCAGAGTGAAATGGATTCTGCTAAAAATGATGATCATTCTAAACATGAAGCGAGTCCATAATTTAAACCTAATGGACAAGTTGTGTTCATGATAAAAATGTAATATTTATTCTATCGCTTCTATTTTATCAAACAGGTCTCTAAAGCAGTGGGTTCCGCTCGTATAATAATGAATGTTTAGTGCATCTGGCAATAAAAGCTATTGGCAGTGAGTGCTTAAGTTCTTTGTTCAGTCACATGAATGGTGCAAATCAAAGCATTTTTTGTCACTGTCAGACGTTTTCACCTACATATTGCTTCCCCCCATGCGCGGGTCACTAAATGAATTACATTCAGTTTTACAGCTTAGCTGGTGTTGGAACTTGTTAAATTGATGCCCAGTGGTGGAACTCGTAAAACAGTTTCCTGTTAATGTGACGAGGCAGAGTTCACATTGTTGATGGTGGCTTTGATCTCATAAACTATCAGTTCATGGTGTCTCAGAGCTGCTGCTATAGGTTTAGCAAGCCTACCGTTGTCTCTGAATGACAGAAAATTAGCTCTGTTGTCTATCACTTGCTGTAGAGAACAATCTGAAAAGTGAATGGCTGGTGTCTAATGAAAAAGCTTTTGCTAAAAAGGAAGATAGGTTACATGAACAAAACATTTTCCCTACTACTATACATAGATTCCTTCAAGAACATTAAATATTTCACTTGCTACTTTATCATCTTTCAAGGGCTACTTATGAGCAAATCTGGACAGTGGTACCTCGGGTTACAGACGCTTCAGGTTACAGACTCCGGTAACCCAGAAATAGTACCTCGGGTTAAGAACTTTGCTTCATGATGAGAACAGAAATCATGCGGCGGTGGCAGCGGGAGGCCCCATTAGCTAAAGTGGTGCTTCAGGTTAAGAACAGTTTCAGGTTAAGAACGGACCTCCAGAATGAATTAAATTCGTAACTAGAGATACCACTGTATAGGAATGCTCTGTTAAGCAGCGGTTTCCCATGGGTCTTAAACTTAGCTGGATCTTGCCCTTACAAACCAACATACCACTCTCTGCTTAACACTTGTTTCATTTTTTGAAAGCAACCTCTCATTAGTACATTGGTACCTCTGGTTGTGGACAGGATCTATTCCGGAGGGCCGGCCGGATCCTGAGGTTTTCACAACTGGAGAGACCGCTTTTGCACACGCAGCGGTTGAGCGCTTCTGCGCATGCACACACAGCAAAAACCCTGGAAAATACTTCCGGGTTTGCCGCTTACGCATCCTGAAGTTTTTGTAACGGGAGGGATACATAATCGGAGGTACCACTGTAGAAGGAAAGTTCATCCTCAATATTTGATATAGAAGCTACAGATCCATTCCAGCCATTTTATTCTACCTGTATCTCTCTGCGCTCCCAACTTCTGAGTGGATTGTGGCAGCTGAAGGAGCCAGAATGCCTCTCAGTATAACATTACAGTGTACCTGGGCACACCATGTGTGCACGCCCGGTGTGCACGCCTATGCTAATGTCATGTGTTCACCACTTCCCAAACCAGTAATGGGGAGAGCACAGGCTGCAGAGTAAACAAGAGTGTGTATACAGCCTAAGCTTCTGAGTCCCCCAATACCAACTTTTCAGAAGGCCTTCTAAACCCAACCCAGAGAAGCTATACTGATTTCATTACTTTGCCTCTCCCCCCACCCCCCACCCACCGTCAGATTCAATAAATATGGAGAAACCATACACTAGTGTAAACTAGTGTGCATGTAGTCAACTGGTTACTTGGATTGTAAATCAGTGTTCACTAATCATTGTACATTTTCTGTCAAAGTTTTAATGTGTACATATTTATCATATACTTTGTACTATAGCTTATATCCCTTCTAGGCATGACTATATTCAAAATATTAAAAATGCACATATTATACATAGTTTAAAATATATGTGTTTAATGCATAGTTTAATTTATTAGACTAATATTTAAAATTTTATAAACACGGATGTGACATTTGGATCTAATTCTAGACTTGCGGATGTGCTGTTTAAATTTGGAGTATCCCTTTTGCTTCAAATCTTTTGAATTTTGTACTGATATGTGGATATATGCTGCAGTCAGAGATGACAAAAAACCAAGCCTTTCAATAAATCTGTATTCAGGCAGTTCAGAATACTGTTTGAGCTGAGCGTTGACAACAGGCAATACATTTGGTTTGGGTGATGTATGCATCTTTTGAATGAAACCATATTAAGTATCATAATCATGTCCCTTTAATTCACAACGTCTACAGTTCAGTAAGCTTTTATTATGACAAAATACTGACGAATGAGAGAAGGAAACATCAAAACGATAAAAAAGCTGCATGTTAGTTTTGTTTGGAAGATCTTGCAGAATGGTATCCACTGCAGTGCAAGAGGCCGCAGTTAGACTAAAAGCCCTTTACTGCTAAGTAAATAAACTTCTGAAAAATGCTGAACTGATTTATGACGTTAAATACTTGAAAGGGTTTCAGCTTTTGTAATAGTTGAACAGGAACAGCGTTATTGCTATTTAATTTTAAAGTTCTAATTGAGAGGAGAATTTGAATGGCAACAGCTCCCATTGCTTTGTCCCAGCTCCTGCCAACCTAGCATTTTGGAAGCATACCAGTGCGAGTAGGTAACTCCAGCTTTGAACTATATGGTTACTGACTAGCACACTCCGTGACAGATGATGAAGAAGGGAAAATATGATAGAGTTGCTTTCTTCTCTTTTTCACAGTCACTCCATAAATGATCCCTGGTTTAGTAACCATGCAAGCTAAAAATAGTTGGCCATGTCAACATTGTTCCCATAAATTTGTCACAATTTTCTTTGTCCTTCCAAGAAAATCAACACAAGAATGAACAGTGAGGTAGAAAATGTTTGTTTTTAAAAATGTTTGAGCTTGTTTAATTTTTTACTTTTTGAGTTGTTTAATTTTCACAAAAAAATAAAAAATGAGTAGTCAAGCCTGGAATGCGGTTCACAAATGTAAAAGCCCCTTTCTATTTCAGCCCTGATTATGGCCTGCCAGCAACATTAGTTTTATGAGATATCTGACTGTCCTTGATATATGCCATTGTCTAATAAATACTTTGACCGCTTTTTATAGAATTTAATAAAGCAAATGTAGTAATGTTGCCTGTGTCTTAATCTACAATCTCAGCTGAGTTGACCAGGAGATAAATAGGAGCAGGAATGATAGTGCGTTGCTACAGATTGTTTTTAATAAGCATGTTATTTAGTTGATCATCTAAGAACAGTAATGCCTCATATCCTAGTCTGCCAGACAAATTTATTAATGCTTCCTGCCCCTCCTTCCACCCATTTCTCTGAGAACATTGATTCCCTGCAGACACATCTCTATTGAACCTTTAGAAAGTCACAACTTCCAAATTAGATTAAGTAGTAGGAATGGTACTAACAGAATCAAAGAAAATTGAGTGTGTTATTGAATTCATGCCACATTGTCTCTGGAAAAGACTGACGTTGTGTATAGTGGTAACTCCTGTCTTATTCCACTAGTAAAACTGGGGGCATTGATTCAAAACCAAACCACACAATGTATCTAAAAACTGTTAAATCTTCATTTTTGTGTTTTTTCTTTGGTGCGTGTGCTGAAGCTTCATAAATAAAACTTCAACTGGAAATGCATTACCTAAAATTATAACTGTTTCTGTGCCAGTTCCAATTCCTGTACCCTTCCATACCAAATTAACTAATAGTAGAAGATCTGGCTTTGGATTGTAAGCAGACCGACTTGTCAGTTGATAAATGCACGCATTCATTTTGGAGCCTGCCTGTTTCTCATTTGGGTCTGACACATTAAGAGGTGCATAATTAATGGTTGACATCAGTAATTAACATTAACTTTATGGTGCTTAATATGCCATCATTTATCCATCCGATAGGTGGTATGCAGAAATGTCTTTGGATCAAGGTTTTAATTATAGAAAATGATGTTTCAGTACTTGCATTTTGTACAGTGCAAATACTGCCTGTACAGTAATACCTCTAAGAAATTCAGGTGTGCTTCTGCACCACCACCAGTACAGAGAATGTTAATATTATTTGTGTTTCTCCCTAGGACTGTGCACAAACACTTAAACCAGGGACTGCCTTCAGGGAATACAGGCCCAAATGCTCAGTTGTCGTCGGTGGCGAAAGAGCACCACCTTGCTGTTGCCAGAGCTCTCTGGAGAAATTTCTTTCCGTTCTTGAAGAGCCAGAGGATGCTGCAGACTCCTTGTTCTCAGCTTGCAGATACAGCTGCAGGTCTGTACAGCAGTTTGGCTATCCTCCTGTACATCCTTGGTACCGTCTTGTACTTACTTTAGAAGCTGTTAGTTAATTTGTCAACAAATAATGGAACTTCTATAGGGATGTTCAGCATTTTTCATGGGTGGGTGGCTGTATACACACACACACACACAGAGAGAGAGAGAGAGAGAGAGAGAGAGAGAGAGAGAGAGACACCAACCAACACATTATTAGTATACTCTGGAGTACTCATCTTATTAATATGGAGTCTCTATATCCACAACTGGAGTATCACTTTTCCTCTGCTATCATTTGTTACATTTGAAATATGAGCTATAATTTTCTGCAAGGTTAATGGTTGATGCTGCTAAATGCTTCATCATATCAAATGTGATGCATATTTTCAGAGCTTAAATGAGTTTGTTCATAGCTCTTCTGCTCCTCGAAATTCCTTTCTCCCCAATGTTTCTCTCAGATTATAATAATATTCATTTTGTAAATGGCTTTCTGAGCATATATCAGACAACATTTAAGCACATGGTGTGACGTCCCGATTTAAAAACAAAACACCACCACCTTTTCTGATGTCTTACTCTGTAGGAATGCTACTCAAAATCCTAGCAGATGGAATAGCATATTGAGAGTAAACTATAATAGTGCCGATCCTTGACTTTAGTGGAGCTGTGCCCAGCTGATCTGGTTCTTTTGTATTTTGATACAATATCATTTCTTCCATGAAATTTCTATATCGTAATACTGCATATTTCAATTTGACAAGGCTTGTGCCTAGCTATAATGGCACACTGAATCCATTTAAATAATATTTGGAAAAGGCAGATTTGAATTTAAATGTATTTTAGCCCAACATGAATTAAGAACTGAGTTTTATGAGCTCTCAAAGACCCGGTCAATAATGGAAATAAAGAAAGACCCTTGAACTTCAGCAGCTTTGCAATAATTAAGATATAATAGTAATAGAAAAGAATGTTGTAGAAAGGAAACGCTCTACCACTTGCCAAATGTATTAAGGAAATCATTCTAAGGCAGAAACCTAGTATCCTGTCAAAAAGTCTATTCTGGTTTTCTTTAGCTATTTGTTAAAAAAAAGAAACATCCCATTGGATTAACAGCGCTGTGTTAAAATTAGCAGTGCGGATATAGTGATGTATGTAATTCAACAGTTTAGAAGAATGAAAGGGAAAGTGAGCTACAAACTATGATAAGAAAATATAATGAGTAAATATAAGATGATATAGTAGCACAGTATTATCAACTCCCCCCCTTTTTTTAACTGAGGAACATCTTTCATGATATCCATAACATATTGTGATACTCTGCTGAACCCCAACACATACTCTTTTGCTGCCTCTCACACACACATTTTAAAAATATGGTAATAGGTGGCAGTGAGTGACTGGGGAAGAAGAGGGGAGAATGAAAGTCGTATGGTGCACTGTTGTAAAAATGTGTGGGACCCCAGTAGATTTTCATGGAGCCCTGATTGAAAGCACTTCCATAGTACTAACAGCACAATCATAACCATACCTACTCAGAAGTAAGTCCTATTGAATTCAGTGGGGCTTACTCCCAGGTATGTGCTGTTAGGAATGCAGCCTAAGGGTATACATATTGAACTGGTTATCTTTTTTTAAAGAATACATTTGAACTCACAATAGCGGTCATTCCGCTCACGAAAAGTGTACGAGTTCCCACTTTCTTACAAAATGTAGCTTTAAGGTGATAGGAATTCCTTATTGGATGAGAAACTAATCTCCAAACTTCAGAATTCTTGAAGACAAAAAATGACATTTATGATTCTTTCCCCTTTTGTATGTAATTGCCCCTGCAGGTGGAAAAACAGCACTGGGGGGAAATAGATTTTGAGCAGACAAATGTCTGGCAGGGAAGAGGAGTTCCATCTCTCTCCTCTTTTCTCCTTTTCCCAAGCTAGAACTCTCCAGAGTCCCCAAATGCATTTCACTAGTGTGTTTTTGGGGGAAGGGGGTGCCCTTTATTTTGAAAAGAGCTACAGAAATACACAAGATGCATGCTTTTACCCTGAATTTTCCCCAACTTTCTTTTTAAAAATAGGTTTTACTTTACTGGCTTTGGATTTGCCCAGCACATGTACATCAGATCTTCAGCCTCAACCAGTTTTATCAATGATGCAGCTGTTCGGGTGGGATGATATGGTTTGCCCTCGGCTGGTTTCAAGGTATCTAAGCCACCTAATACAAAATAGGTGAGTGATGTAAACTTACTTGACAAAGTGACAGCAGATGTTTTCTAGTCATATGTTTTATTCTCTCGTTTACTGGTTTTTGTTTCAGTGGCCTTCAGAATTTACGGTACAATGCCCATGAGTTGTTTGTTGCAAGTGCAACTAAGTAATTTTGTAAAGAAAGAGTCATAAACATGAGAGCTTTGGCTGGCAAAGACTTCCTTGGGTTGATATAAAGTGTTTGCACTAGCCTAGAGGAATTTTCAACCTTTTTCTTTTTTCTTTTTACATCCAACTCCATCCTGTGCCATATCACAAATTACTTTTGAAATTCTCCATTTGCCAGTATACATCGATGGCCTGCTTTTCAGGAAGTGAAAGTCCCCTTTGGCTTTGGACTAAGGTTCTTTGGGCCCTAGTCTCTTAGTCAAAAGTACAATAAAAGTATAAATATTTATACAGAGCCACGTTGCTTCCATTTGTTGTTCTGACAACTGTTATTTATTGACAACTGGAATCTCATAGCACCTGCCATTGTACAAACCATTTGGGGAATCATCTGTAAGATGCAGGTATCTAATTCTGGGTAGTTCACCTGATGTTATGAATTCAACTGTATGTAACACTTGGCACACAATTGTGGGAATTTGCTGCACCACCGAGGAATTTCATAGCACATTTTTCAAAATGGCATAAACTAAGAACAAGCTAGACGAGCATCCATCAGCCACACTTTAAATTTAGACTATATTGCCTCAGGGTGGCAGGTTAAACTAAACAACCCACAAGACCCCTTCCAATTCTCAGCCTTTATAAGTGATTTGACAAAATATGTGGGAGAAGGCACAGAGCTTACATGTAGGAAGATGTCCAGAGCATTAAAATCAATGGGAGTTTTACCTTGAGCCTTAATGACATAAATTGTAACGATAGCTTGTATGATTTAAAAGGGAGAGGATGGTAGCTAATACAAAGCTCCTGGTTCAATATCTTGCCTCCTGGTAAAAACAAGAAATATGGTTGAAATACTGGAGAGCCATTACCAGTCAGCGCAAACTGTGCTGAATTAGATGAGTCAGTGGCCTGTCTCAGTTTCCTTTGTACATGTGCGTGCAATTTTTTTTCTTCTGGTTTTGAGATCCTTTTGATATATTCATAGTAATGTATCATGCCTTTATATTCAGAATATGCCCTCTGTTCTAACTCAGAGGCAGCTAGTGCAAATTGCCCTATTATTTACAAAGTTTCAGGTCTTTCAGTTATATCAGAACTATTGTTCACATTTGTTTTCCAACCCAATGATGTCTCTAAAGTAGGAATATCTAGCCCTCATTTCAGGAGTCTGATACAGCCCAGCCCAAGCAACTGCCTTCCGCCTCCCCAAAAGAAACACCACAATTTTTGGCAGCAGAGTCAACAAGAAGACTATACGTGGAATAGATGAAGCCCAGTTGAGATGGGCCTCATCTGGTCCCTAGGAAGTCTGAGAATTGACCAGAGAGGAGGCTATAAGCACAGAGTCGGATCCTAGAGAGGGACCAGGTGGGATAACAGGGAAGGGACCCACCCTTATGTAGCCAGACACTTCCAGTCATGAAGGAAGAGTACACACAAGTTTCCAACTGTTTCAAGGAGAAGGTCAGGTGGGCCAAAGCTCAGGACGATCTCTCGCTTGCAACAGAGGTTAAAAATAATAATAAAAGTTTGTTCAAAGCAAGAGGAAGATCAAGCAAGTAGTAAGTCCTCCACATGGGAAAGACAGAGGAATGCTATTGGGGGGAAAAGAAGACGGAACTGCTGAACGCATACTTTGCCTCTATCTTCATTCAAAAGGAAAACACTGCTGAACAGAATAAGTGATGCAAGGAGGGAGCTGCAGCCCAAGATAGGGAAAGAGGTGGTAAGGGAACAACTAGCTACTTAAATGAATCAAATCTCCAGGGCCAAAGGGTAGTAAAGGAGCTTGCAGATGTACTGGTAGTACATGTGAACAGAATCTAGGGGTCTTGGTAGACCACAAGCTTAATACGAGTCAACAGTGTGGTGCAGCAGGAAGAAATGCTAATACAATTCTAGGCTGCATCATCGGAGGTCTAGGGTCCCAATGATGGGAAGTAATAGTCCCGCTCTATTTTGCCTTGGTCAACCACACCTGGTGTACTTTGTCCAGTTCTAGGCACCACAATTTAAGAAGGATATTGACAAACTGGAATGCATGCAGAGAAGGGCAACCAAGATGATAAAGGATCTGGAAACCAAGCCTTATGAGGAGCAGTTGAGGGAAGTAGATACGTTTGGCCTGGAAAAGAGGAGACTGAGAGGAGATATGATAGCCATCTTCAAATATCTAAAGGGCTGCCATGTGGAAGATGGAGCAAGCTTGTTTTTCTTAGCTCTGGAGGCTAGGACCCCAAACCAATGGCTTCCAGTTACAAGAAACGACATTCTGACTAAACATCGGGAAGAACTTTCTGAGAGTAACAGCTGTTTGACAGTGGAGCAGACCTCCTTGGAATGTGGCAGACTCTCCTTCCTTGGAGGTTTTTAAGCAGAGGTTGGATGGTCATCTCTCATGGATACTTTGGTTGAGATTCCTGCATTTCAGGGGATTGGACTAGATGACCCTGGGGTCCCTTCCAACTCCAGAATGCTATGATTCTAGAATTTGTTGCAGCTTCATTTCTCCTACTACTGCAGGGAAAGGGCATGATATTTTGTGTCAAAGTGCTCACAGAGTATCCCCTGGTGACAAGCAATGGCAGAGGGTTACATATGAAAACACAGGGGGGAAGGTACAAAAAAAGAGGACATAGGGTGACTTTCCTATCTATTTGCCTACTTATTTTTTTCTTACTAATTCTTCTTTCCTGCAGTGAATTGTCTGAAGCTCTTACTAGAATGGGTCATATGTCCTACCAACCCTTGTTGGTACAGTCTTGGTTTCGATGCGTTTTGCAAATGTTTATCGATCAGTCTCCTGATACTTTGATCAGGACAGATGCTGAACGAACAGCTGGTAAGTATGCTTCTTTAATATACAAGTTGTTTAAGAATATCTGTGTTATTCCCAATGTTTAGTCAGAATCTCATTTCTTGTAAGTTCGGGTCCTACCCCTTGGAGCAGCAGAAAACAAGCTTGCTCAATCTCCATGTGACAGCCCTTCACATATTTGAAGAATTGTTCTTGAAAAATAATTAGTGCTCAAGTTACGTAAGTAGAAAGCATGGCCTAAAGTCAGCAGTTGGGAATATAATGCAAATTGTTGTTTACTGTAACCCACCAGACACAGAGGTTGTCAATGCAGTGCCTTCCAGATGATGCTGGACTTCAGCTCCCATCAGCCCCAGCCAGCATGATCAGTGGTCAGAGATGATGGCCGTTGTAGTCCAATAACATCTAGAGGGCACACTGGCTACCCCTGCAGTAGAGACTACTTTGCCTTTCTTGTTTTGTTTGCTGTTGAGTACTGAAAATTGATTGTCCAACTTTGTAATCATAGTCACGAGTGCTGATTAGCACCCCGGCTCAAGGGTGGGAGGGGAAATTTAGAGTTGAATCCAAAGCTGTGCTGCATGAATTTGCTGTCGATCCGTGCCAATTATTTTTCCATGTTCTCATGATAACCAATAGATAAGGCTTATATGGAACAACTGACCGAGCTCACAAGATTGATATTAAAACTTCCAGAAGTTAGAGATATCTTTGCAAAGGCTCATGTTGATGATTCACTCTCCAAACAAGACCCTAATGATGCTGTTTTTCAATTTGTTAAGGTACAGTATTTCCTAAAAATCCCAGTTTTGGAGGATTCTGAAAATGCAATGTTTGGACCCACATTTGAAGAAATATTTGTTTTATTTCAATGAAATATTGGCCAAGACTCATTATCTTATACTAATTATTTTTGCACGCCTGTTTTCATTGTCTCAGGCTGTTGGTAAAAATTACAGTGGACTTCAGACACTAGCTGAAAAATCAGCCATGGTGGCAAAGGCACTGGAATACCTTGGTGATGTATTAAAATATGTAAAACCCTACTTGACAAAGAAAGGACCTGCGGAAGGATTGCATCTCACCTACAGGATTATAGGTAAATATCACATATTCCTTTACTATATAAAATTGTGCAAAAGGATGATTTTTTTTAAAAAAAACAAACACCTCCCAATTGTTTGGTATGGAAACCAAAATTGAGAAGAAAAACAGTTCTGCCTTACAAGGCATTCCAGGGCATTAAGTGTCATGTGGACTGTTTCTACTGACATTTGAAACATTGTCTTCCTTTCTCTAGGTCAGTGGTTCTCAAACATTTTTCTCTGGGCCACACTTTCAGAATAAAAATTAGCTCACGCCACACATCTTTTTTTATTAATAAGAAATAGGTTGGAAAACGAAAAGAAACAACTCCTAGCAGTGCTTGATTTACAACATAGACCACAATTAATTTATCATATGATCGTGGGACACCCAGAAAGTATAAAACAATGCAGCTACATAAGAACATGAAGCATTCCCATGGGGGGGGGGTTGATAACCATACTACACTGAAATGTTAAAATATTTCTTTGATTGTCCTTGACTCTTGCTGCCACACTTGCCATCCTCTCCTGCCACATCCTTTGAGAACCACTGCTTCCCCTCCTCTTCCTCTTTCTCACGTTCATTCAGACATGTCCATTGTCATGCTTCCATGTGTATACACACATGCACAATGAAGACCCTAACGCATGGACAGCATTCCTGTGCACTTTCTAGGGCAGACAGTGGTTGAGAAATGTAACAACACATTTACAAGGTTATGAGTGGACTATAAGAACTGTTAAAAATGGAAAATGTCGCTCTCCTTTCCCTGCTCGGCCCATCAGAAGCTTCCACTGGAACCAGGTTCCTTCTGTGGATGAAAAGGAGCCCTTATGTTTGTGGAAGGGCAAGTCTGGAACTAGCCCAGTGAGACGTGCTTCCATGGCTTGTTCATCAGGAAGGCTGGGGAAAGCTCTGCACGTGAGCAGGGCCCTCATTAAGGTCACCTGAGCCTCTCACAGGCAACTGCTTCTCTGCTGTTCTAGTGGAGATTAAAGATGGTACAGTCAGCTTGCAACTTGCGCAAATTCAGCATTAAGCACTTGGCTGGAAAAAGTAAAAAAGGGGCTGGCTTCTTGGGGTGAGAAGCAGCAGCAATCCACCGGCCATTGCACTCACCTTGGGAGAGCATTTGGAGGTGCAGAGAGTGTGTGTGTTTTGACTATACATGACTTTATGTGCTATCCCCGGAACATAACCCCCACATAAATTGAGAGCTCATTATAGAGGACAACCCAAACACATAGACTAAATCCCATATAGCTGTGCACTTGTGTGAGGGTGCTTCAGAGGAAAGGCAAGAGCAAAATATTTAGAGGCTCACTATTTTTGCCTCTTACATGATTCTGGAGGAGTAAATGTTTTGAATTAGGGAAAAGTAGATGGACAGAACGCTTGATACCTAAAGAGACATTGAGCCTGGTCTTATATATAATAGTGATCTCCAGTGTTGATATGTAAATATAATTATTAATAACAACAACAATAATGATAATAATAGTTGTTCCTGAATCTTCAAGGTAAGTCGTATAAATTGTTGTTTTTAAAACTTATTTTTCAATGTTGGGTTTTTTTTAGCCTTGATTGATTCCGCCCAAGGAAAATTAATAACCAAAACAAGAATAATTTTCTTTCAGATATTTATGCATATGCTGCCAGACAATTGTGTCTTTCAGCTTTGAAATAGCTTAGAGTAAATTACAGTGTTAAGGACCATTGGACATAGTAGTCTAGGTCAAAGAGAGCAGTTTTATTTCAGATGTTCCTACGGAATAGTTAGAAAAAAAATAGATTAGCACCGCTGGAGCTGTTGTTAAGTGTCTGCTCTCTTTCTGTGTTATGTTCCACTCCACAAAATTAGTGTAGTTGCCTTTATTTTCAGGGATGACAGGTTGACTTTTGCATATTAATAATGTCTGTAAAAGCTTATTTTCATTCTCTTCCATTATCTGTATTGGTTTCAGTTACATACATCCTCCCTGTGTTTTTTTCTTTTAAAAAGTAGTTCCTATTTCATTGATTACAGTGCATAGCTTGAAAACAATATATGCAAAACTAAGCGGGCATTCTAATTTATTTCTGATTGATACTCCCAGTTAGAACCTTTGATAACAATCCAGCAAAGGTGAAGCTGTAACAAAGTCCAGCTGAAAACCATGAAATGGAACTTCATGGCAACTAACTTAAGTCAGATTGATTTCAGTGGGATTGGAATCGAAGAACAAAGGTTCCCCATCCCTGCTATAGACAAATGTTTATAGGTGGTTTAGCTGTGGCCCTCCAGGTGTTGTTGGGCTCCAAAGCCCACCAACTACACCTGACATTAAACAATGGTCAGGGGTGATGAGAGTTGTATTATAGCGATCTTTGGAAGGTCAGCTTCCCCAGCCTTGATACAGCATATATACATAAGTACAGGTAATTTGTATGCAGGAGGAAAGTGCCATAAGTTAGCATTCTTTCTCATGTAGATTAACTACAAAGGGTTGGCTGTAGAATTCTGTGGTTCTAAGTGCTGTGTTGCTTGCATATTAACAATTGCAGTACAGCAAATGTCTCAATCTTTTCCTTGTTTATGTTATGCGTGTGTTGGAGCCCTGTTTTCCAGCATGTGTAGACATAGTTGTAGGTGGAAGAGGGTGTAGCAGTGACATAGCACTAGTAATCCACATAATATATAGACAGTCCTTTGAAACTTAAAGAAACGGATATAGAATAATACTGCAACTCAGCCTAGCGGCTTGAAAGACAAAAATAAAGATTTTCAAAGCAGCTGAACTCTGATTTGAATCAAGGCAGCAGTCCTGGGGAAAGTACTGGCACTGTACGCCACTTAATTTTTATTGATACGTCTTTTGATGAATGGAGGCACGAGAGGGGAAACACAGTGCCACTTTTAAGTTGTGAGATCCAATCACAGGTTGTTGTTGTTTTTAAAAAAATCACACCCATTATTAGCCCAAAGTTTATGACTCATTTTTGCTATGAATGGACATTCACTATTCCCAGGTTGACTAAAGTGGGTTATGTGAAAATGTGACACTTGGTTGCTATAGTTACAACCAAGGGAAATGCAACCTAGCAGAAAGCCTGTTTATGCCTTCCGTCTTCTTTTTACCAGTTTTGTCTTTCGGGTTTTTATTCAATAGGATGCCTTGTGAAGTCTTGGGCACCCCTACTGGTTACTTCCAAAGCACAACAGCTCTTGTTCCGCATAATAGATTGCTTGCTCTTGCCACATGCTGTGCTCCAGCAAGACAAAGAGCTGCCTGCAGCAATGTTGTCTGCCATTCGGGAGAATCTTCCTCTGTTTCTTCAGGTGTGTATGTCTGTGTTAGATAGATAGATAGATATGGAAAACTAATGGCTGGCAACGGAGGCTTGTTGTTTTTACACACACCGTGCAGGTGGCGCTGTGGTCTAAACCACTGAGCCTCTTGGCCTTGTCAATCGGAAGGTCAGCAGTTCGAATCTGTGCAACGGGGTGAGCGCCCGTTGCTTTGTCCCAGCTTCTGCCAACCTAGCAGTTCTAAAGCACACCAGTGCAAGTAGATAAACAGGCGGGAAGGTAAACGGCATTTCCATGTGCTCTGGTTTCCGTCACAGTATTCTGTTGCACCAGTAGCGGTTTAGTCCTGCTGGCCACATGACCCGGAAAGCTGTCTGTGGACAAACGCCGGCTTCCTCAGCCTGAAGCAAGATGAGCGCCACAACCCCATAGTCGCCTTTGACTGGACTTAACCGTCCAGGGGTCCTTTACCTTTTTTTACCTTTTACATATTGTTGAACAGTTGATCTTAAAAGTCCTGCTAATGGGACACAGCTTCATGGATGTTGGTGGTTGTTCAAACATCTAGCAGAGCTACATATCCTTCCCTGTAACGTTTTACAAGCTAAGACAACAGTCCTGAAGAAACTTACTACCTAAATAGTCATTGACTGATATAGTAGGACTGACTGCTATTTAAATGGCTTTGGAACTTTGCTTAAGAAAATAATTGAGATCAAATGATTTCTCCACACAATGAGAGAAACTGTTGTAGTTAGATTTTTTTTTTTTTTACTGTATACCCTTTATAGAAAATAAAACGATTAAAACAGTTACATAAAAGAAAGCACAGAATTTAAACAAGGAAAACGAAACCATTGTTAAAATCATGAGTATAAAAGTTTTCATCAACTAGATAGTCTACTGTATAATCTTTGAACTTTGTTTATAAGTTTTTAAAGAAAAACATATGAGTGCTATCTTGTAAATAAACCCCTTGGCCCAAATTCATTTTTCCCCAGTTTTTAAGGTACATCACAAGGGTCTTGTACATCAGACAAAGGCCCATCTAGTCCAACATCCTGTTCTTACAGTCACAGGCAATGTGGCAAAAAACTTCATCTATATCTATATTCCTGATATTGGTGCTGCTATATAAAGTTTTCATTGTGGAGAGGAGCTGGGACTCAACTATACAGCTGCAAATAAAATGTTTTAAGTGTGTTTTAAGTGCAATATGCAGTTTGACACTATATGGCAATGATGAGTCTTATAGAAAATTCAATGTATTTTTAAAAACACTTTGAGAAAAAGCATTTACAGAACAGATTATTATTATTATTATTATTATTATTATTATTATTATTATTACCCTGCTCATTTATTATTTATACCCCACCCACTCTGGGCAGCTTCCAACAAAAGATTAAAAATACATTAAAATACATTAAAACATCAGTATGTAAATTCCATCCTGAATATCTGTATTACTATGGCCCCAATAGCCCAGAGTACTTCCCTATGATACCAAAAGCAGGTGCCAATCTGTGAAGGTAGCATGTAGGTACTTCAACCCAAGTAGCATTCTGAACCCAGAAAAAAAATATGAATCATACCATAACAAGTTCTGTTCATGGGATAAACCAGTTTTGATTTAAGAGACAATGTCTTACTACCTTAGAGGTTTTCGTAGAAGTCTTGGGGTTCTTTAAAGGTCTTGTGATTCCCAAACTGTGGCTCATAGGAGTCCTTTTGATGGCTCCCCAGGGAAAGAGTATTAGAGGTAACTCAAAGGACAAGGGATTCTAAATTCCCCTGCCTTCACATCTTGGGTTTATAATTTGATTGTGCCATAATGGAAATGAGCATTGCCCATGCCAGGGCTACAGTCTTGTGCCAAAATATGGTCTTGCAAGTAAGCCCATAGACTTTAACTAGCCTGCCTTGTCCACATGTATCAATTTTGGTACATTTGTGGCACATCAATAGTATGATTGCCTGGATACTATTGTCACTCACTGCAGGTTTACTCAAGCCTGCCTGTTGTAGCTACTAGTAACAAATCCTGGTTAGTTATTCCTTCAGTGCATATCTACACTTGAAGTATTAATTCCAAGATAAAATTCTTGGGCAGATTTTCTTACCCTAAACACACACAGATTATTAACTCCTCAGACAGGTGATTGACAAAAAAATTAAAAATTATCCTCTGGGCTGAAGATTTTCAAACCTATTACTGGCAGCCTCAGCATTCCAAGTAGAATGAACAATGGCTGCTAATGCTGATGGCATGTTTATGGTACACCAACCCCATCATGCTAACTGCATTCTCTAACAAAACTCAGTTTTGTGTTTTCATATTTGGTGGAACAGTGCAAACATGCAAACAATATTGGCACGGATTACTGATTCTCCATTGAATTAAAGAAAACATTTCACCCATTTTTCTATTCCCATGAACGTGCCATGATATATTTTTCTATTGTTACTGATGCTTGACCATTTTGCTAGTGTGAATTCCAAGTAAGAGTCTTTGTGAATTCTTCAATAATAACCCTTATGACAGAAGACTCGTGATTTACCTCCGTTCCTGTCAATCTCTGGAAGCACTCTCAAAGAAATCTGCTTATACAGATTGAGGGCGGGGGGGGGAGTGAGGGAGGGAGAATACACAGAGCATACAAAAAGTCATGGACAGAAACCCATCTTAACTCTTAGCTGGGATAAAAACCCACCAAAGATTCATGTAAAATAAGAAAAATGTCCAAAAATAATATCCCAGGTATGAAACAGATGAGCCTTATGGGTGAGATACAGTAAAGCTTAATTCTACGTGCAAAATACCACTCCAGGTTTTTTAAGTCTAAGCTACAGTTCCTGAAATCAAATCATTTTTGAGTATATGCAAAAGTAAACATTAAAAGTGAAATATAAATATTATAAAAATAATATCTGTAAGCAATACAGTATAAGAATATTTTTTGAAAAATGACACTTCTAGAGCCACAATGATACCCAAGAGATTTTTTGCCCCATGGAACATCCTTCTCTCCCCCCCCCCCCAGCATGCCTTTCATCTCACTTGAAGTATTTTGTTTTTGTGTAGGTTATTTTTGGGGGATGTTTCTGATTCTTGTGCCTTTCTTGTAGTTGCAGGTGTGCATTCCCTTTCAAACATTACAAAAACATCAAATCCCACAGGTTACTTCAAACCTTATGTTGTGGACTTCCCCACCCCAGGCTTCATTATGCTGCTATGCATTTGATACCACATTTTTAGGATCATTTGAAGGAACTTCTCCAGTGTTTCTACCTTTAGTTTCACAAGGTGGTTTTAAAAAAAACAGCACCCAAAAATTCCTATTCCGTCTTTTTTAAAACTCCAAAACCTCTAGAAATTGATGACAGTCCCTGTAGTAGTGTTTTCAGGCAATATAAGCCAGGCTCCCCCATTATGTAGCCAGCAACATTCAGTTTTGCTCGGTCATTCAGACTTTTTGGCAATGGGAATTGTTTTAGGATAATGGTGAATTCCTCGTGTTGTGTCTCTCTCCCCCCCCCCCCATTTCGTAGGGCTTGTCCTTTATATGCTGCCAGTCTCAGACTCAAGGGGCCTATTTGAATCAGTTGCTAGGAAATGCAATTCAGCAGTATTTTGGGCGCTTCCTCTCTTCCTCACCTTCCGCTCCTCGAGCTGGACAGCAACACCCTATTTTGCTGGCCATGTGCAGCAGCACCACCATCCCAGGAGTCTTGCATCTCCGTAAGACCACTATGCAAGTCATCAGGTAATGCCCAGGAAAAGCGGATATGATGTATTTGACATTACCATTCTCCCCAGGTAAAGAGTTTCAGGGGCATCTTGTGTTCTTATAGAATACCGTATTTTTCGCTCTATAACACGCACCCGACCATAACACGCACATAGTTTTTAGAGGAGGAAAACAAGAAAAAAAATATTCTAAATGAAACAGTGGATGTATGATTTTTGTGGTTCATGCTGTGGCCACAGACATGTGATCTGACGGTGAGTTTGGAGTAGCCCAATGCAAAAATCCTGAGGATCCATGTGGATCCATGCTTTGTAACCACGTTTTTGCACCACTGCGACCCTAGGCAACAGTGGGTGCGTGATTTTTTTGGTGCAGGCTGTAGCCATGGACATGCTATGTTATCTGATGGTGAATTTGGGGTGACCCAGTGCAAAGATCCTGTGGATCCATGCTTTGTAACCACGTTTTTGCACCATTGCAGCCCCAGGCAACAGTGGGTGCGTGATTTTTTTGGTACAGACTGTAGCCATGGACATGTAATGTGATCTGATGGTGAATTTGGGGTGACCCAATGCAAAAATCCTGAGGATCCATGTGGATCTGTGCTTTGTCACCACATTTTAAATGGGGAGGGAAGGAAAGCAAAAAGCAAAAAAAGATTCTGATTTACCAGCCGCGTGTAGAAAGTATAGATTAAGATATATGATATACAGCATATAAATCCAGAGATTTCCATGTCTCACTCTGCAATCCAGCCTGCTGTTACTTACGAGCAGGGAAGCAGGGTTTCTCTTCCAAACAAGCATACTGTCTCCCTCCAGCAGTACATTGCTTGGAGAAGCTGTAATTTGGAGGGGGCCTGGGGGCAGGGCTCTCTGCTTTTGGAAAATAAATGAGAAACCTACCATTGTAAAAGCAAAAGTCGTTCCCCCCACCACCACCACCCAAGTCAGCCCTCTCTCTCTCTCTCCCACCTGCATGCTTTTCGGCTGCCTGCGAGTCCCTAGCACGGAGAGGAGGAAGTGGTGGGCTGGAGCCTGCACGCAGTGTGACTAGGGAAGATTAGAAGGAAGGACGCGATCCTTTCCTTAACCCTCTGCTTGCCAGGAGGGCAGGGGATTCCCTGCTCTTTGTTGAGTTTGAGCAAACGCAGCAACAGAAGCGGGCGGGCAGTAAGACCCTAAGGCAGAATGCAGGAAAGCTTCTGCCTTCCCTCTTCCCTCCTCCCGCCCGCCCGATCTTATTTTTGCCTATTTTGCCCCTGCGCTCCGGCGAGTGAGCTCCAGGGACCACACATTCGCTCAATAACACGCACAGACATTTCACCTTACTTTTTAGGACAAAAAATCTGCGTGTTATAGAGCGAAATTTACGGTAAGTTGTGAAAGTTTGGAAACCACTCAGGGATATGCCGGTTTTGTTAAACACTAGAAAGTACTCACGTTATTATTATTTTTTATTAAAAGAAAAACTGCACAGAAATGATTGTTTATTTATGACTCACTTCTCATGAGGCATCCAGGAGTGGTTTACAGATATAACTTATATAAAACAGTTACTTATATATAAACAATTCTATCTGTCGATTGGCAGTGTGTTGTAGTGGTTAGAGTGCTGGCCTAGGACCTGGGAAACTAGGCTTCAAATTCAGTCATGAAGTTCACTAAGTGACCTTGGGCTTCACCTGCCTCTCACCCAGCGTACCTGATGCGGCTGTTGTGACGATAAAAGTAGAGAGTTCCACATATGCCACCTTGAGTTCCTTGGTTATATATTCCTTAGTGGGATATAAATGTTTGTGTGTATGTGTGTGTGTATACATGCACATAGAATTTAAAAAACACTTATAAATATTAACAACAGTTTATCGCAACAGTACTTACATAAAATCAACTCCAAGATAGGTACCAGCTGGGATGAAGATTTTTAGAAGGCTTGTTGAAAGAGCAACAGCTTTAGAAGGCGCCTATCTGATGTGCAATGGGAAGTGCCACACTGAAGGCCTGATTCCAGCTTTGTGCAGAATTGACCTCCCGATAGGATAGCATCTACAGGGTGAGGTGACCTCATCAAAAAATGCGTAGATATAAAAGTATTTGAGTGGAAGCTGAAATAGAGGCATATGGATTTGTTTGAATAATAAGCAAATGTGAATAAATTGCTATATTGTTATTTATCCAAATGAACATGAGATAGGCACTGCTGATTCACTTTTGGACCCTTTCTGATTGCCTTCCAGTGAAAGTTACCTGTCGTTCAAAGGTCATGCCCCTCCTCCTCGCCTGGCTTCAGTTCTCGCTTTCATTATTGAAGCATTTCGGAGGACCAAGAGCATTGAAATGTGTGACGTGCAGCTGCTGCTCCCTTCTGTGTTGAAATGCCTTGTGCTGGTTAATGAACCACAAGGTGAGCTTGTGAACTTACTGGGTTTTTTAAAAAATAAAATAAAAAAAATACTTTAGAGCAGGGATGGGCAGAATGTACATAGGGATCTACTGGTAAATCTCTGGATATTTTGAGGAAGATGGTCAAGGACTTCAGACTCCCCTTCTATTAAACTGCACTGCAGAAATTAAGACCGGAGTGGGGGGAATAACCAGGAGTGCATTTTTGTGTGTTGAAGGACTGGGTTTCATGCAAGTTTTGTTCTTGCCTTAGAATTCTATATTTGAACTGTGTTTCTTTCTATTTGGGTTTTCTAGCACACAACAAGATAGCTCACAGAAGCCTGAAATCTGCCTACCCCTCCTTTAGAGCATAAGCAAAGAAACAGGTCTATGCCTTGAGCAGCTCACTATCTACAGCAGGCATAGGCAAACTCGGCCCTCCAGATGTATTGGGACTACACTCCTGTTATCCCTGACCACTGATCCTGTTAGCTAGGGATGATGGGTCCCAAAAGATCTGGAGGGCCGAGTTTGCCTATGCCTGGTCTATAGGCATGCTGGCATCCACACAAACTTATCAGGCATTTGAGTAGTCTAGGGTGCCTTCTTGGGTTGCCAAATCCCCAGCTTAAAACGAGCCGGGTTCTACTCTGTCATGAACATACCCTTTACAAAGGCCAGAAGTAAGGCCCACTGAGTTCAGCAAACATTTACTCCTAAGTAAAGCGTGTTAGGTTTGTAGAAAAATCTGCAACTGCCAGTTGAAATTTATTCTTGTAGTAACAGAATGAGCCTTTTGCATCAGTTTAAGCTTGTGCCACTCAAAATGGATGGTGTGAGAGAGAGAGAGAGAAAGAGAGAGAAGCAAGCCTATATTGTCTCCCAGAGCTGTTTTCCTCTATTGACTATTAGAAAGCTCCATGTGATTTGTTTTCTGCAGTTAAAAAACTGTCTACAGAGATTCTACAGTGTGTTGTAGAAGGCTGCCAAGCGGGGTCAGGAGGAGAGCTTGCCACCCAGCTGATTTCTGTGTTTAGGTAAGTAGAAAACTGGCCAATTGGCACTGAAACGATTGCAAGGCATTTGACAGAAAACATGTTCTTTTAAGCAACTAATTATCCCTAACATAATTTGAAGTTGATTGTTTATAGTACTCCCATTCTTGGCAAAGCGGGTTGTCATGTGAATTGGCCAAAACAAGAAAGGGGAAACTATTTAGAACGAAGCCACGTTCATTCCCTTCCCCCACCCTCAGTGGATTTTAATGCCATCGTACAAAGAAGGCATTGCAGGCTTAAAAACACAGGGGCGCATGTTAGGATAATCCTCGGACAGAATTGCATATCATCCCTGGCAGGGAACTGCCTCCCACCTCCATGGCGTGTGGGTGACTTTCCTCTTGTGAAATTATCACACCATCATCAGCAAGTACGATTTGAGCCCTGTTCAGATGCTGAATTTCCCCATGTGATTAGAATTGAGTGAGGAACAGCAGGGATGCACTGGCTACCCCTCTGCTCTGTGGCTTTGCTGTGCCTGCCTCCATCTCCCTTTATGCCTTAGAGGGCAAATGTCTGCAGTTGGGAGCCTGACATAGATCTGTGCCTGGGGTTCTTTTGCATTCACTATCTCACACCACTGTTAAGCCGGTGCAACCTAGAGGCTTGAACAAATCATGAATGTGAGAATTTGTCTGGGGCTCCCTCATTCATTCATTTATCACTTGATTGTTAGGAAACCTCTAAGTGGCTTACAAAAATACAAAACAAAACATTGACATTCTCAATAACTTTTTTTTTAAAATCCACTTAAAAGCAGGTACAGTGGTACCTTGAGTTACAGATGCTTCAGGTTACAGACTCCGCTAACCCAGAAATAGTACCTCGGGTTAAGAACTTTGCTTCAGGATGAGAACAAAAATCGCACGGTGGTGGCAGCAGGAGGCCCCATTAGCTAAAGTGGTACCTCAGGTTAAGAACATTTTCAGTTTAAGAATAGACCTCCAGAACGAATTAAGTTCTTAACCTGAGGTGCCACTGTATTTTAAAACATTTGAAACACAAAAGCATTTGTGTTAGAAAGTTTGGAGGGGATCCCTGACCCCAAAATGTGAATTCAGAATTAGCTAATGCTAGCAATACTTGCAGTCAAGTGAATAGTTACGTTTCTTTTGGCACTAGAGTCCTCTTAGAAGTGGGGACAAGGGGGTCACCGATATAGGTTTCTTGTCAGATTAAAAGCTTGAATCAAAATGATGAACTATTAAAAGAAGGAAAGGGTGCATATTTTGGCCAGAGAATTTCATTTAAATTTGGCACACTTCTTCAACAAGTGATAGCTAGACGGAAAGGTAAGCTCAGCATCCCTCTGAAATTCAAATTTCCTAAGATTAACATTGACTCTACATGATTTTGTCAATTTACCCTTATCACACCCAGGGGCACAGGGTGGAATTTTAGATCACTTGTTGTATCAGAAATGGATAAAGGGCTTTTCATCAAAGTTTTAAATTGTCATTTGTACAAACTATGGTTTACCATAATGTTTTGAATTGAGTACTTTCTCCAGCACATGCTGTATTGAAACAATAAGTGTTGTATACTTCCTCGATTAGTGGTTAGCTTTTACATTGTTTATATTAAAAATGTGTATATATTATATTACCATACTCCCTTTCTTGCTGCTTCTAGATCTGATCCTATGAGCTCCCTGGACTCGTTTTCAAATAGAAGTACATATTTATTCAGTAGAGTTTGTTTTCTGAGAATCAGTTTTTTTGTACCTTGCACTAAATGCCCTTGTTTCTTCCTTCAGGCAGTTTATCCAAGATTACACTACTGTGTATGATAATCAAGTTTACAGCATCTTGGAAGCAGTGGCAGTCTTGGACCAGTCTCTAGTTATCAGCCTGATTCCTGCTATGACAGAGGCCCTGAGGAATTCAGAGTACAAACAAGGTCTTGGCAGAAACGCTGTGCAAAGGTATGTTTGGGGATTACGGTTGCTTTTGGGTGATGAACAGAAGTTCACTCTCTCCACAAAAGGCCTATTTAAACTTACAGTGTAGGTTTCTCCAGTTAAATTCTTCCTAGATACTTAGCAAATATGGATGAGATTTATGAAATGAAACACCTTTTTGTGTTTTGTTAAATGCTTTACATCGAAATATGCCAGTAAGCTGTTATCAGAGGCTGATCGCTTCGCAAAGGACTCTGCTTTTTTGGCTGTGTGAACCCTGTCTTATTTTCTGTTAGATTTTTGTTTAAATATAAGCAGTATATAAATTGCCCCAATAAATGCTTATTTAATTACCTGTTGCTTTCCATGCAAACATCATATAGTGGGTCCCCACCCCCACTCCATGTATAAGTAGTAGGCTAGTGTGACACTAAGGGTCTTTGGTATGTGCTTGAAAAGCAGGCTCTCAGAATTAGAAGGAAATAAAAGTCATATTATTTTTGCTGCTCCTGGCAAATATCTTTTATCAGAAGGAAGCTGATTTATACAAAGCTTGCCTCTCCCCACAGCTTCTGCATTTCTTGCATTTCAGTGGTTTTCAAACTATGCTGATGCTTTCTGTAGGCTATGGAAGTGGAAACAGAAGCCAGTTTAGTCCTGCAACTATTTATATTATTATTAATAATAATAATATTTATTGAATTTATATACCACCCTATAACCGGAGGTCTCAGGGCAGTTCACAGAACAATTAAGGACTTCCACTCATTATGCCTTGTCTGAGTCCACTTCTTAAGGTCAAAGGAATTGTTACTGACGTAGCATAGGCACGCAAGTCACGGCCTCTGCTTAAATAATTGCTGGATATCTAACTTACATAATTTTTAAATACAGGGTTATCTGACCAGGAAAACCGGCTCTTGAAGCAGACTCGCATCTGTATCACAATATCCACCTGGTCTCCAGATGGATGGATACAAGTGATGCAGATGGTTAGGTGCATCATATTAAATCAAAGTTAGATTGAGTCTAACTATGGTGTCTAGCAGGGGTGAGAAGCCTCACACCTAGAGGCCAAATGCAGCCCTCCTGGCCTCTTTATCTGGCCTTGCTTCACATCCTCCTTGGGTGTTTTTGTCACGGCTGAAATGTGCCCTTGAGTTCTGGCAATGCTTCTTGCTTCCTTGGAAGGAGAACAGAAGGGGGGGTGAGTTTGAGTAGAAAGTTCACATTTGTTGCTCCACCCAGAATAGAATGAGGCCCTCAGGCTGAAACGGTTAGAATCACAGAGTTGGAAGGGCTCCCAGGGGTCATCTAGTCCAACCCCCTGCAGTCCATGAATATTTTTGCCCAACATGGGGCTCGAACCCATGACCCTGAGATTAAGAGTCTTATGCTCTACTGACTGAGCTATCCCACATCTCTGTTTACAGAACAACCCTTACTGGCTCTTTGGCATGGCCATGGTTTTCATTAGACATTCTGCACCTGCTTATACGTGGGTGGCGCTGTGGGTTAAACCACAGAGCCTAGGACTTGCAGATCAGAAGGTTGGCAGTTCGAATCCCCATGACGGGTGAGCTCCCGTTGCTCGGTCCCTGCTCCTGCCAACCTAGCACGTCAAAGTGCAAGTAGATAAATAGGTACTTCTCTGGCGGGAAGGTAAACGGCGTTTCCGTGAGCTGCTCTGGTTTCGCCAGAAGTGGCTTAGTCATGCTGGCCACATGACCCGGAAGCTGTACGCCGGCACCCTCAGCCAATAAAGTGAGATGAGCACCACAACCCCAGAGTCGGCCACGACTGGACCTAAGGGTCAGGGGTCCCTTTACCTTTACCTTTTTACGTGCTTATACAGGTACTCAGCGTTCTTTCATTTCCCAAGGCTTCAGAACAGTTCTGAGGTTGATTTCCTCAAATTCCCCTGAAGTAACCTACGAGTGACATGACTGATTTCTCAAACTCTGTGACACTGGTTTTAATTAAAGTGTTATATACTTTTTTGATTTGTTTTGTTTTTTTACTCCTTAACAGAGAAGCCTATAAAAGACTCTTATCTCTGCTCCAAGAGGCTGGACAAATGGAGATACTGAAGCTGTGAAATGAAACACATTAGCAGCACGCCGATTGTTACTTTCCGCACAGTCATTGCAAGGAATGCTGGTCCTTTATGGAGACTGCCAATTCCCTGTCTACAGGTGGACGCTGTCTTAGCTTTAAAATGTGCACTTGGTCCCTCGGTAGCCTTTGGCTGTAACGTTTTAATAGTGCACGCAATGTGGGAAGGTGATGCAGTAGTGCCAATGTTTTTCTCTTCCATACGGCAACTGCAAAACCATTGAATCCTAGTAGCAGGGACTATCAGAAGGAAATGACAACAAGTAAAGGAAAGTTGATGACTTAAGGTATTGTTGAAGGGTCCCCCCCCCCTTTAAAGCAAAAATAGTCAAAGGGCAGCAGCAAAGGTAATCTCTAACAGTAAAGTTTTTTTCTGCTCTAATGAATCAATACGCTGTGGCTGTCAGGCCTTTCATTCTGACACCTTGAGTGATGTTTTGCTCACAAACACTTCATATGAGCTTGGCGGCTGCGAGGGGGTTCAATCTAAGCAAGGCCAGGGTTAGGTCAGGATGCTTCAGCCCCCTTATGTTAACAGAAGAGCTGGTGTCCGTGTTGCGTGGAACGGTGACAGCTGTCCTAGCATTGTCCCTGTATTAAAAATGTGTAGATGCGCACTGCAGAATTCAACCTCTTAACCCCCTTCTCTGTTGTCCTTGTACGGTTTTGCTCCTTGTACGGTGGAGCGAGCCGCGCTCCCATACTTGAATAACAAGGGCTGGTGCAGTTATAAGAATTGCTACCCAGGTCACTATACAAATGTCATCAATTCCTTTTCTCCCCACCACCCCAGTTTTCTATTATCAGCATAAGAATCCCTAGCAAGGAAAAAAAGTTTCAACCAGATTCTAAGACAGGGAGGAAGGAATGCAGGTGCAAAAACATATTAATTCAAATCTCTGCTTACTTTTTTTTTGCATCACATATGATTACATTTTGTATGTAGTAAATTGGATTTGTTAGATATTTCAGAATGTTTATGGTATTTTATCCCTACAGTTCTGAGCTCTATCATAATTCTCCCTGTAATTTCCAAATTTATTTGATGTATGGAATTCACGCTTCCATTAAATTACACAATCTTAGCAACTTACAAGTCATTTGAATTGCAGTAGTGAGTTGTATGGACTTGGCGGCAAAGTCAGGGAACCAAACTAACTTTTCAGAGTTAATGATGAAAGACTGGTTTTTTTGTGTGTGTGTCTATCAATTACTGCCATGGAAACTTCTCCATAATCTTGTTCAGAGCCTTTCTGTATTGTTACCGTATTCTTATGTAAAGGTAGTAGATTATCTCTTTCCTAAATCAACTATCATTACTTCAGATAATACAGTAACTAAAAGCCTCTCTTAGGCTACTTAATATTGCAGAGCATGGAGGTTCTTTTTATTATGAAAGTGACTTTTTGAACCTGCATTGTAGCTTCTTGTAAGCTCCTACACCTGGGAGTTTTATTCATCTCAAAAGGCCTCCATTTCTAGAGGGGGGGGGAAATTAAGCCTCTTCAAGTGAGATGCCTTCAAAATCTGAGTCTCAGATAACATCTTTAGCATAGACTTCTTCAAAATGAAGCCTCTGTCTTCTGAAATAATAGAAGTGTATATTGTAACAAACTGTCTAACGGAACAGAGTGTTTTTTATTATTTCCAGAATAATTAATACTTAACTGGGATTTCTTTTTCTTTTCTTTTCTAAAGGTTTATGTAAAAGTAACATTGCTCTCAGTGCATAAAAAATTACTTGTTAATGTTTCCAGTTAAGCAGTCAGTTGAAAGATTTATTAACAACTTCCTTTGAAAATACTATCAAATGACCACTGACAAATGACCATATATCTGTGGCTTTATGCAATAGATATGATTAATAATATTGCAAGTGAGGTTTGTAAGGTCTTCTAGCTGGTTAACTAGAGAACTTCCAGAAAGTAGGAAACTGAAAAAGTGATTTTATAGCCCACAAAAAATGATGGAAACTGAGCTGCATTGATCCGTTTCTGTGTTGTATATATTTGTGTGTGGATGCCAAAAGTTGTTTATGCTTATTTTAACATTGCTTTGTTATAAAGTTGTTTTGTTTTTATGGTAAATTCATTTATAAAATTCAGGACCACAAATCCTGATCATGGAACCCACTTCAAAGCAAGTATGGGTCAGAAGTATGTTACCTTGATTTATAATTGCATGTCTAGAAAGACTGATGTCAGTGTGACAACCCTACAGTATTCTAACTGATTTGATTGCAAACTAAAAATCCTTTTATTGTGACTTGCTTCTTAACCTGTTTCTGTTTCAAACTACGTCTGGCTTTGAGAAGGTGTGACAGCTGTTGCTGTGATCACATCAAACTGATAAAAGGAACCCATCAGTAGACTGCGTTCCAGAAGGTCCACTGTGCACCTATTACTTTATTATTCTCATCTGTATAAAGGGGAATGTTCCACATTGCAGTAGGGAATTCTTCACAGAACGAAGGAAGCCCCTGCATGTATGCTTTGGAGCAGAGTGGGGGGGTGGGTCCTATTAGATCACCAGCTGTTACTATTTTTAAAGAATATCTTCAGAAAGTGTACTGCTAATTAACTCCTGAACCAAATCTGTTTGACCCTAGTAAGGATCTTAGTACCTGCAAATCTCAACTTGTCAATTTATAGTTATTAGTAGATGACAGTTGGGGCCTTCAAAGCATTGTAGCAGATCCGAGTAGAATCCCACCAAACTCTTTAGTGGGTGACGGAATCAAATGAAGGCTCCCTTTCCGTCCGTCTTGTTTCCTCGCCAACGATGTCAACTTTTCCAAGGCAGTAGATTAGCGAGAAGGAATAGAATCATAGAATTGTTGACTTGGAAGGGACCCTGAGGCTCATCTACTTCTTCAACCCCCTGCAATGCAGAAACATGCAGCTGTCCATACGGGGATCGAACCTACAACCTTGGCCTTATCGGCACCATGCTCTAACCAACTGTGCTGATATCCGTGGTATCTATCACCAGCGCGGGGGGTGGGGGTGGGGCATACATGTGTCCATTGAGGCCTTTCCTAGCATCCACAGGGCTTCTTTCCCAACTGAAATTAGGCTTGAAAGAAGCATTCTGTTGTAGCCAATGCATACCACAGCTGTTTGCAGATGAACTCATAGGCACCAAAATGGACACCTCTATAAGTAAGTGAAATGTATTGCACTCAGCCAGAATGCATACTTCCTCTTCTTGCATTCCAGTCCACTCCTGTATATACATGTTTCATGCAAACTGCAAAACTTTGGAGAGGGCTTGGGACTTTAACTGGGAAGCCTATTGGACTTGGCCCCATTTTATTTTATTTTTCTGCAAGGGGAGAGTGCACTTGGTGGAGAACCTCACCTGACCAGTTTCCATCTTCAGTAGTCAGCATGCTGATGGACAAGGTAAGAAACAGACTAATATAGTTTGAGGGTCTGCTCTAGAGTATTTGGGGACCATTTTTGTGACAAAGTTTTTCCATCTTTTTTTCCTCCGAGATGCTTCTATTCTCCATACCTGTGTTGCACTGTACATCTGGATGGTAAGTCTTATCTTTCAGTTTTGTATGATTTTCTACAGTGCTATATGTTTCAATGCTCTTTTAATCCAGGCTCCTCTTGTAAACTTGAAAGAATCTGGGTGCCTCCGTTACATTTTCACTTTAGTATAGGGAAAGAAAAAAAGTCTATTACGTGACCACCTTCACCCCCCCCCCCCGAATTGCTTAGTTTCTTAAGCATCAAATGATTGTCCATGATACTGTAAAAAGAGGGGGGTCATTGTTGCAAAATTTCATACTAATTGCCATCATTCACAATTATATGTACATCCACTTTGTAAAATTTCCCATTTTTTTATTGTTGGGAAGATGAAGATGTGTTTTAAATTACAAGAGAGTTTCATTTCAAATTAAGTGATGAAGCCTCTTCCTTGTCACAAAAGCTTCTAAGATCCAGGGGGTGTAAAAGATACCTTTTATGATAGAAGAAAGCATGGGGTTTTTTTTATATATATATAAATCTAAATAGTATTTGGTATAGTTTTCCTGGCAAGTTATCATAGATACACTAAATGGATACATCTAAATGGACCAGTTTGTCAAGAAAATAGGTAATGCTTATTGTGCTCAGTTTCTTCATTTAATTTCATGTCTGGACACAGAAGTATTCCAAATATTAACTGAGACAGGCATGAAAATGGTTAGGAATCAGATTTGCTTTTATAAAAAAACAGTTTCAGACACACAATCTGCTCATCAGATCAATATACTAAGAGCATTTTACGACGTTTGTATGAATTTGCTGATGGAATCTTACTTTTCTAATGCCATATACAACACCCTGGTGAGCAGTGGGCAGTTTGCAAGTGTTTGTTGAAGCACCTACTCCTTTGGTGTCTCATGATATTCTGGCAAGTTAGCAGCCTTTGCTTCTCTCCTCCCCACTCCACCTCTTTTATGGTAGTGAATAGGTCTGCTTCTGGCTGTCCAGAAATGCACATTGGCTTATTTCAATATGTTTTCTTTGAGAAACTGTTACTATTGTTCCCAGACCCTTCTTAGTCGGCCATTTTAGCTGAGCTCAGATGTTCAACCTAGCTCAAATTGATGTCTTCGAATAATTTATCTCCTTCTTCCTATTCAGTCCATAAATGTTGCAATTTTTCTTTCCTTCTGCTTCATAGTGTTTATCACATACTAAAAATAGGAATTCTCTAGCCAGTATAGACATTTTATTTTCCCCTTTAGTCTGAGAACCAAGTTATTTCTTTGATGGTGGAAGAGGTTCTTGTCGTATGGGTGGGCCTGCTGGGAAGGTTTCTGATCACATCAGGACCCCTCACACCTGCTCCACAGGCCACGTTTTGGCCCAAAGTCCCGAGGTTCCCCATCTTTGCTTTATCTATAGACTTCTTAGTGAGGTGGCTACTGCTGTGCGTACATTTTATTAATACGAGCAACAGTGGGAAATGTCTTGGTCACATGGCTTGCTCTTATGTTGTGGTTCACAATCATGTAAGCAATGCATAGATGATATGACATAACATGTGCAATTCAGTTTGTGTGAGACTTGGATGATGCAGAGTCTTCAACTATGTTCATCCAGTTGTGCTCAGTCGTGCTCAGTGGGACTTGCATGCAGATTTCCCAAGTTCATTAATTTACTGGAATTAAAGTTATAGGTAGGCTCGGTAAAAACAAAAAAACTTGGTTGTTGAAATTTGCTTTATCTGACATTGCAAGCACTAGTTGCTATGTAGTGTCATAAACAGACCTGCTGAAATGCTCCCTTTCCAAATTGAAATCTAATTGGCAGTCCTCCAGATGCATTCACACTTAAGAGTTTTTTTCTAATACCAAGAGAGCATTTTTTATGTCTTAATGTCTGTTGTGCAAGGCACATTGGATGCCAGAGCAATGGATAATGCATACCTCTGCAACAAGCATGGTTTACAAATCTGTATAGTTGTTCCTTTCTTTCCACACTAGAAGTACCATTGAATGAATGGCAGGTGTATCTTCCTCACCATTAGAAAAGCACAAATTGGAAAGTCAAACCTTGCAAAGCATAGCAAGTTGCCACGTTTAAAGATGTGAAGCTGAACATCCTGTGCCTGAGATTGCAACACGGTAAGTGGCTCTTGCAAACCAATTATAGGCAGGTTGCTTAATATAGTGGAATATCATGAAAATGGTGAGCCGTTTCTTTCAAAACTCAAGAGGAACCAGACAGACTAGATGCATATTTGTTTTGGGAATACTGTACTGCAATTCCTACAACTTGGATCTAGCTGAACAGGCCGGTCAGAGACCCAGAAACAATTTATTGTTCAAAACATACTTTGGGAGAAATGAATTTGCATCGAGTAGATTTTCTAGAGCTGAATTTTTTAATGAACATTTGTGCTTTGGTATGCCAAATGTGAATTCATATCTCCAACTGTCACTGTAGTTAACAGATATGAATGCTTTTTAGCACTTAAGATTGATATAGTCTTAGCATCCTAGTAAGAAATATTTTAACTGATAAGAGTTTATGGTTAGAAATTATCTGTGGTGTGCATTACTCATCCTATGCAAAATGTGCCATGACTTGATGTCACCTATTCTCCACAGTGGAGGGATCCATTGGTAGTGGTGAGGAAGAACTTTTGCTGATTCTGTTTGTCTTCCTGTAGCCTCCAAAGCTATCTCCCTCACTATTCTAGAGGGTCTTCCAAAACCTCTTAAACAGAGCAGGAGATAGGTAACGAGTCCCCTCCACCCATTTCTAGTGCTTATCTATATGCACTGTAGAAATTGCATCCTTGCAAGGGTGGTTTCATCAGGTCAAGTGTTTGCGTGCAACAGACTGTCTCTTGCAACACCTTTATGTGTGGTACAGGTCTTAGGAATAGTTAGCATGCACATAATAGTTTTCAAATGTAAAAACATTGTGAGGCAGAGATGATACAGTAGTCAGACAATAAAGTTTTATTGTAAACTGTACATATGCCTGTAATATAGAATGGAGGCACATTTGTATGAATGTTTTCTGGTAGTAACTTTTACCTATGCAGCTGGCAGCTTCTTGAACTTAGTTTGTGAATTCACACAGCAGACAAACAAAATGGTTCCCCTTGTAACTGTGAGTTGACCAATTTTATTTTCAAGGTTTTCAAAAATATGAAGATATTGTACATTAATAAAACTAAACTTGGAGCTGTCAGTAAGAATGGCCTGCATGGATGAAACTGAAATGTTCCATCAAATGGGTATTATACAGTAATGACTGCAGAAATGTGAAGGTGATAACCCAGTTATATCACCCCACTTGTTCAACTGACATGTCATTTGGCGCAAAAGTCAGGGAGAGAAAGGGGAGCCCATTGCGTTCACCGTCGTGACTGGCTCTCTCCCTTAGGGCCTGTGTTCTAGTTCGTTACTATCAGGTATTCATAGTCACGATTGTTCATTGGACAGGAAGCCAAGACTTAGGGACCCTGGCTCTGTGATAGAGCATATACTTGTAGGAAGAAGGCCCCCGGTTCAATGCCTGGTACCCCCACTTGAAAGGAACAGGTAGCACATGTCATAAAATGGCAGCTGCATGAGACCATAGTAAGCTGCTGTCAGTCAAGAGCAGACAGCGGAAGTTAGATGGAGCAATAGGCTGACACAGCATAAGGCAACTCCTGCTAGACAATGGAGATGTATTGTTTCCAGACAAGGTTCTGTATAATTTTGGGAGCCATGTGTTGATATTTAGCACTCGAAAAACCCACTGGCTCCAAAGCATTCTCTGACCTGACTACCTGTTAGTTAAGACAACTGTGAGGAAGTAATGCAGACTGCAAAATAGGCTCCTCCAGTCCAAAATAAAAAAGCACAATATTTAGGTTTCCTAACAATACAATTTCCAGTGCTCCCAACTATACATAAAATGTGTGACTAATTTTATTGAAACTGCCCACTACCACAATAAGTAAAGAATATATCCCTCCTTTCTAAGTGCAAACTCTTGTAACAGTTGCACTTCCAAAACTGTATTGGGGGAGGGGGCAGTGCATAGCATATCTTAATGCTAACTGCTTTGCCTTGCAACATTCAAGCTGGTTGCTACTACCTTTCCCCAGCAACAGGATCCTCAAGTTAATGTGAATGAAATACTGTTTCCCATGTTCTCTTACTTATACATTTTTAGTTGTTAAATCCCTCTTGCCTTTTTTCTTAACTGTAAGTGCTAAAAATTGGGAAGGCTAGTATAGAGCAGTGCAAAATTGCCCAGGGCCAGATGCTCAATCAGTTACTTTAAATTGCTCTTTAGGGCAAACTTAAAATAGGCAAAAATAAATTTCAGAATGGTCTCTAGACAAGAGTTGTTCTCCTTGCAGCTTTTGCCAAATGAAGATATTGGAATAAAGCAGAATGGGGTGGGGACAGCTTTCTTAAAAGTTTCTACTAAATAGTTCTGTAGTTTCAAAAACCACTTTGGATACAAAGACATACAAACTCAAGCTTAACGAACAAACTTCACTATGTCTAAGTTGCAATTCAAGGTCTAATTCTATAGGGAACACTACAGCAAGGCGTTACAACAACCTTTAATGTGCCTGTCTCACTCCTCCGTTCTACATGACACATTTGTTCTGTTGATAGCACCACCTAGCTGCCTTTTCTCCAGCATAAACTTTTAATAACTACATTGCTTTTAGTCCAGCCTTTAACCCTCACCTCCATGAGGCAGTCATAAGAAACATCTGGTTCTTCAGAGGCTAACAGAGCTCCTTACACCTGCAGTTGAGAAATGTTGGAATGCACAGCAGTTACAACTTCAAGATTTTTCTAAGATCAAGAGCAAGTACTCAGATAAGTCCTTTTCCAGCCTTTTTTTTAATGAAGTCCAAACTCATTGCAGTCGTAGCCCACAGTTTGAGAATTTCTATGTTTCAGTGAAAATTCATTTTTTGCACGTCTTTGACAGTACCTAGTGCTAGAAGCAACAACCTATGGAACTAAATCAAGGATCCCTTTTTTGCCAAATATATTAAATTGCATATGTAGTATTATGTTTCCTCATTGACGTATCACACTCTCTTTTGCAAAGCACTTTGGGAAGTCAGTAATCCTGGCAGATCCTTATAAGTGTGAAGCCAAATAAACTGCATAAAATGTTCCTAGAAATACTTAGTGAGCAAAGATGCCCAAGCCCTGCTTGAAGGTAGGAGGGTCTAGGTGCAATTCTGGCCCCTTTTCATTAGTGTTCTTTTTGGCTTCTACTGCATTTAATACAATAAAGAATTTCAGAACAATTCTTCCCCTTTTGGTTGATTCGAAGATGAAATCAGGATGGATGAAGCAGCTTTCTCTCTCGTCAGTCATGCTCCTTTTCTCACATAGTGCCTATCTTGTGATGAGGCACTTGCAGAGGCTGCAGGTTGGGGCATGTTGAGTAGGGTGCCGGAAGGAAGCAGGCAGCTATCCCATTAGAAGGAAAAGGCAAGGTGGGCCCATAGAAAACCTCTTCTTTTCCTTCCTTACTAACATCCAGCACCTAGTAAGAGCCAAAAACAAGGTGGGTAAAAGCTTAAATATTTATCATGAACCAAAGGCAGCTTTATGTATTGCTGTTCCACTGATCTACCTATTCTATATAATCAAAGTTATGTGCCAGCCATCCCTGAAAACAAAAGAAAATACCGTATTTTTCGCCCTATAGGACGCACCGGCCCATAGGACGCACCTAGTTTTCAGGGGGGGAAATCAAGGGAAAAAATATGATTCCCCCCCCCCCCGCAGCTCTGGGAGCAGCAGACAGGCTGCACGTAGCCTGTGCGCTACTCCAAGACCTTCTCCCTGCTTTTGCGGGAGGTGGCGGAATTCCCCCACCTCCCGCAAAAGCCCACAGGAGCCCCACTTGACTCCTGCGGGCTTTTCGACCAGGAGGGAGAAGGGACTGAAAGGGCCAGTCAGTCCCTTCTCCCTCCTCGGGGAAAAGCCCCCAAGAGCGGCGCGCTCTTTAAAGGGTGCGCGGCTCCTGCGGGCTTTTCTAGGAGGTGGGGGAATTCCCCCACCTCCTAGAAAAGCTGCAGAGCCCCTTTAAAGAGCGTGCGGCTTTTGCGGGAGGTGGGGGAATTCCCCCATCTCCCGCAAAAGCCCAAAGGAGGGTTGGAGAGTAGCGGGAAGGCGTCGCGCGCCTTCCCGCTGCCCCTCATCCTCTGGGGCTAGCGATGGGGGAAGCGCTGCTTTCCCCACCACCAGCCTCAAACAGCAGACTCTCCTGGCTTCAGCGGAAGCAACGTGAAGCCTCTGGAGCGCAGGCTTCGGAGGCTTTGTGTTGCTATCGCTGAAGCCAAGGAGTCTGCATTCGCCCCATAAGACGCACCCACATTTCCCCTTCATTTTTGGAGGCGAAAAAGTGCGTCCTATAGGGCGAAAAATACGGTACCCAGAATTTGAGCACTGTGCACCTGTTGCAAACAAGTTGACCCCAGCATGCCTGAATTGTTGCCATGCTCTATGGCACAGCGCTGGTCTACACATTCAACAGAGTGACGCACTGCTTCAGACTACAAGTGAGGACTAAGAGTGTAACTTTTTAATGCTCTCAAATTTAAAATGATTTGCAGTAAGAAAAATGACCACAGTAAGCAAGTCAAAAGCTGTGATCTAACTATGCAGGCGCCAGGCTCAATAACAGCAACAGGTCTTACATGTATTGTAGCAAACACTTGTACAACACCCCACTTCATATTAAATGCTGATCTCCTCCAATACTTGCATACTACAGTACATAGAAGAATGGCAATTAAATATTTGCATCATTTTTTTTTCTTATTTCCATATATTTTAGTCATTACAAATGGCTTCCTTTCATGTATGTAGTAGAAAAGATTGTGTCTAAATACTTCCTCTCAAAATCAATGAAAACTTTTTAAAAATGATCAGTGTAAAGCACATTTCTTGTTAGAGACACAGCTTTGAGGATTTGTTTTAAGGAAAGATCAATACTTGGCACACTCTAAAGGCATGCAATTTTTGTAAATCGCCTAAACATACATTCTTAAAACAATGTGAATTGATGTTAAAGACCAGGATTCCTACCAAAGTTTTCATTGGGAATCAGCACACATGCACATGTCAACTCTGTTGGTGCCCTTCTATTTCTGCTTAAGCATACTTATTAAAAACAAGAGTTAAATGGTAGCAGTGGAAAATAAATGTATGTGGCTGTACTACTATGAAGACTGCTGAACAAGCAAGCACTTTTTACCTTTACCCCGATGAGCTTTTTAAAAGTAAGTGTTGTTGCCAACTTATGATCCTAGCAGTTTAAACAAGTTGCTTTTCCTCTTTTCTTAGAAGTTTAAATCAATTGCATAGGTCTGTTTCACCAAAAAGATATCCCAGTGTGAACAATTCTGGAAAAGGTAACCTTGCAATACCACTGGGAGAGACTCGAAAGGAGACTAAACCACTGACCTGGATACATGCGGAGGGTTCATTTGTCCAAAATGAGTAGCCACCAACTAAGTATATTCTGCCATTGTGAACAGCAACTCCCGATTCATTTTGGCCTGAAGCAGAAAAACAAAACCTTATGTGTTTGTTAATCATTCACATATATATTATAAAACTACTTCTATCCTGTGGGATGCTGCACATAGATTCAGCTAGCCAGCTGTTTACATGGAAACATTGCTATAATCTCTCTTAAAACAGAGTCAACAGACAAGCTTATTGGTACATTTCCAATGTTTTTGAAGAATCTAAAATAGTACAACACACCCATGCAAGTTGTAAGTTCTACTTATTGTAAATTTCTCCTGCTGTTGCACACATTTGCCCAAGCATTTCTATTTAAAGGTAAAGGTAAAGGTACCCCTGCCCGAACGGGCCAGTCTTGACAGACTCTGGGGTTTGTGCGCCCATCTCACATCTATTGGCCGGGGGCCAGCGCTGTCCGAAGACACTTCCGGGTCACGTGGCCAGCGTGACAAAGCTGCATCTGGCGAGCCAGCGCAGCACACGGAACGCCGTTTACCTTCCCGCTGGTAAGCGGTACCTATTTATCTACTTGCACCCGGGGGTGCTTTCGAACTGCTAGGTTGGCAGGCGCTGGGACCGAACGACGGGAGCGCACCCCGCCGCGGGGATTCGAACTGCCGACCTTTCGATCGGCAAGCCCTAGGCGCTGAGGCTTTAACCCACAGCGCCACCCGCGTCCCCATTTCTATTTAAGTATATTTTAAAAACATGTACGGCACTCTTCAGTGTTTCTATTCCCACCGTGCACCAAATAATTGCTATTTTGAGGGGAATGGGTTATCTCACAATCAACAGCTGATGTACAAGCTGTGTTCTTGCACTGGTATACACCACAGTCAGATACAAGTGGTCTTTACTGGTTGTGATAGCACTGGTCACTTTTAGAGCAGGATAAAGGGCACCTGAACTTGTTTTAACAACTCCCCATCTTCTGTCTTTGCAGTTGATTAGCAATAATAAGCCACCTATGAGCAAAAGACAACAGTAGCAGGTACTGGTCATAGGATAGAAGGAGAAAGACTGGAGTAGAGCAGGCTGGCAACAACTTTTGCAGCCCCACCCAATAAAAAGAAGAGCTTCTAAATAAGTTGCCCTACATGACGGGGCTGGCCTGACAAGTCAAAAGTGGTGCATGTCTGGGATGAGGAGAAGTAGTGTTTTCAGCACTCCGCACATTTAATTATATGAAGTAGGGAAAGTAATCCAGATATTTCCTCTTGTATCACAGAGTATCCAGCACTGGGCTCCTGTTGGTCTATTGCTTTGATGCCAGAACTTGCATGAAGCTGGTTGTGTTTTGCTTCCCTTGCAAATCAGCAAAATCCAAAGCTCAAACAGTGCAAACTAACTGAATTTAAAAGTGAGGGAGGAGGGAAGAATTTGACTTGAAACTTTGCTCTACTAAAATACACAAACAAAATACTTGCCTGTCAGCAGACTGAAGTTGCAGCGTGTCCACTGGTCAGTGTCTATATTGTAGGAATCTATGTGGCGGACAAGAATCCTGTCATTGTTATAATCCAGATCATTGCCTCCTAAAACGTACAGCTTCCTTTGCACAGCTGCCATTGAATGGTAGACTCTTCTCTGCAACATGGGGCTCCGGCTAAGCCATTTATTCTGTAAATATAAACATAAGAGAACTGGTTCACATTAATTTCTATAGGGGGAAAAAATCTTCTTTCTTACTAGGTTCAAGGTGGCTTGCAATAAATGTTACCCATATAGCCACATCAAAATAATGTTTGAAAATTAAGTAGTAACTTAAGTTTTCATAGCCTAAGCTATTAAAATTAACCCAAATGAATGAAAATTTAACCAAACGTTTTCCCAGGCAGAAAAGTCTTGCTTGGTGCCCTTTTATTTCTCAATGTGTATCTGGTTAGGTAAACAATAGTGATATTTTTAATTGGTAAAAGAAGAGGTGAAACAAATTTATTATTAGAAGAATGGAGAGTAGTGTGCATGAAACAGTGGAAATCGTAAAACAATTGCACCATGTAGCCCCCATAATGTATAGCTATCCGTTATATTGTGTATTATTTGGCTAGGAGGAATTAATATTTGCATTAGCAGTCCAGTCCCTTGACACAGAACTATAGACACCATCTGCTTTGCAAAGCCTGCCTGCATCCCCTGATTATATCTTAGCTTCCTCCACAGCAGTGACTGCCAGGTAAGCTGCTAAGCACTGCAAAGGCAAGGAAACAGAGGGGCCTGGTGGGGTCATTCCTAATAAGCCAGTGTGTGAATACTAATCAGCAGTGGAGAAGCAGAGGTCACCCCAGCCTGCCTGTTGGCAGGTAGCTATGTGCTCAGTGGCAGATGGTAGGCATTATCAGCACTCCACAAAGGCCTAGCGCAGAAACAGGCACTAGCACCGAATTATAGAGGTATTGAGATTCTGTGCAAGGCGCAAGCAGATGTGAGGTTCTTCCAGTGCCCACCGTATACAATATGCCAGCAGAATTTTTAAAAAGAGCGTGTGTGTAAAAACATGAAGCCGACCTCATTGTAAGAATGCTAACACACACTTTTCTACCTATTAACTGTTTGTGTTTGGGGGCTCTGGCCTAAAAGGAGCCCAAGTATGCAGAGGGCCAGAAAGTGGGAAGAAACAGCTTCTGAGCCCCCAAAGGCAACAAATTATAATACACATAAAAAACGGGAGCATTAGAAAATGTAAATAAATAGGCAGGATGTTATTTTGTTCATCGTGAGGCTGAAACTGCTGTTGACAAACATTTGCATGCAAAACAAATCCTAGGCTTCATACAGAGAGAAGTCAACTGTGCTAGGTTTTGGTGCAAGAAATGCAGGTATTTCTAAGGGGTTTAAGGTGGCTCAGTGCACTGCTAAAATCAAGCCCCTTTTCTGTAATCACAAATCACTATTTTACCAGCAAATGGGACTAAAGAATGCATGAAATCTGTCTAAAGCTGGAAGTAGAAATTATACAAAGCAGATGGCTTCTGGTGGTGAATAAGGCAGCTTCCTGGGTCTGTTCTCAACATCTTCTCTCAACTTTTAGTGCAGAACTTTCCAAACTTTTCATGTCGGTGACACCTTTTAGACATGCATCATTTTGCAACACAGTAATTCAGTTTTACTAGCAAAAACCAGAGGTTAAACTAACCCCTTTCCAGCCCCGGGAGGAGCGCAGGGAGTGTTCACACAACACAACTACGCATTGCAGTCGACACACTTTGGAAAGCTCTGATTTAGTGGAATTTGCGCCACATTGTGTTTATCCGCCAACACCAACGATGTGAAATGGAAGTGCACAAATGTCATATTATAAGGCACATTGCACCAAATATTATTTATTTTCAGCAAACATTTAGTACATTTGCATCCAGCCTTTCTTCAAGGTAGTGTAGGTCATTCTTTCCTTTCTACTCTATTTTATCCTGTCAGCCATGTTTGAGGTAGGCAAGGCTGAGATAAAGTGACTAGTCCAAGGTCATCCAGTGAGCATGTGGCTGAATGGGCTTTTGAACCCAGGTCTCTGAAGCCCTGCATTTCCACCCATTCTTCCCTAACCTGGTGTTCCCAGCTGCTGGACTACAGGGAGGCTGGTAGCAGATGGGAGTTCAAGATTTCAGAACACTGTTCCAACCATGACACAAGGAGAAGAACAAGATACAGAACTGCCTTTACCTGTTATGTGTTGTTAGGTTCTTTTAACTGGTTTTTATTTCATTAGGAGAAGAATATTAACTGAATGATTAAGAATCTGGTCTAAAGGTTCCTCAGAAAGTTGCACTACTATACACTTGACTGCATTCCAAAACATAGCTAAGTCTGCATAACCCCACTGATCTCAATGGGCATCAGAACACTTACCGTATTTTTCGCACCATAGGGCGCACCGGACCATAGGGCGCACCCAGTTTTTAGGGGGGGAATTCAAGAAATAAAATCTTCCCCCCCCCCCCGCAGCCCCAAAGAGCAGCGTACAGGCTGCACACAACCTCTCCCTGCCGGAGGGGTTGCGTGCAGCTATGGATCAAGCCAAGGGAGCGAGCGGGATGGATCCCGCTCGCTGTTTTGGCTTCCCCTAGCCCCGTGCAGCCTCTCCCTCCCGGGAGAGGCTGCGTGGGGCTAAAGAATCCATAGCCCCGTGCAGCCTCTCCTTGGCAGAGGGGTTGCGCGCGGAAGCCAAGGCAGCGAGCAGGATGGATTCTGCTCGCTGTTTTGGCTTCCCCTTTAGCCCTGTGCAGCCTCTCCTTGGCGGAGGGGCTGCACAGGGCTTTACTGGGAGGTGGGGGGATTCCCTCACCTCTCCCAAAAGCCCGCAGAAGCCGTGCAAACCCTTTAAAGAGATCGCGGCTTCTCCTGGCTTTTCTGGGAGGTGGGGGGATTCCCTCACCTCCTGCAAAACCGGCAGAAGCCGTGCGCCCTTTAAAAGGGCTGCACGGCTTCTCCTGGCTTTCCTGGGAGGTGGGGGGATTCCCTCACCTCTCGCAAAAGCCTGCAGAAGCCGTGCAACCCCTTTAAAGGGATCGCGGCTTCTCCTGGCTTTTGTGAGAGGTGAGGGAATTCCCCCACTTCCCGCAAAACCGGCAGAAGCTGCGCGCACATTAAAAGGGCTGCACGGCTTCTCCTGGCTTTCCTGGGAGGTGGGGGGATTCCCTCACCTCTCGCAAAAGCCTGCAGAAGCCGCGCAATCCCTTTAAAGAGATCGCGGCTTCTCCTGGCTTTTCTGGGAAGTGGGAGAAGGGACTGATGCCGCCAGTCAGTCCCTTCTCCCTCCTGTTGAAAAGCCCTCAAGAGCTCACGGAGCTTGTGTGCGGCTCTTGGGGGCTTTTCCCGCCTGCCTCCCCCCTGCATTCGTTCCATAGGACGCACACACATTTTCCCTTGCTTTTTAGGAGGGAAAAAGTGCGTCCTATGGTGCGAAAAATACGGTAAGTCTGAGTTGGACTGTGGCTTTTGTGTTTTAAGAATTACAGCCTTCCTAAAATGTGTTTGGGGCAGTTGAGATAGACAAATAGTGTGATCTGACTTATAATGCAGATTCCTATGACAGATAATACACTGACTTTTAAAACTTCTGCTTGGATGGGTTGTTTCTTAAGTATGTTTACTTATTTATAGGTATCTCAAGTGCCACCACATATGCATAGATCATAATGTTAATAGCTACCTTTCTAGATCAGATCCAAGGCCCATCAGTAACCTGCAAGATACCTCTGAAAGCATGAAGCTGACAGCTATTTGTGTTACTTGTTCCTAGCATCTGACATTCCACTAGAACCTGCCTCTGAAAATGAAGTGATAGGTGTGTATGCATACAGAGAACCGTTAGTTTCACCAGCTTTCAGCCTGTTAACATTATTTGTGGCACTTAAAAAAAAATGATTAATAGTTCTAAGTGCAAGAGGCCCAGGGGTTGACTTGGCTCACTTAAATAATCCAAGGTTCAACTTCAGGCTTCTCAGCTGGGAAATCCCAATGAGCTGGGCTGGGAAAGATGCTAATATCAGCAGGAGTCTTTACATTTCCAACTATTAACTTATACAAATAGATACCAAGGTCATGATATTTGCCTCACAATAAGGATGCCACACCAACCGATGGCAGGATTATAGGGATCAAGGATACCCATCTCTCATCAGTGCTAAAGCAGACTGGAATACAGGTTTTGCATAAACTTCCTGTATCCTCCTTCACCATGCTATCCGTGCTTCAGCGCTCAAGTAACATGCATTGCAGGGACCAAGGCGGCTGGATGGTGGATATTAAGACACATATGGGTCACCTATTTCCAGACTGTCCTGGTGAGCTGCTTCCTTGCATACTAAAGAGCAAGGGAAAACAGGGCTCTCTTAAGGCCTACCAGGATCTGCCAATGCGCAGGAGCTGCGCTTTTATATCATCTAAGCTATTGTTGTTTGGAATGAGATGCTTTACTCATTTGATAGTGCATTTACTCACATACTTTGCATTCTTTGTGTTTAAATAAATACTTGTAATATATAAACTTACTTGTGAAGGATCATACACCATTAGCCTGTTCTGATATTGTGCAGTATTTGTTACTCCTCCTGTAACAGATGTTTACAGTGTTACACGAACATTAAACACAGTTGGGAGTGCATTAAAGCAAATTATCTACCATTAGGAAGCATACTGCATTTTTTTCCATGCTACATGCAAAAAGGAATTTGTCAAGTTTCACTTTCCAACATCCTTATTTCTCCGGTGGCAAGTTAACAATATGCCCATGTTGGTTCATGTGCCACAAACCACAACTAGGCAAAATAAGTCGCACCCTTTGAATACTGAAGGGTACCTGAAGGTCACCATTCTGTTTCTTCTGCTAAGAGAGGTCCTCTGAACAAACACAGTTAAAGTAAGGACAGCAATAATATGTTGCATGATGACACAAATATATGCAAGACATCTGGAAGAATAGGGCTGTCCTAAGATTAAATTCAAGGTATATTATATTAGGGTGGGGCGACCCTGTACGGTACCATAACCTTGGAGAAGTGTCAGGATAAAAATACATCTAATCATAATCTATGCTAAAAACAATGTCATCACCACCTATCCTGCTGACTGAACTTCTGTGATGTTGCAGAATGCTGGTGAACCTTAGAGGGAGAAATTGCACAATGTCTGCTGGTATAAGGTAATTTATCATTGTCTCCATGTAAATTAATTTTAGGAAGGGCACAGCTTTTTCTCCATCCCCACTGTCTGTCACAAACATGTACTGAGGCAAATCAGGTGTAGCCTATTTGGTACACTTCCGTGTCACCATTTGCAGGCCCATGCGCATTGTGTCTCAAGAGCTAGGAAGAGGTAGTAACTTATGAACAACAAAAGAACATGACAAGATCTTGGAATTTAACTGGCCACCACAGATGACAGAAGGCTTTGGCATAGCCACTGGGTATGTATCCTGAAGCATTCAGCCCAACTACTAGATTATTATTCACAAGGGTCGGTCCTAGGTTAAGGGTGACCCCTTCAAGGCCACCAGATGGAAGTCCTAATGGCCCATCTGCTTCCGTCTGGACCTTTGGCCAGAATCTTCAACCCAGACCCCTTTACCAGGGGATCCTGAGATTTTGACATAGCCAAAGGGAGGGTTCCTCTTATCCTTCAAGTTAGACTGAGGATCCAACCCAATGCCTCCCCCCCCCTCCACCAAAGTTGTGGCAGTTGCTTTGAGGAAGTCAAAAACCCAAAGGGGCCCAATTTGTCTACAGGCAAATTTCTCCCTGGTCCCGAATATGGTGACTGATTGAATTCCACAACAAGGTTGTGCCTACATACGCAGAGCCAAACTTACAGGGAGGCATGGATTGCCAACTGTGCTCTGGCTCTAAGTGCAGCCAGCTTAAATTCAGTGACAGCGGACCAGAGTGAATACTACGTTCAGCTGGTCCGCTGCTGAAGACCTACCCTCTCCCCCCACAAAGGCCATGATTGGCGCATTTGAAGCTAAGATTTTGGCAGCATACCCCTCGCGCCCTCACCAGCTCCTGCAGCTGCACTAGGCTGCAGCAGCCGCTTCCCTAAAGAGGTAAATAGTCTCTTCCTGTGGATCCCATTACTTGAAAAACTACACTTAAATTGCCAAGTTGGAATTTCAAGTAACAGCTACGAGGATGAAAGAGTGAAATGAAAGTGTGCTGAAAGAGAGGAACGAGGAGTGTGAATTAAAAGTTGGGAAAGGAGGAGCTTTGTACTTTTTACAGAAATGCAAGGAAATCTAGAAATTTGCTTCGTGGCAACCTCAAAGCTCAATCAGATCAGAATGATTAGATGAGAAATTGTGATCGCATTTCTTTTCTCTCTTTTTTTAAGGTAAGTAGAGGGGTGACCAGTAGTGGGACCATAGCACACAGGAAGTGGTGTGGGAAGGGGGACACGACTCTTTCTGTCTGTGTAACTGTTCCCAGTAAGACTATCCGTGCTGTTCATTCCAGGAGTGAAGACGCCTTTTTATGCATGATGGGTTGGGTTGGGTTATGGGGCCAGAGAGACAGGAAAGAGTGTGGAAACAGAGAAGCAGAAGGGCGGGCAGGCTGACAGAAAGGTACAAGGTATTTTCATTTCAAAATGATGGGTAACTAAAATCTAGCTCCTCTCTCAACCCAGCCGATGATCTGTACTAAAATACCTGCTATATAAAGCCTGTCCACAGGACAAGAATCATGCAAATTCAATGGATACTTTCGCCATAGGCGTTTGTCCGGCTGGGTCTTAACACTGGCGTGGAAGCATAAAACGTGCATTTCTTGGTTTCCCTTCTGCATGTTTAATTTTTCTCACGTGCACACACATACCTACACCTTAAAGCCATTACGTTCCCTTTGCCTTCTTTCTGCTCCCCCCCTTTTTTTTAAAAAAAAAAGATTCATTTGCCAAAATGAGATGCTATGGATTTACATACAGATTTGACGACAGAAAAATAGACCTGGAATTAATAGCACAGCCTCTATATGTTTTAATCCTCCCTTCCCCCCTCAGATCAAATACCCTTGCCTCCAGCAGAATTCCTGGCTTTGAAAGTCATCAAGCTGATTTGACTGCTCTTAGGTTAGGCTGCCACATGCTGTTCCACTGCCCCCCTGCAATCACCGCATTTGCAGGAAGATTCTCTGCCAACAAGTATATTTTATAGATTGGCAGTTTTGCTCTCTCTCCTCTCCCCCATCTCCCCTTAACCGCCACCTTCTCCCCAGGGGAGGAATATGCATCTTAACAGCTTTCTATAGATTCATCTGCCATTAACTATGCCATTTCTTATCAGCATCAATTTTCAAAAAACCAAGTTTATCCTAACTTTGAAGTGCTACAGTGGAAAAGTTTCAGGGCTGTTGTTCTTTTTTTATATAGATATAAAAAGCAACCTACCAAAATTTAAATTTAACAAGCCCATAATGCCCCCCACAAACGACCATTTTAAGAATACTCTAGGCAATGGAGGAATAGGTATAAAATGTCTTTTTTAAAAAAATAGCAGAAAAATAAAAGTTTAAATGGTACCAGAAAAAGTGATGTTTTTCCATCATAAAATGGGACAATCAAAAGGCAATTGCTTTTACTTCCCTGTGCTGCTTTCCAAAAGGAGAATGATAATATCAGTGGAGATGATATCCGGGTGCGTTTAAAAATAAAGTCTATAATAAAGTCTTTTAGAAGTCAAGCAACCTGTAAATAGCTCATAGGATTTCAAATGCAGGAGGAGAAAAATGTATCAGTAAGCGATTGTAATTTTTTTGGCTTGCTGATTGCTGGCTGAATTTATATACAACTACTGGGATAAATAATGCACCGCATGAGAACCACTTCGCTGTGTTGGATTAGTGATCTATTCAGACCAGAATCCTGTCTCTGATGCCATGAAATAAGTTGTTTACGGAGTATACCATTCATTCCTAGCCTCTGCAAGTAGTACAGTATCCTGCTTCAGTTGTTTGTGTTCCTTTGTTTCTGAATGCCATTGAACCTTCACCACCACTATAACTTCCTCTTGGCAACCATACTATGTATGGATGGGTCATTTCCCTACCTATTTTTGAACCTGCCATCAGCTGAATTTCAGTGTGTGTGCCTTTTCATTTATTTGTTGTGGAAGTATTAAGAACAGTTGCTTAATTTCATGTGGAAAATGTTTCAGACCTGGTTTTTCAAAGCTCATCAAACTGCACCATAGCACTAAAAAACGTATGATTTGTAGTGCTATACTTGGACTAGCACAGCAGTGGGGAATCATTTTTGTCTCTAAAGTAACAAAATAACTTTCTATATGTAAATTGCTCCAAAAAGTACCGCATTTTTTTTCAAAATTGTTGTTTTCTTTGAGAAAAAACTAAGGGAGGGGGACAGATATCCCCCTTCCGATGTCTTCAAAATTTCCATAAACCTCCTGTCTCTAATCAGAATTTAGCCCCTGTTCTTCAGTTGATAGTTGGGGTGCTTAATCCTGTTTTGCTGTAAGCTATTTGCACAGCAAGGCAAAATGGAACCCTGCCCTCCTGCTGGATGTAGTTGGTGGGACAAGTCCTTGTGGCCCAAATTGGACCCCCTGGTGAACCAAAATTAGCCCATGGGCCAGAGATTCTCCATCCCTGTACTAGCACTATATAGCATGATATCTGATGGACTGAAGGCATGACAAGAGGGAGGGCGGCTTTTTACAAGAGAAAATAAGGGTGTAAATTAAGTGCTTTGCTAGGTCAGAGCCAGGTTCAATGTAGGCTCACATTCTGTCTGCAACTGTGGCCAAAATTACACTGTGGAAGCTTGTAGGAACATCCGTGCTCTGACGTTTGCATCCAGCAGTCGGAAATGCATTGACTGTAATAATGGACAATCCGTATCTGAATGTGGTGCACAGGTTAGAACAGGGTTTCCCAAACGCCAGCTGCTTTTGGACTGCAACTCCCATCTAGCTAGCAGGACCATTGGTCAGGGATGATGGGAGTTGTAGTCCAAAAACAGTTGGGGATCCAAGTTTGGGAAACCCTGGGTTAGAGTGTTGAACTAGGACTGCGAGACCAGGGTTCAAATCTCCCCTCAGCAACTAACCTTGGGCTAGTTGCTGTCTCTGCCCAGTCCTCCTCGCAGGACTGTTCTAAGGACAAAATGGAGAGAGGAGAAGCAAGTGCGCCACATTTAGCTTTTTATAAGAACAGTGGAATATCAATGTAATAATCAACTAAAAGATTTTAAAATAGCTTGAGATGAAAGATACGATTCATGAAAGCCTTTCCTATGCAATTTCATGAAATGGGAAAGGAGACGGACTGAGGAAGAAGGGATAGATGCGTTGCTAGTCACCAGTGATGCCACAACTTTCGAAATCCCCCAGATCCCCGCTTTGGTTGTCAAAAGAAGCGTTTTCCCCCATTGCAGTATGAGTGCTGGGAAAATGTGATCTCCTTGGATGGAAAAGCAAAAAACATTCCTTGAGGGAAGAAGTCTGGATTCTGCGTAATAAGCAAATATCCGCTGTTGGTTTCAAACATATAAGCAGTGGTGGCTGGTACCCATTGGCACAGGTGGGGAGATAGGCAGGAGTGGTGTGGTACCCACTGAGCAGTGGTGGCTGGGACCCATTGGGACAGGGGGGGGGAACAGGAGGTGGAGCCAAAGCCAATGGCAGGTGGAAGCCACTGATTCCAGCTTTGTCCCCATCCTTCCTACTGAATTCCCTAAGTGCAACACAGAAGAGGAAGCTGACGGAGATCATATATTGTGCCTGTTGTATTAATGCATAACGCAAATGGGGGGGGGATGTGTGCTCTCATGCTCCCAATTGGCAAATGTCTTTTAAAAGATGGAAACCTTGACCTAATATGAGGAACAGAATTAGCATTCTCACCATGTCCATTAGCAAGGTAGTGAAAAGGAACGTCAAGTATTTCCCCGCATGCTGGTCGACAGGAGGGGGCCCTTTCAGGCAAGCTCAACTAGCTCTCTTGGAACAATTGTCTAACCACTTGTAAAATGGGCTGCAGGACCAGACAGACCATTGGAATAGCTGCACTTTTAGCAATGCTTTGCCCTGTCATCTCGTGTATCTCATACTGTAAGCCATTATTATGAAATGTAAACCTTCGGCGTTTTGTTTAAACGTAACAAAGACTAAAGAAAACATGACATTTTGATTAGAAAGACCTTGAACCCAGAATTTTGAGAGGGAATAATGTATTGGAGTTCTTTTGGGGTTAAGTAAATCCTGCCACAGCCAGGTGTATACAGTGGTACCTCGGGTTAAGAACTTAATTCGTTCTGGAGGTCCATTCTTAACTTGAAACTGTTCTTAACCTGAGGTCCCACTTTAGCTAATGGGGCCTCCTGCTGCTGCCGTGCTGCCGCAGCGCAATTTCTGTTCTCATCCTGAAGCAAAGTTCTTAACCCGAGGTATTATTTCTCGGTTAGCGGAGTCTGTAACCTGAAGAATCTGTAACCTGAAGCGTCTGATACCTGAAGCGTCTGTAACCCGAGGTACGACTGTATATGGCACTGACATACGTCTTTCAGCTACACTGACTATAAATTCCCATATAATTATACACCAAAATTTGTTTCAGATAACACAGTGCTGGTTAAACAACAAAGAGCTTGTGCTGTTTGCATATCAGCACTTCAGGGTGACTACTGATGCTGCAGAAGCTTCAAGAGACTTGGGAAATTCTTCAATTTAATTATCCTAGAATGAGCTAGCTTGACATACTTGGATTTAAGCCAATTTAGTCCCATCAACTTCATCTACAAAGAATTTTCTCTCACACTCTGACACATACGCACACACCCCTTCCTGCCCACCCAACCTCATGCGGAATCTTAGCTTGTTTACAGATTAGGAGAGAGGCAAAGAATTGGAGCTTGCGGCCTTTATAAAGTTTGCCAAAGTGTAAAGACAGCAGTGAGAGGAGGAGAAATCGAATGTCCTGCAAAATGTACCGGTTAGACTTAGAGCATTTTCTTCTTCCTTTCAGGTGCTGCAATATGAACTATAACATCATTCTAAACCCTGAAAGAAGAAAAAGTGGTCTAGCCCTAACCAATATATTTCTTCATTCAGAAAAAGATCATTAAACACGAAACCATAATGGTTCTGGTGCATTTCAAGGCTATTTTGCTTGAAAACTGAAAGCATGAAAAGTATGCATCTCTTTGTGAGCAAGCCAGATCAAACACTTTTCAGAAACTGCAAAATTTAGCATTCTATAAAACCTCAAAATTACCAGTCAACAGGTGCAGAACATAACTACAGAATGCATTTCTAACATATCCCTGTTATTACTCTGCAATACAAAGGGAGGGGAGAACATCCATAAAAAGCCTTAGACTCCATTTCCCTAGCAGCATCTTTAGAAACTAGGGGGGGTGTAAAAATCCCCCAAGAGAAAGACACACCAAAAGTATCGCCCCAACTCTAAATTTAAAACCGACCAACTTTATGGATATGAGTGTTATTTCAATATTCCTTTTCTGTACAATACTTAGAAATATGTATAAAACATTCTCACTTTTGGAAAACAATACTCCCATTCCTAAGTTCACTATCTTTCTTCCCCAATACAACTCTGTGTTTAGTTCACTTTTGTTGTTATCTACTTTCTTATACTTCAATTTATTCTAAACCATGGCTTTCCTCAGTGCCATCATTCTTCTGCTGAGCTGTATTAAAAAATGTGTGCATAGTAATTATATTTACATCAAGGGTGTAAGTATACAAACATTTTCTCCCTACCCAAAAGTCCCAGTGTAAAGCTTTTTTAATTTCAATTTTAACTGTTCTTTTTCAAAACCAAATGCTGCACCTTGATTATATCCCCCTTATTTTAGCTGCAGTTTCCTTCATATTTACTACTTGTGGTTCTTAATCACTATACTAACTCTCCCACCCCTTTTTGCATCCTAACTTGGTTTCTTAAACTTTGGCCTTTGGTGAATGAAAGCTAGACCCATCTTCTCCAAGACAAGTTTCCTAAAACCAACTCTCCACTGACAGTGTTTTGTCATCGCGCAAATGACTGAAATGAAACATTTTCTACCTGATATCCAAAGGAGACCATCCACAACATATCCCGCATGACAGGAAAGGGATCTGTCAAAGGACTGAACAAAAGTCCATTTGTTCTTCTTAGGGCAGTAGCGCTCCACCGTAGGCAACACTTGACGCAGCTCATTTCTACCTCCGACTGCGTAGAGGTATTCGTCCACAGCTCCCAACACAAAATGTTCCCGGCAGTTCTTCATTGGACCTATTTCAGCCCAAGAATTGTTTCGAGGGTTGTATCTACAAGCAGTCCGTACTGCACAAGTGCGGCCGGTGGCATGCTCAACTTCGCCACCTGCTACAAAAAGGAAATCTCCCATTACAGCAACACAGTGGTGGCTTCTTCCTACCGGCATGGGAGCCAGCTCACTCCAGTTTGCAATCCCTGCTATATAAACGTTATCCTGGTCTACAGGATTGAAGTATCGAAGTTCTTTAACTTTGCAGATCTCCCGTTTCTTCCCGCCAATGATGTAAAGAGTGTCTGACTGGAAGCGAGGTTTTGTCCTTCTGGTCTGCCATATTGGCTGTGCATAGATACTCTGGTGATATACCAAGGCCTCATTGATCAGTGCTGTGGCAGTTTCACTAGCTTGCACAAGAGGGTGAGAGAGGGCTACTGTATGCAAGGTGTCCACGTCCATAAGCCCAAACCGAACATGCTGGAGAAGTTCATCCATGTATTGGTAACGGCAATTGTGTTCTAGCCACCTCACAGCTAGCTAGAAGGGAAAGTGGGGGGGGGGGACACATGAAGTTATCTGCATTAGCCACAATTCAGTGTGAGACTGCTTGCATTCCTAAAAGTACATTTGCATTGCCTTATCAACAACAAATTATACTCCCAAATTTCATCAGATGCATACATAAAAACATCCCTTCATCTTTCCTAAAATAATTACGACTATCAGTAGAGTTTATGTATGATAACAGAGCTGTGTTGGCTTTTAGCTCACTGATGTTTTTCTGAACCCACAAGGGAGAGTTACCCTGCATGACAAAACACAGCAAATGGTGCAACATTCCACAATGACTAAAAAGCATATATCATATTGGAAATCAATCTGTTAGAATACAGAAAAAAGGAGACTATGGCCATGTTCTGAAGTTCAGTTGTGTCCTTGCCTGCTTGTAAAAGCCTTGTGCATGCGTGCATAATCAACTACACTTTACTTTCCTACTACTAGATATGTGTAAAATAGAATATACTGCAAGAAGCACAAAGCACTGGAGAAGCCAAGGAGCTTGGAATTATTATAATTTGCCATGACCTAAACAGAGTTTCTTTTTGGATGAGCTAAAAATGGGAAAAAATAGGTAGTAAATAGAAGCAAATTAGTGTATCTACCTGCAACATTTTCATGCAACATTATGAATGCAGCTATTGTACAACCATGAAACAAACCCTATGACTATCTGGTAGCTGCACTGGATGCAGAAAAAGTCCATAGCCCTGAGTTCCCATTGAAGACAATGGAACAACCCAATCATGACCTTAGTTCCATTGATTTCAATGGGAACTAGTTGTGTCCAGATTAGATTTGATGGAGTGGAGCTGCAATTATTATAAAAAGCACACCTGCTGATCAGGCTGAAGGTCACCTGCATACTATTTCACATACAAGGGCAGGATCTTCCAAGATCAACATACTAAAACTACATTGCATTGTATCATAAGCAATGGCAGCCAGCAACGCAACAAACCATGGGTGCAAACTGTGGCAGCTACCATGTTGTCCTGCCTCTTCTCTCAGCTAGCATTTACACACTGCCTCGGCCTGCTATAGAAAAATACACACACACACACACATTTACACACCACCTCACACAGCCTTAACAACATCCTATGAGACATGCAGTTATTTAAAATATGGTGCAGATTAATTTTCTACATTCTTATTCCACTGTGTGTGTGTGTGTGTGTAAGTAAAATTAAGTTAGACACAGGTGATAAACAACTATGCTAAGCTAAAGAGAAAATTAAAAGGAGTGTTCTGCTCAATCTGTTGTGCCTTTGAGCACAATCTGAGGGGAAGAAGGGAAGCAAAAAAAGGCAGAGAAAGCTAAAGCGAAGGTCATAGAGTGAAAGAACTTCCTCAGGGCACAGAATAAATTAAATCTCAAGGAAAAAAAATAAAATGCGATTTCCTGAGTGCAAGGCACAAACTCAAAATGACAATGATTGACAGCCAAACTATATCCGTGCAATATCTAAGGCTGCACGTTCTCATTTACCTCAGTGTAGCCAGCAAGCGCCCATTAAACATCCGTCTGATGCCCAAATTAACCTTCTTGGCAAACTGAAAGAGGCACAAACTATCATAATCAACCTTTCATTATCACAGCAGCCTCTAGTTAAAGGGTCAGAATAATTGTGCCATCAGAGCCCTGATTGTTTTCAATCAACAGACGGCTGGAGTGACAGCTCAGTGATGGAGTAGTTTGATGAAACCGCACCAGGCCTAATCAGAGCAGATGAAAGGAAGGCATGATTGGTGCAAATGAACAGTCGTGCCTCTCTTTTTCATTTACAATCTGAAATTACTCTTAAATTTACAGGTCCCCCCCCCTTATGAGTACCTCAGAAAGAATATTTGACTTATTATGAGTTCTGACAGTGCAGAGTTATAAAACACGGGTAGGGTTTCCCCCACCCCCTTCCTCCAAGTGGAGCCTTTAAGTGTGTATTCAGCATAATTTTAACAAAATTCACTCTTGAAAAGGCGCAAAATGACTGAAGATTTGCAATGACCTCACCTTTCAGTACTGTTTGATTAGCAGGGCAGTTTATTACAGCTAACAACCTTCGCAGTGACAGGAGGGTTTTCTGTAGGGAGGGTGTGTGTGTGTGTGGAATAACAGCAGCAATAATTGATGGGCAAAGCTCTTTTCTAAATATTTCCTCCTAACCAATTTATTGTCATACCCAGTTTTAAATACGCACATTTACACCGCTTTCCCTCTTTGGAAGAATTCAAGGCAAAGATCATTTCTTAACCCAATTAGAAGTCAGCAATTTTGTTCAACATACTAATATTTAAGCATTTGGTTAGGTTGCATCTGATGCAAAATTTGCAATTTTAGATATAGGCATACAAATATATAAGCTTAAACTGCTTAAATTTTATTTGCATGGCTTACAACTTTAAAACAAGTCGAATCAGAACTAATTTTCATTAAAGAGGCCCATAATATGCCAGTTATACCTAAACCACTCAAGTCTCAACTCCTAAACTCTTTCGCACAGCTCTGCATAATTCGACCACATGGTTCCCTGAGATTCCAGCAGCTATTGAAATAAAAGCACGAAAAACATAAATCAAAGAAAACCTTTTTGTACTGCTGAACAGAGTAGGTATTTCAAGTGGCGAGCAGCAAGACCCTTTACTTTGTGTTCTTGAGCTGCATCAGATATTTGGCCAATCATACACCTCTACAGTATATCAGCATTCAGGTCAATGCAGCAAAACCAAAGGAGGCTTAGCAGCAGAGATTAATTTGTATCATTTCTACCCAAAGAAGGGCAAGCGTAAGGAGGCTGATGCTGAAAGATACTCACATCCGATAATTTTATATGCATTCTGTACACAGTCAATTAAGTGAACCCACCATTCCATGTCCTTTTATATACAAACAATTCTACATCCTATCCATGAGCCCTCTGTTTACTTCTCACAGGAGTGTCAATGCAGTGAAGCTATTATAAGATGGGCACAACCCGGTCAAAGCTAAACATTTTTTTAAAGCCCCTTTAATTCCTATGGTAAATAGTATGCCTTTCCCTCTCCCTTACAGAAATCAGTGGGATTTAAAGAGGCTCAACTGGATCGCAACCAGTGGAAATTACTGTCGGACATGCAAAGGGCAATTCCATGATCAAACATGTTCTAACTACTGACAAAATGGGGTATAGTAGCTGTATAAGGCTGGAGAGCACCATAGCAAATTATATTTTGTGAAGCAGTCTTTCCAGTTTCTCATCCCATAGACTCAACTTTTGAATGGCTGGCAGTGACCACCTGCTGTAGATTGCTGGGTAGAGGTGTAAGTTGGTCCTAGCAAAGTCTCCAATAGCTACTGGTGCCCTGATGTAAGAGGGGAAGTCTTCCTCTTCAATAGCATCCATCACCATTTCCATAATTTTGGCAAAATCTATAATGTTTCCGCATGTATATCAGTTATGTCTGTCTTTTCACTGTCTCTTTCCGAACCAGTTTGCTTCCTTCACCTTAATCTCAAATTTCTGATGGTGCTTCTCCTGCCTATATCAACAGAAACTATTTGGGGAACCTGCAGCCATTTACCTGGAAGAGAACTCCCTAGGGGCTTCTTCCAAGGCAAACAGTGGTCTCTTTGCCACATCAGCTGCCACTACACCAATCATGAGGGACATTCATCTCAAACCTATCTGCATGTCAAGCAACCCAATATTCCTCAAGCTCAGAGCAGACTGTGATTTTTAACCAGCATAAAAAAGGTCAAAAATAAATGTGAACACACAAGGTAAACAACAATACAGCTACTTTAACAAACATTCCCACTTTTTGCTAGTATTTTTAAAACAATATCAGATTCTGTTTGGGGGCAACACAACAGAAAGTGGAGCATGGAACAATCTGCTGACTTTATTGGTGCTGTCATTTTTGAGGATGCAATATGAAAAATTCAAATTTTAAGTTCATACCTTGTGATGTAGAGAGTCTGTGCTTTAGAGAGACACAGCAGAATGCAACTGCAGCGTTAAAAGTAACTGCTGTATACATGATTATTTCTTTCCTATTGTTGTTTAGTCGTGTCCGACTCTTTGTGACCCTATTATCTGCCCTTAAAAAGTTACCTGTGAAATTTCAGGGGGAAATTCAGAAGTAGGCTCTGGTGCAGCATGAAGTGCAGCTGCTGGGGGGGAAAGTGGGAGGGTAAGGAAAGAAAACATTTTTAAAAAACCAAGCCAAGTGCTAATTGTGATATCCTTTTCAGGTTACATTCACTCATGGATTTCATGCCTCCATTGAAATAAATGAGGCACTCAGCTCCTGCAAAAGCTGCCTGTGATTGCTAGGACGCATGCAGTTTGTCATCTGTAGCAGAAGCATTCAACAGATGGTTTCTTGTTTCATTTCACAGGCTGTCTACTTTGATGAGCTATGTGTTTCTATGAGGCTGCCTACATGCCTCTATTCAGATGTTCTTCCAAGACCCTGCTCAGAGTACTCTCAACTTCTGGAGTTTATTATTCCCTCCTCCAGTGGCGTGCAGTCACTGGACTAAGGGGACTAGGCTGGTCCCCTAAATGTTTCCCTGGTGACTCCTTCCCCATGCTGGGGAAGCTTCTGCCTGGCTTAGGGAGGGAGGTGCGGGGCTCCGTTGGGTCCAAGATCCGTTCTGCTATCTTCCCATCCAGTTTTTGGAAGGAGCCAGAAAGCTCCGCCATCCTGTCAGAGCTCTGGCACCTCCTTCGCAAAGCCCAGAAAGCTTCTGACTGGCTTAGGGAGGGAGGCGCTATGTTCACGTGCGTGGTGTCAGCATGTCACAATGTCACATGCATGACATTGCCCTCACAAGCTGGCACCTCTGGCCCTAACTGTTCCTTAATGGAAAATTTCACCGCATACCATTGCCCTCCTCTGCTCCATCCACTGGACTCCTCCTTGATGAGCTTCACAAAGAAACAGAACGTGCTGCTTACTTCTTCAGCTTTAGAAATAGCTTGATACTATTGGCTAGTTTTGAACTGCAATTTGTTGGTTGCTGCACTTTGTCGTTTATAATTGTAATTTTACGTCGATATTTTATATTTATTAGTTGCCTCTGGAATCTGTGGTTAAGGGACAAAATGTTAATGTTAACTATATGTTTCAAGTATTTATTTTACAGGGTAAGAGTGTGGCGGAGGAAATCACTAAAAAAATACTAATACAGGTGGGTAACTTGCAACATCAAAAGGGCAGATAAACTCTCCAGCGACAGATTACCAGTTCTTGAGCTTTGGGTCCAGAGAAGCCGGACACAGCCATCAGAGCAGATGAAAGACCTGCACATGGACCAAATTTCTCAGACTGCCATCATCCACTTTTCTTAGTCACTTCATTCCTTTAGCTCCATAAATTCTGATTTGTGGCTTTTGAGGGGTTTTCTGCACAGGTTATCAGGCTCTGCAAGGGCCAGTTTTGTTTTGCTTTTTAATGATTATTGTGTGAATATCTGGAGCTGACTACTCTGTTCAAACTACTCAGCTATGAATGGTCATTGGGCAGTCTTTGGCAAGTCACTGTTTCTCAGCCTGACCTCCCTCACAGGCTTGTTGTGCGGCTAAAATTGCATCCTTGGGGAAAGGTCATGATACAAAACATTATCAATAAAACTACCCTTTTCTTCTTCTCTATTCCATTTCAATAACTATATAATCAGACATCCGATTTCAGATGTACAGTCAGAGCACATTATGAGCTGCCAAGGCAGGGACTACAGCTCAGCACCGCAGGAGATTAGAGCCAGTAATGGTAGCTGCATGAACATTCATGCATTTCCTGATCAGCAGGTTGCAGCAGCCAATTTGGGTTCTTCTTTTCCTTAAGGTCTTGGCAGATAGATGATTACCAAGGCTGTTTTGTAGAACTTTCCGACTGACATAAATGTGTTTTTCCTCCCTTAGGCTGCATCCTCCCTTCTCTATTAGAGCCCAAGTTCACAACAAAATGCTTTGTATTACATGAGCCTCAAAGTGGAAAGCCTAACCACACACACACACACTTGCTATCTGTTATCTACAGTTAATGTTGCCAGAGTTTTCTCCCATATATATCCACTTTCAGAGTGGCTTTCAAGTTGACAAGCAGTCTCTAACATAGCTAGATTTCACAATTCTTCTCCTAGTCTCCAGCACTGCTACAACATTCAGATTCTCCTAATTACTTCTTCACAAATTAGTTTCACTCTTTCCTTACTAAACTATATGCCTTGTTTCCCCCTCACTTCTTCAGAGAGAGAGATATATATCTTTGGAAAAGGAAAAAAGTCTGAAATTATAAATATATGGACAGAACAAGAAGCTTGTGTCGACTTCTGGGTAGATTAGAAATCTTACAGATGCAACTCAATAAGGGAGGGGGTTGAACTTGTATTATAGACAAATAATTCTTCGCGACAGCCCTGTCTCTTACTGCTGCATCAATGGCAGTATGTCAAATGCCACCACGCTGATGCAGAACTAAATGATCATCACATGACCAGAAAGAGTCAAACTGATGTGCCCGCAGTGATTCATCATAATCATTACCCTTATTATTTTATTGTTTATATATCACCCCCTTCTTCTCAATGAAGCTCAGGGCTGTGATGACCTACCTCCCCACAAGTGGTAGTGGTAAGTAGTCGTTTCAGATTTTGAAAAGTGATTTTCATATAGGAATCTACAGCAAGACCTCAAAGCCTGCTTAAAAAGGAAGAAAAGAAAAACCTTTCTTTCACAAAAATCAGTGAATTTGTATATCCTTCCTTTGTGGTTAGTTTTATTTTTTTTTATTTATATCACATTTGCACACACAAATAACTCACACTAAAGTAGAACGAGTAAAAAAAAATAGGTCAACAATGAAATAAACATAGGTTGCCTATCATTAATTTATCGGGAGGGGAACATAAAATGCCTTCCATAATTATTTTTTAAAGCGGGTCTTCAACAGCATCCTAGAAATGATTAGAGAACTCCTAAGTGCTGTCTTGCTGCCTTGAAGGCCCTTGTCCCTGGAATCTAGTGCACCCATCCACAGGACCAGAGACCAGGGCTTTTGATGCCAATTTTAAGACTGACAGGTTACTATGGGCAAAGATGGTCCTTAAAAGAAATACATAAGGACCAGGTTAGGACTTATAAAAGGCTAACATCAGTAACCAATGCCAATTGCCCTGCTTTGATGCTATGCCTATCTGTGGGCGTAGGATGCATGGTTATTGGCCTAGAGAGGTGAGCTATCTGTAAGACTGCCAGCAAGTGGACCAATGGGAGGCCCTGGCCAAACTGATGTCTAACTAATGCATAAATGTTTTCCTGGGTGCAGACAAGTCATGACAAACGCTTGCTGTTTCGGTGTCTGCCCCGATTCTGTAAAGGCAGCAAGGCTCTGCAGGTTGGTTTGTAAGTCTACATTTAATTCTAAGAAAGCACCAGAACTGATCCCTCTGGCATTCTGGGCATCCTTCTATTATATCCCTGCATTAAACCACTCACACTAGCCCTTCTCTGAGCCTGTGAATCAGAACAGTTGCATGTGGTCTTAAATACTGGCAGTAGAGCGTAGTGGAGAAAGGAATAAGGATCCACACCCACCCACCCAAAATGGTTCCCACTCCCAGACTCCAGGCTTAACACAGGCCAAAGTCACAACAGGGTGACTTTTGCCCATGGTTGCTATGGACTGAGATAATAAGGAGAAAATGGCCTTAACGTTCTTATCGAAAGCAAATGAAATATAATCAATAACATGCTTTCAGTCTTCTCATTTAGTTAAATGCACATAGGGCATTTTGGTTTAAAAACACTTAAAACTTTTCAAACTTGTTTATTATCATCAACATCCCTCCTCATCACCCTCACTATTACTAGAAGCGCATATTTCACAGCAAACAAGAAAATACAGAACTATATACTGAAAGAATTTTCCTTGCAGCTCAGTGCTTAGTTGAGATAACTTCTATGCGTAGTCAGACCTCAATAGTGTTCAAAAAGTCAGACATATATTTTTCGTCTAACTACCTAAACCTGAATGTACATTGGCAGTGAGTCATCGCTTCAGTGACACAGTGGAGGAATTCTTTATGCCTAGACAATATTGCCATCCACTCCAGGGGTCCTGCCCTTGGGAAAAGAAAGGAGGAGATACACCATTAAAATTTTGGCCGATGCTTATTGGAAGCTCAGCCAGGGGATGATGCCTTGGGGTGGAATACTAAATCAGAGTTATTCCTGTGCATGCATGCATGTGCATACACAACATGGCTACATATGGCATTGCCAATGTCACACCGATTAACGTGCTATAGTAACCAAAGAGTAATATTCCTCATAAGCTTCTCTAATACATACTCCCCCCCCCAATCATTTGGGCCAATTTCCTCTTCCTTTCCTGGCACCTCCTGCACTGTTGTTGTCCTTTAAGACACGGGATGGGGATTTGTCAAAGTCAATGAGCACTTTATTAAAGGGAGAGTGCTCAGTAATGAACAATTCAGCAATTTAATGAGATTCTGTAGCTCTGTCTCCAGCCTGTATATCAAGTTTCACTTCTATAAAGCACCCTGACACTAATCCTCTGGCATACCCAATCTTCACCCTGGGCAGAATATTAGATTCTTCCATGGTATATTGCATTACCAGTATAACCTTAGCAAAAATGATGAACTTAACTACACTTGAGGCAACAGAGCAGGCCTGATTTGATTTTCCTGTATTGGGTTGACTATGAGGGAATTACTTATTTACTAAGATAAAGCAAAAACAGTTTCTTATTGCCCACTGAAAGCTTGAATTGGCAAATATTTATGTATGTCTTAATTCATTCTGGAGGACCAGGAATGAAATATATATATATATATATTTGCCCACAGCAGTAAAATAGCTTAAATATTCTACGTAACAGCATTAGTAACCGTTAGAGAGGCAATTATGATAACACCTAAAGTGGTCAGTGTACAGTTTGCTGCCACTCAGAAAACAGCACATTAACCGCCGAGGAACACAGTGCTAGCTACAGAATACACACCCTTTTTTTCATGGGAGTTTCCTTTCTGGAAACCTAAAATACACCAAAGAAAACACCTATTGTCGTCCTTCAGTACAGGAAGAGAGACACATTTTATGAAAATACAGGGCTGCATTAGACACCCTGGAACATGGTTAAATGGTTCTCCTGAAGGCACAAATTTTATGCTCACTGCTCAAAAAAGGTATACAAGTGGCGACCATTTTGTGCACATTCAACTGACGTGCAACTGTCTATGTGACAGTCCTTTTGGACCCAGAAGAGCGTAAAATGGGGGGGGGGACAGGGGCAAGGCAGGCTTATGCATGTTCCACCAATGCACACAGGGGGCAGGAATGGAGCCTTTCCCCAAAATAGTCGCCACCTGTACCCACTATTCCATCCTTCTAAAACAACAGTAAAACACCAAGACACTGGCTGGCTACCACCCATCCACTGCTCTAAACACTTGCACAAGTAGCCCTTCCATCTGGCCCAGTTCTGATGTCCTGCTAAACAAGAATGTGTCCCAGTGTCCATTGAGTGTGGGGAAAGATCCTCTCTTTGCAATTTTAATTGTTAGACTCAGATTTTGCCGAGTGATTTTATTGTACTGAACCTTTCAGAATTTTGTCTATATGCCAATAAAAGTTTGAGATTGAATATTCACCCCTCCTTCACCCCTTTGAGAAGGGCAAAGGTGGTTATACTAAGGTGCTGCCAAGTCACTCTGTAAAACGCTCTTCATGCATAGGCCCTATAGAATGTCCTAGTAAGAAGTGCCCACTAGCAAGAAGAGCCTATTGCCATTGTAGCCCAGTTCAGAAACTTGGTGACGCCACACAATTCTCAGGGATAGGATGTGGGGGTGTCCAAGGATCTGCAAATTACTGGAGTTCATGTGGACATACAAATTTCATGAACCAGTCCCTTTATCATCATCATCATTGAGGTTGTTGCTTTAGACCCTGCCCTTCAACAAATTTCCAATAAGCATAAGCTAGTATTGGGAAAATAATACCCTAATGCAAGAGGTGTAAGCTATACTATGTGCTACTGTAGTTTAAGATGCTTACACTAGATTTTCTGGCTTCCATTATATCTATATCTATATTGCATCTCTTCCTTAGCAAAACACATTTCAGGGATGGCACTGCATTTTTGTCTCATTGCAAACCAGATTACACCAGGGGCAGCACAACAGTCTCTCATCTTAATAATTTAGACCACACAATTATGCAACAAAGCAGAGAATGTGATCTCCCAAATGATTTTTTTAAAGATCAAACTAACATATTTTGCAGATATAAAAACCAAGGGTGCAACCCCTCCCAATGTATTAAGAGGTATCCAAAGGATGTAACAGAGGTCACCTTCAGAACACATGGATGGATACTCAGTGCATTAGGACATTACACAAAATAGGCCACCTAGCAGTTCGAAAGCACGTCAAAGTGCAAGTAGATAAATAGGTACCGCTCCAGCTGAAGGTAAACAGCTTTTCCGTGCGCTGCTCTGGTTCACCAGAAGCAGCTTAGTCATGCTGGCCACATGACCCAGAAGTTGTCTGCAGACAAACACCGGCTCCCTCAGCCTGTAGAGTGAGATGTGCATGCAACCCCTGAGTCATCTGCTACTGGACCTTACGGTCAAGGGTACCTTTACCTTTATCCTTGCCCAGCTCTCCCCCACCCGAGGGTTTGGTCATGAAGCATGAGTTCTGCTGGAAGAGCATTCCATTGCACATGGTCACAATTCCTCAGTACACAGCCACAGTCAGATTGTGCGTCAATAATTTTCATCTGTTGCTTCCACGAAAAACGTGATTTGTTCTTAATCATTTTCTTTTCTGTAATGCTCAAGGGTCCACAGTACTAGTCCTCCTACAGTTTAACATACACTTCCACTTATCTTTGCACTTTACCTGCCAAATTTGTTCTTCGCTCAGTGACGTGAGTCGGTCACTCTTCAAGACCTCTCGGATGAGGCAGTATGGTAGCGTCAGGACTTCTTCTGGGTGGTTCTTCTGTAGCTCAGATAGGTGTTTTACCAAGAAGTCAACCACCGCTTTTTCCAGTAAAGTGAGGTTAAATAGGTCAGCAAGTTTATATAGGTCCAAGTAATTAAAGCTATTTAACTCCTGGTCAAATAAAAGCAGAAGAAGAAAAATTAGGAGTACGAAGTTCAAGCAGAACTGAAAAACTCTGCAATGTGTTCAAACACTGCATATTTATGGTATAGAAGAAAACATGGCAATCCAAATTAATCCCAAATAAACCCTACCTTGTTCCCATATGAAATAATGCATTTATCTACAGACAAAGAGAAATTTTAGGGGCTAGAAAGGTACAGTACCAACTTAGGGACTTCTAAACCAACATCTGCTGATTCACAAAAGAACAAATGAGAGACAGATTAGCTAGTGTGTAAATCAATCAAATTTCTTTTGTAACAGGGAAATTTGAGAACAATCTACAACAGCTGTCACACCTTCCTTGGCTTTGGGTGAAGATGATGATTTGAGGGGGTTTACATTAGCAGAAGATCCCTCAGGAAACCTGGTCTTTCTTAGGGTGGTTTAGAACAGAGTTATAGGGGAAGAAATTCCACCTAGTCCCTGAAAGAGAATCCAGAAGATGAAATGGCTCTGTTTCAGAGAAAATATATTAAAAACAATCCACATATGGTATCATGCCCTGATGAGATTTAATGTATCTGCTAGGTACCATGTCCCCAGTTTTGGGAGAGGCCTAGTGCTAGGGTTTGAAGAAGTTATAGCCAGCAGGGCACATATATTCATCTCTGGTGGAGTGCCCACAGTTTTTGAGATTTTGGGATACAATATCCCAATGTCATAACTTGAAAAACAACTCGCTAACATCACTGAAAGTACAAGGCTGAAATGTGATGAAAAAATAATGGATTCAAGTGTTCAGACAATTATCGGTTGATGTTGTTTAAGATGTAAGGTCCTTTGAATAACTAAGATAATGGTGATGAGACCCATAATGAGAAAAAATATGCCATTGCAGTTGCTGAGTCTTTTCTTTTGGCTGGAGTTATTTGTTTGCTGATGTTTCTATTTGATTCAAGTAAATAATTGTGGTTCTCAATATTATTATTTTTAATAATAATTCTCTTATTTCAAAATAAATTTGTGTTTCTTTAACAGTGCACCCCATACAAGGCTTCTGGAAATTCAGGAGAGTTTCAAAAGCAGGTTGGAATCTACCATTCCAAGTTTTAAAAAGATCAAATGGGGAGAGCCCAGTCCTTGGGCTCATCTAATGCCGCTCTTCAAATCCTGGCCAGTGTGAAAAGAAAAATTATTGATATTAGCTATCACAAGCACTCCCCATATTTTCTATACTGGCATGATATACTGTTATCACATTTTATTCTTGCAGTAACCCTGTAGGAAAATCAGGCCACAGTACAGTGACAGGCTGTGTAGACATATGAACCCATGCCTCCCAAGTTCACTGTTCCACACTCACTTCTCTATAACCTATGCTTTCACTCAGTGTTTCTCAAACTTAGGCCCCCAGGTATTGTTGGATTACAACTCCCACCATCCCAAGCTAGCAAGGGATGGTGGGAGTTGTAGTTCTGCTTTTTAACCACTATTTTAACCACTGGGCTGCAGCTATCAGCTACCTCTCTTCTACATATGGTCAGTCTGATAAACAACTTGAATATGGAGCTTTTAAGGATCTCAAACTTTGTCCCACATTATTATTTTAAACAGCACCGAGTCCTTGCCCACTCAGGATACAAGAACTTTAGTTCTGAATTCCACAGCCAAGGAAGCTAAGTATATCAGCCTCCTCCAACAAAATTCACTCCATTGTAATACCAATCACTTCTTCAGCTTAAAATTATACACTGCGATACACTGCTACCCAGCTGATGAAGCTGCATGCCAAAAAATGTCATGCTGAGATTGTGAGATGTATATTACTGATCAGATAACCCACCTTCCAATCAGTGATAGGGCTTTGGAAGCATAATGACATGACAAAAGTACAGGAATTGTCTGCAGGAGTTGAACTTTTTATCTTCTTTTGGTACCCACCCCCCTAAAAATATATTAAGGCAGTTATCTGAAACATAGCAATCTAAACTGCCTCCTTGGAATGCATTTCAAAACAAAAATGTTATAGGAACAGTAGTATTTTTTTAAGACATCTACTAAAAAGTAATTCAGTTCAGAAATGCAGTTATAGTTGTTAGGAGCAATCCAGAACTGACCATAGCTTGTGATAGCAATTTCCACTTTCAAATGCTTTACCATATTATTATTATATATGTTGCATTGAAGTCCAATGAATGTCAACATACACATATGAAAGTCTGGACCATCAAACTATTTGTTTATTGTTCTATATAATGTATACCATCAACATAGCTCTATTCAACTTTTGTGCTTGCCTGCAAATTCAGAGGTACACACTAATGAATAATGTTGACAATCACTGGTTGGCTTCCCCATCCCTGTTTCCTGTTTTGTTACTCCCATAATCTTATATAGGTTTGTGATACTACAGAGAACTCAGGTGGGAGCAGTTTCCTTCAACTTGTCCTCAAGTGTTGCACTAGCCTACCAGACACCCAGATCTCTCTTGTGGGTCAGGCAGATAATTTATAGGCCCACTGCCAATCATCAATTCTCAGTCATCAATGGTAGCCAGGTTTCCTGCAGGCTGCAATAAATTATATCACTATTAGCTATTGGGTACCTTTGTAAGAAAATGGGGCACATTAAACCAAGGAGGAGAATGCCAATACTAAATGTTGCTCTACTGATGCACGTTCAAATGGCACAACCCAGCCAAAGCATGCTTAACCCTACTCATTTCAAACTGGAAAGTGTAAGCCTATACCATATAAAAATAAGTGAGGCTTACAATATTTATCATTGATTGGATTATGCCCTGTTTCTTAATTCAGTGACTGGATCCAGACTTTGGTCCTGCCAGGAAGAGCATTCTCTGAGTGCAATTCTGCTCAGAGTATAGAGCAATATGGAAGGTGATACTTGAGGTTGCAGGGGAAGGGAGGAAATCAAAGTTCCCCACTGCAAGCACTGGTTCAAAATACTTACATGATTAGAAGGAGCTTTTCCCATCTAACACATGCTTTTTATTACTATTTATTCATGCAGTGATTAGCCTGGTTGGTTAAAATGTGATCGAGTGTACATAATTTAATAACACTTTAAACTGGCTGCCATTTTTAACTCCTCTTTATTTTATTGTGATATTGGTTGCTTGTTTATGAATTAGTTCGGAGAGGAGTTGTTCTGAATTTTACTGTTAATTGCCTTAGGCATTTTTTTCAATGGAAAGGTGGAGTATAAATGTAAAGAAGCGAAGCAAAATACTCTAGTGTTTTGCTTCATGAAAATTCTCTCATAGCTTGTTAATGCATGTCAATTCTTTTCAAACTCTGTTTTAAAATTAATTCAATCATCTAGAAGCCTTACTGAAAATATCATAGGAACTTTTACACACGGCTGCAACCCTCTGAACACTTACATTGGGAACATATCATAAAGTTGGAAGGTACTTCATCTAGTCCAACCCACAAGCCAATAAAAAAAATGCAACTAAAATTCAGGGGGGTTTACTTTAAAAAGTAAATGTGAACAAGATTGGGTTGCAGAAAGGTTTAAACCGTGAGTGTGCACTTATTGCATCAGATTAGCAGAACTTTTACAAGAGAGCTTGCAGGATATTTTTCAAAGTGCCCACAACCCTTATAAATGATATATATGAGTCCCGTGAATTTGTATGGCTCACACAGCTGCAAATTATAATGTACCTATGGCTCTCAACATATACACATTACGTATGCCAAAAGAGACACCAACTACAGTGTATAGGAAAATACTCATCAACATTCTATTTTAGTATTATTTCATATCACTTGCTTTTCTTTATACGTTTAAGAAAAGCACTGCATGTGCCACCGAAAGGATGTATGTAAGTAAGAGGCTGATAAATGAGAGTTAATCACAACCAAGTACACAGCAGAGTACAATATACCTCTGTTCCTGTGTGCTGTGCTATAAAAAGAAAAGAAAAACACAAGGAGAACTAAGGGGAGAGACTGCATTTCTTTATGACCTTATTTGACAGATAAACTCCTTAGGGAAATACAATTTATTCAGATTATCAAGACCCTGCTGTGCAAATCTACAATCTGGGAGCACACTACAGAGATCAAAAAATATTTACTTTATTCTGTTGGGTATAAAAGCTTCTAATGAATGCATAATTAAGACAGGAAAAAGTGTATACAGCTTTAGAAATTCCATCGCTCAGCCAAGCCATTAATATCCAAGGCATCATACCCATTTGTTACTCCACCTGCTTTGTTTTTGGATTACAGAATAATTATAAATCAAGGTATTACGTGATTTTCCATCCATATACCGCCAGCCCTTCCTATACACAAACATGATGCACTGAAGGTGATTTTGCCCCTCCCTCCATCAGTTCCAAGATGAAACAATAATTCAATTTAAAATATCAAAAAGTGTATATACTGCAAACTGCCAGCTAGAGGTACAGAGTTTGTATACATATCTGAACAGCAATAAAGAGATGGTTTTATCTTTAACTGGTTGCATTTTATGACAATACATACTGACTAATAAGAAATGGGTAATATACTAAAATTACGTGGAAACCATATATAAAATCCTTTCTACAGAGGTTAACCTCCTCCCCCAAATATACATAAACACATGCAGAGAGAAAGACCGAGCGCACTTGGCAAACCAACGTCCATCCTATATTAAATGCCAGATTTTTATTTGACTATATAATCAAACACTATCTACACCTTAGATTTGGCAGATCAGCATATATATAAGAAAGCCAGTCCCTTTCAAAAGCATTACAATTTCCAGCATTTTATATCATTTGCCACACCATAGCTGTATTAACCCTGCAGAGGCTTAATTGCAAACTCACATCTATTGCAGCATAATATCCACACAGGTAGGCATACTTTCTGCGGCAAAAAGCGACCATGAAGCTCCTCTACAAACCTCATTGACATAAGTAGGATTTATGCAAATATCTCAAGTGTTCTTGGGTATCTTCCATTCATTTCAACTGGTATTTAGGCAGATAAATTCCTAGGAGATCTATCATGTTATTGATAAATAATACAACAATAATGTATCCATCACCTATTAACCAAATCTTCTAGGAAGCACACAGCTTGGATCAAATTATAAAACGAAACATCCAATGAGAGAAAGGAACATTAGCCCAATTCAACATAGGATTAAAAATATTAAAATACGTTAAAAGGCCTGGGTAGACAGAAAGACCATGGCCCAATGCTGACAAGATGTCATTATAGACATTGAGTGGGCCACTCTAGGGAAAGGGGGCACCACTGAAAAGCTGCCCACCCCTAGGGATGCCATAGGTCCAGACATATCCAAAATATTGCAGTTGTCCGCAGTGCCCGGGCAAAAATGGAGAAAAAATTCCGGGAAAATCTGCCCGTGTTGCAGTGCTGTTTTTGCCACACACACCCCCAAAAAAATAGTTCAAATACAGGGTTGTGTTGTTGTTGTTTGCAATTTTGCCCAAAAAACTAAGCTTTTCTGTACAGATTTTCACTATTTTAAATAGGGCAACCCTCCCCATCCCAGATTAGAAGCACCATTTGGGTTCCCAAACTGCCTTTCCCTATATCTCTCCTCCTAAAAATGCCCCCCCCCCCGCTTCTAATCCTAGTCAAGTCATGTGCTTTAATACTAACCATGGTTATCTTTAACTTGGCTTTGCACAATCCCATCATTATCATGAACGTTGTTTCAGATGTTATGCTAATCACAGTTAACTGAAAAGGAGATGAGGAAGGTGGGGTACAGGAGATGGAAAAGAGGAAGTCTGCGTGTCCACAGGAGACTTTTGCTCTCTTTGCTGTGGTTCAGAGATTGAGAGAACCAGTCCTGTCAAAACCATTACTGTTCCCAGTATTTCACACCCTGCGCCACATCTTCCCTGCTAAGTTTCCTTTCCAGATTTGGCACTCTTTGTATGCTCAGGGCTGCAACCAGCAAGGGCTCTCCACATGTGACAATCTGTTTCCGCCCACAGATCCTGCTTTTTTCTTTGAGGCAGGGGTCTTCAGGGTATTTCAAAGCCTTCTTGACTGCAATGGCACAATAGAGCTTTGATGGCCTGCAGATACATTTTAGAACCTTCTTCTTCAGCCTGATTACCCAACTTTAAGACACACTTTCTCTGCTCCCTACCGAGATCCCTGCATTGCGGGGGGTTGGACTAGATGACCCTTGGGTCCCTTCCAACTATATGATTCTACCAACCCAGGGCTTGCCAACAAGAGCAGATTATTCGAATTTCATATGTACTTTTCATTAATTCATTCCAAGTACTGAACATGTGTTCTTATTTTTGTGGTGCAGGTTTCATATTTGAGTGGGGCTTTACTTTATGTAAGCATGAATATATATATATATATATATATAGAGAGAGAGAGAGAGAGAGAGAACAGAAGTCCTAGGGCCCACCTAATAAGTTTCCCACTTTGCTAAAAGCAAAGCAGATTATCACTTCTATTTTAGGCTGCCGAAAAGAATAATCACTCAAAACCCGGCAAGCATCTGACAGACATCTGAAGATGAACTTATTCTTTTCCCATCTTAACCTTTCTCAGTAGCTTTTGGATGAGAAACAAGATTTAAAATATGAAGGCTACTCATTCTTCAGAGATGTCTATTAACATGGATAAAAACCAATTTAAAAATTTTGTGCATGTGGGTGGATAGGACTGGGGAAGCTGAAATAAAATATTCCTCCATTTCTTTCCAAGAGCTAAAAGGGCTACATGCATCTGGTACTCATATTTCCTATTCTCTCACATTAGAGAAGCAAGTCTCCTCTTTCAGGTCACGTATCCCACATAAAAGTGCTAAACTAATGCCGTTTAATGACAAATTAATGTCCATGAATAAAAAATACACCTCTAATAGCATAGAGTAATTTGCCATTACAATATCATCATTGGACATGCCCCTGGTTTAATACGATGTATTTAATTCATAACTTAATGAGTGATATATAAAAAGAGAGAGATGAACCCTGCAATTACATTTATGTGAGTCTGTCACCTTATTTGTAAAACCTTAGAGTCATTTACATTCAAATTAGAACAAATGAGTGATTTCACAAAGTGCAATGATAAATGACCACTGCTGCACAAGACAGGGCTGTATTTCCTGTGAAACCGTTAACAGTTCCCCATTATTTGTTAAAAATTACAATGCATATTGCCCAGTGTTGTGTGAATAATGACTTTTTTACTGATTAGGTCACAAGACTAATATGGAGCAAAATAAATAATTTCTTTTCATTTTTGTTCTTTCTGACGCTTTAATTTATTCAAACAAGTGGGCTTACACTGCCACCTACTGCTTAGTGGTGAGTATTGTGGGGATTCCAGAGTCTTTCAAGACAAAACAAAATACACCCCAATCATCTATAATACCAGTTTTGTTGTTTTAAAACCTGAAACCTTCCCACCCATCCCAAGTCCAGTGAGACTCCCCTCTGCTCAAATGCTGGCTGGTAAATTACAGGACATGTAATATTTGCACGTACCAACCAGTTCCACTTGACAAATGAAACACAAATTAAGTGATAAGATGGATAAATATATATATATATAGTACACGTCATTATCATTCAGCAAATATCTGAATGAATGAAATCAAGCTGCAGTTCCTAGATGGATGTCCAAATGCATGCTTATTGCTTCATGTGTCACACCACCAGCACAGATCAAACATCACAGGCAGTGTGTCTTGTGATTCCCTTCTCCCCTGCCTTTTCAAAATGACAGACAAGCAGGAAAATTGTGTGCTCCATGAAATCTGCCACCTTAAGCAACTGCCACAGGGCAAGACCTACATCACAGTTGCTACCCCTGAACCTAGCACCTTTCAGTCAGCAGATGTTCACAGGTTCAAAAACCAAGTTATGGGGGGAAACAACCTGCCTTTAAAACATTATTTGCCGTGTTGTAAGGACTGCATGAATGCAGACGCTTAACAAAAGCTCCTGCCAGCCCATGTGGATTGTAGCGCAGCACCTTTTGTAAGATTAATTCCCTGCACATGTTAAACTATGAATTAGCCTAACTATATAGACTTTAGTTGTATCATAAACTAAGCCCCAGTGTCTAATCAAGTCTTTCTATCAAGGTAATAAAAGCTCCCGGGAAGAAAAACCACAACACTTTCCAGCACTTCTCCTTGCCTGCCAGTAATAATTCAGATAACAGAATGTAAAAATAGAACATATTGCTGTGATTGTTACTGCTTCTTAATAAAGACAACAGCACTGTATTGAAGAGTCACTCTACTGGACTTCTCTACAGCTGTTGCCATCATAAATTCCTGTCCACATTCTAAGAGGGGCATGGGGCGAAAAGAAATCCTGCAAATCTTTCTAGTCCTTCAATTCAGAAATTCAAGATTAAAACCAAACCCTCAGGAATCCAGCAAACTTCAACACAGTTCAGTGTTGCTTAATTAAAACACTGAGCAACTAATGAGTCGGCAAAAGTTCTAAGGAATTCATGGCATTATATACCTTCCAGTTCCTAATTCTCTGGCCAGCTAGTTGTCTACATTAGCTGTATCCTTGAGATCAACCTTCATACCACATAGAAGACAATGCAGTAATCTAATACATGAACACCTATGGTTAAATTATACCAATCCAAGAATGGTGGTAGCTGTCTTATTAGCTGCAGCTGGTTAAAGGCACCAAGGAACACCTGGGGTTCCAATAACTGGGTCTACAGCAACCTGCTCCTTTAGAAAGAGTGCAGCCCCATCCAGGCCAGTTCCCTGGACCTGTGAATAGTTCACCCAGTTCAGATGTCAGAGTTGGGCATCATAAGCATATTGATCATAAAGGTAAAGGTAAAGGGACCCCTGACCATTAGGTCCAGTTGTGACCGACTCTGGGGTTGCGGCGCTCTTCTTGCTTTACTGGCCAAGGGAGCCAGCGTACAGCTTCTGGGTCATGTGGCCAGCATGACTAACCCACTTCTGGAGAAACTAGAGCAGCGCACGGAAACACTGTTTACCTTCCCGCCGGAGCGGTACCTATTTATCTACTTGCACTTTGACGTGCTTTCGAACTGCTAGGTTGGCAGGAGCTGGGACCGAGCAACGGGAGCTCACCCCGTCGCGGGGATTCGAACCACCAACCTTCTGATCGGCATTCCTAGGCTCTGTGGTTTAACCCACAGCACCACCCGCATCCCTATATTGATCATACCTCACTCCAAATCTCCTAATGACTAATTCCAAATATGATTTGATGTTAAACAGCACTGGAGATAATATGGTGTCCTTCAGCACCTGTAGCTCCAGAGCCAGGGGGGATGAGAAACACTTGTACAACGTTATCTTCAGGATTGGCCACTCTAGTGTCTCCTTCAAGGTGGAAGGCACCACCCCACCCCCACTTAAAAACACCTAGCTCCCCACCTCCAATCTAGCTTCAATCAGCCATGAAAGACAAGGATCAAAGAGGATACGTGGTTGGGTGCATACTTGCAAGCACTTGGCACACGTTGTTGGGATGCAAGAACTGAAACTGACCTCACATTGAAAGGTTTGATGGAGCATTGGAAACCTTACTAGAAGTTGTGTCAACCATGGCATCAAGCTCACTATCAAGGCAGGTGACTGCCCTCAAAACACACAGCAAGGAAATCACAAAGGGTCTCTGAGGTGTCCTGGGTGGGTTCCATCTACCAATATAAGTCTCAAGTGCCCACAGACCACCCTGAAGAGCTCCACTGGGCAATTACTCAATGATCCAATGGAGTAGGCCTGTTTCATTGTTTCCATCACCACTAAGTAGGCACCATTATGTGCTCTAACTCCTGCTTGGTCAACTTTGCAGTGGTACTTTCACCATCTGCTCTAGCAGTCATGCAGCCTATTTAATAGCACATAGCTCCGCAGTATACCAGGGGACAGGATTTACCCCACAGCGTCAGAGAGGACACTATCTCTGATTTCCATACCACCAATGGTATGCATGCTGCAGTGTCTCATGACAACAGTTCCCAACACCACACTACAGTAAACCAACACAGCTGGGAAAGCTGCTGGGCAGTAGGCTAGGTGGTAAACCAGCAAGGCCAGTCCCCAGAAGGAGAAGTCAACTCCTATCCCAGATCCTCTAGTCTATGTTGATGCTGCACAAAGTACCAGACAAGCAAAGCTGGGCAAAATCCACTCCCCCCAGCTCACCCACCCAGGTCTTGGAGATAAACGCCAGATTGGCTCCTTCATCCACTATCAAAACTAGCAGACACATAATGGAAAGGCATCTGAATCTTATCTCTATACATAAAATGCAATACAGAAGCATCAACATTTAGAATGAGAAAACTGGGGTGACTTGATGAAGGTTTAAAAGATCCCAAATGGACAATGTTTTTCTTGAAACCAAGCACAAAATAGTGGCAAGCTTCCAAGCTTTTCAATAGTTTTCATCAGGCAAGATGTTCAGAAGAGTAATGCAACAACAACAATAAAAAGCGTTAGGGTTGGTTAATGTTATTCTAGATTCGCTGTACCCTATACAAACCCTATGGCAAATATAGTGTGTGTGGGGGGGGAGAATCGCCACAAGGGGAAACAGTTATCTCGCCACTTCAAACTGCAGCAATAGATCAGACAAGATGAGTGCCATTGGTTCTACTTCTCTTGCCTTCAACCCAGTAATCTGCAGGCAAAAAGATAGAGGGAAAAGAGCACCCTAAAGCCATAGAAATGATGGGCTGAGACAGCCATTTGCTCATTTTTTGGCAGTCCTGTAAGTAACTTCTATTTTGAAAGAGGGGGGACCATTATATTGCAGAGGGGGTAGCTAATCATTTGTGAAGTTGCAGACACCCACCAGCGAGTGCTCCAGATGCTCTGTGAACCACCTTTCGCAAAGCATTCACTTTTGTGACAAAAACACTAAGAAAAGAACTATTACAATTCAGTGATTCTTTATTTATTTTATGTTTTGCAGAAAAGGAACAGTTTCCAGGTCCCAAAAATGCTGTTTTAAAATGACTTTGCATTCTACGCACCAAAATGTCTTTATCTGAAAAGGTTTGGGTAGATCCCTGTTGTTGAAACAGTGCTCTGCAGGAACCCTGCAATATAGCTGTTTACTTGTACAGAACGTACATAGGCAATATTGACCCTCTTTAGCCTAAAGAATGGAGAGGAAGGTGCACAGATGGAGATAGGAGCAGGGTACTTAAAGCACCACCTAAGCCATGAAGGTCTAAACATAGCACTATGAATTGGACCTCAAAACAGACTGGAAACCAGAGCATTTGGTATAGCACAGGTGAATAATTCTCATAACGTGTATAGATGTACTTGTGTTTATTGCAATTGTTTGAGTGTTTTGATTGTGTTTGTAAGTCAAAATAATAATAATTATGTCCAGTTCCAGTTAGTAATCTAAACAGCAATATCCTGCACTAATGGAAGTGTTTGAACAATCTTCAAAGGCAGCCACATGTGCCACACATTACAGTTGTCTTCTCTGGAGAACACAGGGGCATATACCTGATTTCTGCCTCCCCATCCCCAAAAGAAATCTGTCCTGTACAGATCAAAGGCTAAACAGAAGTCCAGTTCAAAGTCTTAATCAAGGTATTGTGTAGTTATCGCTTCCTGTCATACAGCTGAAGGTGCTCATCCCGACCTCACACATGTAACACAGACTTAAGAATTAAGCTAAGTGCAACCAAATAAAGGGGAGAATCAAGCCCCTTAGCCTTACCTGGATAAGATAGTGAGAACATAAACTAAGCATTTCCAGCAGCTGCAGATGGCTCCCTGCAGCAAGCACATCTTGAATCACACCTGGTTCCAAGAGTACCTATATTGGGGAATAAAGAGAAAGAGAACTTGTAAGGAACTTGTCCTTGAAAGTGCTCTGCAAAATATTCAATGTGATATTTGAAGCTGTCAATTCTTCCAACACTCCAGGTGCATAAAGTTTTGCATTTTGTTTGAAAACCCTTTCAAACAAAAGGTTTAACTACAGTTAAAAAGCAGGCACTGTTGTTTCTCCTCACAACAGACAGGAAGGAGAGAGAAGCACTGCTACTTATTTCTGTAGCCAGCAAATATTATTAAATTACACCTATTAACAACATTTTCCTTACAGCAGATTCATACAACCAATATCCTGAATGGTGCCCACTTATTGCTTTAGCCCATGTTTTCTCAGCAGCTCATGGTGAGGGGAGTCATCGGGCTAATTTGCCTTGCGGAGAAGCTGCCAGATTTGCATACTACTACAAACATATCCCCCTTCATGGATCACTGCCTTGCCGTGGCGAAGGGGCTTGAATAACTCAGAGAAGCTATGAGCTATGCCGTGAAGGGCCACCCAAGATGGACAGGTCATAGTGGAGAGTTTTGACCAAACGTGATCCACCTAGAGCAGGAACTGGCAAGCCACTCCAGTATCCCTGCCAAGAAAACTCCATGGACAAAGACAACATGCACATAAAAGTTATGACACTGGAAGATGAGCCCCTCAGGTCAGAAGGTGTCCAACATGCTACTGAGGAAGAGCGGAGGACGAGTACAAGTAGATTCAGAGCTGATGAAGCGGCTGGGCCAAAGCTGAAAGGTCACTCAGTTGCGGATATGCCTGGAAGCGAAAGGTTTTCCCAGTAGTGATGTATGGAAGTGAGAGCTGGACCATAAAGAAGGCTGATTGCTGAAGAATTGGTGCTTTTGAATTATGGTGCTGGAGGAGACTCTTGAGAGTCCCGTGGACTGCAAGATGATCAAACCTATCTATTCTTAAGGAAATCAGCCCTGAGTGCTCACTGGAAGGACAGATCCTGAAGCTGAGGCTCCAATACATTGGCCACCTCATGAGAAGAGAAGACTCCCTGGAAAAGACCCTGATGTTGGGAAAGATTGAGGGCACAAGGAGAAGGGGATGACAGAGGACGAGATGGTTGCATGAATTTGACCAAACTGTGGGAGGCAGTGGAAGACAGGAGTGCCTGGCGTGCTCTGGTCCATGGGGTCAGGAAGAGTCAGACATGACTAAACGACTAAACAACAACACAAACATATCAACACTGATCACACCGTTACCAAAAGAAGTCAAATATTGTCAATATGTCCACCTTGTGTGCATATTCACTAGAATGTTCAACAGATAACTTATTTGTTTTGTTTATAACTTTGCACAAATGTAGCTACTTTACACTACCACAGAGATATCCCCCATGTTTCTGTCATCTACATGAAGCTTTGCACATTAGCAGTTTTGAGACCTGCAATTGAGCTAGTAAGGACCATAAACAAAACAAACAAACAAACAAACAAACAAACAGAGGGGGGATGTGAACGTAACACATTCCAAGTAATTGTTGTGGGAAATTACAGTCAAACGTTACTGTGCATGAGTGCTTGTTAGTGCATGAAGGAGTTACGACCATAGAGCTCTATTCCTAGATTCAGCTAGGTATTCCCCCTCTTTTCCATGTGGAAATGAAGCTGCTTCCCTTCCTGTTCCTCACTCCTCTCTTCCAGCCATGTAATCCACCAGGACGGATGTATCTAAACGTCATCCAAGTTTAGACTGCATACTTGTAGCTATATTGTGTATTTTGCACCCATGAGTAATCTACTTGTGTTCTCCTTGCTGCTGCATGGAACAATGTGGGAATCAGACCTTTGGATTTAGTAAGTAAAGCTGGGAAAATAAAACCTTCTTCACCTGACACTGTAATATCAGCATAGGTACCAAGTGAGCCTTTCTGGGGAGAAATGCTACAGTTAATGAAATTTTAACACTGACCACAAATGACCTACTGTAACTTAAGAGGGTAGGGCACTGATTCTCAGTGCATGGACAGGTACATTTGGGAAAGGGTTCTTCAGGCCTCTAGATCCCAAGCCATATAAAATCAGCTCTTATGCTTAGAAGAAAACTAACAAGTGAAGCTGTTGCATTCTGCTGCCCATTCTGCCTTAGTACCAGCTAGCGGGGCAAATCTGTGGCTTGTTCAGGCTGCAGGAGACAGCCTGTCTGACTGTCTTGTGTCAGTCACATGCTTGAGAGTGGGGTAGAGACAGGCTGTCATTTAAGTGCTGCGCTGCCACCTCTCTCCCTCTTCTTTTCCTGGCAGCAGCACCCATCACCCTCCCTCCCTGTCTCTCCGTGTGAATTTATGGCTGATCCACCTGTCAGTGGGGTTTTGTTTTGTTTTTGTTTTGCCTATTCCATACTGAATAGCTGGGTGCTAGGTATTAGATGGTCTGCTGTACTGTTAATTCGGCTAATCTGATCTTCAGTTTGGTTGATTTTGGTGGTTCAGGAAGGAAAGTAGTTGCATTTTAGCCTTTGGGCACCTTTCTGGGTGATGGGCTGCCCCCAAGGCTTACACTCTGGGCTCTGCATCGCTGTGGTAGGATAAGGGCCTTGAGGCTAAACTGCTTCATCTGACCAAAGCTATGGGGCCTTGAGTGGGTGGGGATGGAGCAGCACAGGCATTCCTACTCACCGTCATGGGGTGACCTGGGAATGTGAGGCAGGCTTGACAACCTTGCCTCCCCTTCCTGCAGGCAGGAGTTTTGGTCTCCCCAGTGACTGCTGTTGTTCAGGTTCAGGTTTGCTCCTGCAATAATGTTTTCCCTCAACAAGGTTTTTTATGGGTTTTACTCTTAACTGAAGTGCCCCTAGTTCAACCCAGCTTCTGTGTCTGTCTCTCTATTCAGTGATCAGGTCACAAATATATCACAAGTGCCAGGGAGGAACCAGACAGCTGTGTTCTGAACTAGAAGAAGTTTATGAGATGTCAAAGGAATCCCTGCACTGTGGTAACCTACCTGGAATTAACAGCCTATGGATCATTCTGATAAGCTATCTCTGTCCTGGAGAAGTTGATGCTCAGGGGTAGTCAACATGGTGCCTTTTCAGATGTTACTGGACTCTCATCAGCCCTGGCCATTGGCCATACCAGCTGGTGCTGATAGAAGTTGGGAGACCAAAACACTCTGGAAGGAACCACGATGGCTACTTCTGTTGTAGCTGGTGCACTAGGTTTAGCTGGCAAAAGGCATAACATTCAACAGGGGCTTTCAGTATCAAGGTGGCTCAGTCACTCCCCAACTGCAAGCCTGATCTTTTAAGGCTGATCTTTGGTCAAATGCAGCAGCCATCAACAGTACCTCATGAAAAGTACTAGATAAACAAACTTAGATCAAGTTAAGAAAACAACCAGCTAAATATAAAAGGACTGCATTAAATATTATGCAGTGACTGCTAAAAAGCTAAAGACAGATTCAAAACATAACCTGACATCATAACTTAATACGGTGGTACCTCTAGTTATGAACTTGATTCGTTCTGGAGGTCCGTTCTTAACCTGAAACTGTTCTTACCTAGAGGCGTGCTTTCACTAATGGGGCCTCTTGCTGCCGCTGCGTTGCCAGCACACGATTTCCGTTCTCATCCTGGGGCAAAGTTCTCAACTCAAGATAACTCTTCCAGGTTAGTGGAGTTTGTAACCTGAAGTGTTTGTGACCTGAGGCATTTGTAACTCGAGGTACCACTGTATACACTTTAAAACATGATCTAATAGCTCTAGACAGTATCTTAAATATAATTGCTAAAAATTATTATATAATTCATAGGGAGATGACTATTTTTGTATTGAGAATTTCCCATAACCTTACAAGTGTGTCTGACAACCATTTCTAATGAACACTGCTTCTGCTGAACAGAAATAATGAAGTATTTCCACACAGATTTCCTGTTCCCATTTTAATATCCAATCCTGCAACACCAGCTGTTTTCACTAGAGGTCTCAAGAAACCCACTTTATACAGAAAAGGAACGTTCTACTTTCCTGCTGTTTAAAGAAATAAATGAAACTGAGAAATAACAGAACACATATTTTAAGGAGATTGAATGTATTAGCTATAGAATCAAAGTATTATCTATCTGATGAATTGTTTCACATACAACACAATCCAACATGGTTTACTAACTCCTTGTAAGATGATGAACCAGAGGGCTGACTCACAACAAATGAGCAAGTCTCCTATAGCATACCAAGCACTGCACTCTGTGGGGCATTAACAGGGGTCATTTACATTATCCTATAGCCGTCTACTCAGCAGTATGTCCTGTAGAGTTTTTTGGGACTTGCTATCCTTTGGCACTCCAAATGTTGCTGAACTGCAACTCCCATCATCCCTGGCCACTGGGCCATGCTTGCTGTGGCTGATGGGAGTTGTAGTTCAGCAACACTGGAAGGCCAAAGGTTCCCCACATCTGTTGTATTGGATTGTAGTCTTCTCTCTCTCATCCTTCCTACATACCTCCCATGTCATCACTATTCCATCCTGGTAAGAAACCTGTCAGAGAAGTTAGGCTGAAAGAAAGTGACTGGCCCAAGATCATCCAGTGAACTTTATAGCTGAGTATGGATTTGAATGTGTTTCCCAATGCTGAGACTGTCTTCATTTAGCTATCTGCAGAGGACCTGTAATATATAGCTCAGTTGGTTAGAGCATGGTGCTGATGATTCTGAAGTTGCAGGTTTGATTCCCATAAGGGACAGCTACATAGTCCTCTATTACAGAGGGATGAACTAGATGATCCTCGAGTCCCTTCCAATTTGATGATTCTAAGTACCTATAAAGTTCACGTACGTAGGGCCAGCCCTAGACTAAAGTGCACCCCAATTGAGTATTTATTAAGCTCTGGCTACACAGACCTTTAAAGCCCTAACCTGTGCCTAGAAATGTGGCACAAATGGAAGTCTGGATGAGCCCTAACTCTCAAAAAGCCAGCTGGCCAGACCACTGTCCATTTGCAAGTTACAATATGACAGCATTTTCAGGTGGCTTCCTCAGCATGTTTGGTATTTCAATCAATATGCATAAACTCACTCCTCTGCATGTCCTGTTAAATTTAGAATGGCTTTACCTCCAGGTAAAGTTAATGAAGACGGGGCTACAGAATGGCTTCATCATCATCAAAACAAGAACAAAACATATCTTGGAAAAGAACAAGGATAATAAATAAGGCATCCCCTTTTCCCTTCCCCTGGTTGAGACAGAAGAGTAGGATATTGGACCGTACACGGCTCAGGTTTGCTTTGAGCAAAGAGTTATAATTTTTTCATCTCAGTGAGGGCTGTTGTGAAAAGAGCTTTCTATTTACTGGTGGGAGTGGTAGGCACTGGAAATTCTGTTTCAGAAAGAAAATATCCTATTCCCTTGGTAATACTGTACTGATGGACCAAAACCTATTGTGACTAAGACTTTTCAGAGCAGTGTGTAGGAGGCACATGCACAAATCCAATTATTTGCTAACAGCATTTCTGCCTTACGCCCACGCAATACTTTGAAATCTTCACCATTAACACTTCAATGGTTTTGAGTCGCCTCATGGGCACACAGGCTTCTCACTGCTCTGACAGCAGCTACTAACATTTGAAAGAGCTGTCTCTCAGGGAAGGCATTCCAGCAAATGTAGAAAAACCTCCTGGGCTCTTGGCACACATGGTTAAAATAATACAATACATATCCCTAACAAACAGTGTCTTTTAAAAGGCACAACTCCAGTTGATTACATGGGACTGCACATTTCACTTATGTTAAAATGTGCTCAAGGTGAGTATGATTATAACTGAATTTTTCAAAGGCCAGCCTGTTTCACTTAGCCCTTAATTCCCAAATATCTGAAAGACTGTATTTCCCTACAGACCCCCCTGAGTATTAAGATTTTAAATGTGATGTGGAAGGGGAGATTATTCAGTTGTCTTTGTTCTTATTTTTACTGGTCTCCCTATCATCCAGATACTGCTATCTCAGCTGCATCTGAAAATCACATCAGTTTCTAAAGTGCTTTGCAATGTGGCATAAAGGACTGCTCTTTTAGAGTCCCCTGTAGACAGAAATAGAAAGCTGTGCAGTTCTTTCGATCCTGGCCAATGTGTTTTTACATCCTCCCTGAAAGTGTGATGTTGATCTGGAACTGAAATGCAAACCTGTTGGAGAAACTGGACATGGAGGAAGGGTTCAATCTCCTTCATGAGCATAAATCACCCCATGCATGAGATAAGCCAACAGGTGCAAGGCCAGCCAAGCCAGTTGCCATGGTAACATCCCAGTGCCGTCTATTCTAATGTGACCCCGTCTGTTTTATATGCCTGTTAAGGATTTTAGTACTATACCTGTCCAGTGTACGCGAAGTCCAGAGCTTGCTTTAAACCTATGCTTGTGATGCCATGTAAATTCACCTCATCTGCACCACTTTCAACCATACAAAGGCTGAACATCGCCTAAGAAAAGAAAAGAAAAAATTGTCTACATTACATTGATCAAACTTGGATTTCCTATTAAAGATAAGGGACTTTTGTTGCTGCTTTGCTGTTCCCTAATTAAGATAGCTAGTAATACTGCAGTCATTAATCAGTATGCAATTTATTCCAAAAGTAATTTATACTGGTTTAATTTCATAACCAGATATACGTGACAAGCCTGTGATCTTTCAGAAAAACTACTGTGTTTGGACCCTTCCAACTGAAAAGCAATATCCTGCTCCCCCCCAACACCCTCCAAATCACTCCTGTGGTCTTAGGCAAGTCTCCCTCCATCTCTCAACACCCTACCCCAACCATCAGTAAGAGGATAACAAAACAATACTGCAGCAAGCATTTTTACTCCCATCCTTCGGTTAAATAGAGTAAGACTTGTAAAAGGGCCATTGTGGGCATACAACCCACAGCTGCTGCACATACAGACCCATGTGAGATCCTTAGGCTCCCTGCTGGATTGCAAACCTTCTAGCAGCTCCCTGCACTCCCACAGACAATCACATGGGAGTAGGGAGGGCCCTGCACATTTTAAGAGTTCTGCAGAAGAGAACATTTCAGCAGATGTAGGTGAAATGCAAGCTGCATCTACTGAAACCCCCTCTTCTGTTCAGCTATAAAAAGGTGCAGGAGCCCAGCCCTCACTTTTTTATTCAGCCACCCTAAATGGGCACTCCTGGCAACATGAATTAGTGACAGAAGCATTTAAAAGTCTTAACAATTACAACTACACTATGTAACCAATTTACAACTGTACTGCAAATAGTAGTTACTAATTAAATTCCATGCCGTTTAAGCCTGAATGGAAACACCGTGATTATTTTTATTTGCAGCATAAAATAGAAGATACAGGC